>NC_041214.2:106266452-106315409 GCF_002837175.3 Physeter macrocephalus | reverse complement strand
AACCACTGCACCACCAGGGAAGCCCTATATCACATCTTTATCCATTCATCCACCAATGGACACTTAGGTTTTTATCCTGTTTTACTTTATTTTTTTATTAATTAATTAATTTTTATTTTTGGCTGCATTGGGTCTTCATTGCTGCATGTGGGCTTTCTCTAGTTGCAGCGAGCGGGGGCTACTCTTCGTTGCAGTGCACAGCCTTCTCATTGAGATGGCTTCTCTTGTTGCGGAGCATGGGCTCTAGGCAGACAGGCTTCAGTAGTTGTAGCACATGGGCTCAGTAGTTGTGGCATGTAGGCTCAGTAGTTGTGGCTCGCAGGCTCTAGAGCGCAGGCTGAGTAGTTGTGGCACATGAGCTTAGTTGCTCTGCAGCATGTGGGATCTTCCCAGACCAGGGCTCAAACCTGTGTCCCCTGCATTGGCAGGCAGATTCTTAACCACTGCACCACCACGGAAGCCCTATTTTATTTTTTACCATAGAACTTATCACAAACTGACATCCATGTTTACTTAATTATTAATAATATAGTCTGTCTCCTTCCCCATGACAAAGACTCTCTTCTTGACCTAACTTTAATCAGACTCCTCTGAGCTTTCTGCTCAACTAGGTCCAAATTTGGACTTCCCTCTCAGTCCTTGGAGAATACAGTTTAAGCAATCAAATACAAGTTCATTTGGCTCACTAACTGTTCCAGAAGAGTGACCACATTCTTTTATTATTTTTTTTTGGACCACAATCTTTTGTATTACTACTATTCATTAATACCTATAGGAAACAATGGTCTTTAAATGGTGTTAAGCTTTTTCATTGGCTTCTTATATTTCTAACATTTTAAGGTCAAAGTCCTTTGCTCTGGGCTTATCCTATAATATTTGTAATGAGTGAAAAAGCACATAAGCAGGTCAAGGGGGAATGGATTTAGAAAAATCACTCATGGTTCCAGGTAGCTTGTCTCTCAGGAAAAACAAAAATCACCGAACAAAACCATATGCTATAGAAATCATTCCTGAATTCCTAGCACAAATAAATTCTGACTCTTTTTTTCTTAGAGACAAAAATAACAAGAATAACAATATTTTAAATGAAATATCATTTTAGCTTTGTGCATTCTATGTTGTCTTTTGTTTAAATATTAATTTGTCCAAACAACTTTCATCATTTCCTCTTAAAATTATTTAATTCTAGGTTCACCAATTAGGGAATACACTACTGTATTTTCATAATTGGGATCATAATTTTGTATAGTGTGATTCAAGTTTACTGATACATTTAGAGATTTTTGTACATATTCTTAGGGATAATGTGATAGGAAGGCTAAGCTACATGTCTTGATTCTATAATTTTAAAAAATTTGTTTGGCACGGCATAGTAATATTCACAGTAATGATACCTTATTTCCGCAGTGCCTTTCATCTGAAAACCCAAAACATTCAACATTTAGAGTACATTATTAGGCTGTACTATATTTTAGAAATTTTTAATTTTTCCATTATTTGTCTTACTTCTTAGATTTGTTGGTGCCTTTGGAATTTTCAAAGAAAGTCTTGTTAACTCTTGATAGAGAGATAGCTCAAAGAATTTTTACAAACAATGTAATTTAGTTTCTACAGTAGCATAAAAAGAGTATAAAGGTTATTCATAGCCCAGACAGAGGAAGAACAATTAATTAAAAGTATTTTTAATACCTTGAACATCTACTATGCATTAAGCCCTGTGCCAGGCACACTACATTTGATATCTTATTTAAACCTCACAAGAATTCGCCAAGATAGATATAATTATTTTTAATATACGCAGAAGAAACCATATGTAGCATGGTTTAAACTACCTAAGCGTTCTCAGTTAAAAATCTGGATTGGAATCCAGATTTCTCCAGCTACATTTTTTAACACTCTGGTTGCTTCACAATTAGAAGGATGTAGAGAAGAGAGTGGAAGATGTTTTTATTATCCAAATTTTTCTTTGCTTCTTTCATCTATTAACAATCTCAACTGTTCATTAAAAAGTTAGATTCAGAAGCAGGAATCAAAAATACTGACAGATATTATTCATAAGAGTTTATATCTTTGAATGGCACAGTGTGGATGGTCAGATGACTTAAAGTTAGTGTGTTTGTATATGTGACTCGAGATCCTGATGTTACAGGATAAGGCAATGTTTCCCAAAGCATGTCACATATACCACCACTGACCCACAAGATAATATTGTTAACATTTGAACATTTTACTGGTTATACATTTTAAACATCTATCAGGAAAGAAATTAACTAGCAGAACAAACTCTTACTCTTATGGATGTTACTACTTACAACAAAGCCAAAATAGGTAGTCTACTTTGCATAGAGTGAGTTTGTTTACTCAAGCAGATCCATGAATGGGTCAAACCTTGAATAATTAAAACTTCTGCTTTGGATGTAAGGGTAGTATGAATGAACAGATAGCTGGTACAGATTCTTGTATATCAAATTTCCATTCCCATCATCATGTATTTCTTACTAATGTATCAATCTATCACATCAGGAAGTCAATCATAGTTTACTATATGAATATATACCATTGTGAATTATAATCTGGGTTGAGTTCTTCGTGTTTTAATTGAAACTATCATAGGTTTAAAGAGATTTTTAGGCCTAATAAAAGAAATTTATAACAAATATGAACACTAATGGTAAAAACAATAAAGTCACAATAACGACAGAAGCACTTGTTAGTGTTAAAGACATACCAGCTTCAACAAAAAACAAAATATTGCACAAATATGAAAAATACTGTTTGAAATTTGGAATTTGATTGCCAGCTGAGAGCTAACCTATTTTATTACATGTTGTGTTTGGAAACACTAGTGTCATTTTGACACATACAAAGAACACTATGAGAAACTTACCAAAATTACTGAAGCAAAACAGAAGGACATTCAAGCACCCTAGAAACTAACATGCTGTATAATAAAGATAAGAGTACAAAAGCTTTATGGTGTTGTGAGGTAACTGGTGAAACACACAGAATCCTCATGGCAAAAATGTCAAAGCAATGACTGGGGACAAAACAAGAAAAGTGATTGATAAGGTGCCTCTGTCAAATAACAGGGTTCATTTTAGAATTACAGTTATGAACAGAAAGTAAACCAGCAATTATTATTCAGAGAATGACAAAGTCAATACAATTTTCTGCAGACTGATGAATCCACTAACAATGTATAGTCAGAAAATCTTTGACTAAATCTGGAAAAATGCGAATAAAAGTAGTCTATAAAAACTTTTTCACTGTCAAATTGTACAACTGAAGAAGTGATTTAATATTTATTGATGAATTCAGATAATCAATAACAATGACAATAAGCAATACTGGGCTAAACACAGGTGTCAAAGACAATTCGTTCAACAAGAAGACTTGATTAATACAGCTGAGCTATTGCACATATACTTACAGTTGTATTCACAGAGAAATCCTAGTCAACAGAGATACACACAAAGATTTAAGAAAAGTATTTATTAAAATTGTCAATCATACGCAGGCCTCTGAGTTCTCAAAATTTTCTCAGGCTCTGCAAAAATACAGCATAAGTTAAAAATCAGAAATTACTGTCATATGTCATTTGTTAGATTCCCTGCTGCTGACAGGAGCCCATACATATTCATTCAAGTTGACATATCTACAAAATATTGCATAACCAGTCGTAATTATGGTTGTATCACAGATTTAACCTTTCTTCCAGAATGATATGAAGTTCTACTGCAACATGAATAGCTAAAATAACTTTGAAAAAGAACATAATTGGAGGTCTTACACCTACCTAATTTCAAAACTTACTATAAAGTTACAGTAATCAAGACAGTGTGGTATTAGCATAAATGGAGGCATACAGATAAATGCAACAGAACTGAGAATCCAAAAAGAACCCTCACTTTTATATTCAATCGTTTTTTTTGACAAAGTGCCAGGACAATTCAATGGGAAAAAGATATTCTCTTCAACAAATGGTGCTGGGACAAGTGAATATATTTACAAATATGAACCTTGTACTAACACCATTAATTGAGTCAATTAGCTAGCTCACATATAAATAACTCAATAATGGATCACAGACATAAAGAGCTAAAACCATAAATCTCCTAGAAAAAAAAATTTCTGTGACACGTTAGGCAAAAAGTTCTTAAATATGTTACAACAATCACAAATTACAACTGAAAAAAAAAACTGATGAATTGATATTCAGTAAAAAAAATATTCAGTAAAACCTTTTGTGCTTAAAACACACCATTAAGAAAATGGGTTGTCCCACAGACCAAGAGAAAATATCTGCAAATAATATATCTGATAAAGGACTCTACCGAGAATATATTAAAAATTCTTACGATTCAATAAGAAGAATATATACAACCAAATATAAAAATAGGCTTGAAGAGACATTTCATCAAAGAAAACATATAAATGGGTATAATCAAATAAAAAACGCTTAAGATCCTTAGTTCTTAGTGAAGTACAAATTAAAAACATAGTAAGATACCACTACACATTCACTAGAAGAGATATAATCAAAAATACAGGCAATACCAAGTATAGGTGAGGATGTAGGAAAATTCAAACCCTCATACACTGCTGGTGGGAATGTAAAATAGTACAGCCACTTTGGAAATAAGTTGGGTTATATATTTAAAAATTTAAATATAATCTTTTTTTGTGTGTGTGTGGTATGCGGGCCTCCCTCTGCCGTGGCCTCTCCCGTTGCGGAGCACAGGCTCTGGACGCGCAGGCTCAGCGGCCATGGCTCGCGGGCCCAGCCGCTCCGCGGCACGTGGGATCCTCCCAGACCGGGGCGCGAACCCGGTTCCCCTGCATTGGCAGGCGGACGCGCAACCACTGCGCCACCAGGGAAGCCCCTAAATATAATCTTATCATATGAACAAGCAATTCCTGTCCTAAGTATATACCCACAAGAAATGAAAATATGCCTCCAACAATAGATAAATGGGTAAAGAAGATGTGGTATATATATACAATGGAATACTACTCAGTCATAGAAAATAATTAAATTTTTCCATTTGCAACAACATTAATGGACTTGGAGGATATTATGCTAAGTGAATAAGTCAGCCAGAAAAAGACAAACATTGTATGATATCACTTATATGTGGAATCTAAACAAAAAAAGAAACAGACTCACAGATATAGAGAACAAACAAGTGGTTACCAGTGGGGAGAGGGAAGAGGGGAAGGGCAAGATAGTGGCAGGAGATTAAGAGGTAGAAACTACTATGTCTAAAATAAATAAGCTACATGGCTATATTGTACAGCAGAGGGAATATAGCCAATATTTTATAATAACTATAAATAGAGTATAACCATTAAAAATTGTGAATCATTATGTTGTACACCTGAAACATATAATATTGTACATCAACTATACCTCAATAAAAAATCTAAAAACTAATCAACCTGAAAAAAAAAAAAGAAATGAAAACATGTCCACACAAAGATTTGTTCATGAACGTTCATAGTACTATTATCCATGATATATATCATTTGGTGATGGATAAACAAAATGTGGTATCCATACAATGGGATACTACTCAGCAATAAAAAGGAACAAATATTTATATATTCTACAAGCTGGACAAACCTCAAAAACATTATGCAAACTGAAAGAAGACAGGCACAAAAGAATACGTATTGTATGATTCCACTTACATAAAATATCCAAAAAACACAAACTTATAGAGCTAAAAAGCAGATCAGAGGTTGTCTGGGACTAGAAGTGGGAGTGAGGATTGACTTAAATGATTGACTTTAAATGGATTCAAAGGAATATTGAGGGGTGATGGAAATGTTCTAAAACTGGATCATAGTAATGGTTACACAACTTTATAAATTTCCAAAATAAATAAATAATCAAACAAACAAATAAATAAGGATGAGAATTAAGCTGATGTCAGTTGCACCAATGCAGTGTCACAAACCCTTGCCAGTTTCTAGAATTTAGCCAGTTCTTTGACTCATGACCCATCGACTAAAGGAATGACTAGGTCCCCATGAGAAAGTACTCTGAACACAGAGATAGTAATTGAGTCACTTGTTCCCTAAAGTAATCTGATTATTTATTTGGGTAAGTGTCCATGGTAGAAAGGGGAAACCTCAGCTCTTATAATGGCTCTTGAAAAGAAAGTCTGAATCAACATTGATACCTGAGGAACTGAAATTCTATAATGTCTACATCAGTGGTTTTCCACCTTTAGTGTACACTGAATCACCAAGAGAGCTTGTTAAAGCATAGATTCCTGAGCTCCGTGCCAACAGAGAGATTCTGTTTAGTGAGGTTCTGAATTTCTAACAAGCTCCCAGGTTATGAAGAGGATGCAGGTCCACAGACCACACTTTTGATGGCACTTGTTTACACGATACCATGATGAAAAACTTACATTTAATCCACCCATGGTCTGGGTCTGAGACAACTACTCTCTTAGGAAAGTTGCTTACAGGGCATGCACATGAATCACAAAATTATATAAACATGAAAATATAACTCAGTAATGACGTTTACATCAATGTGCACGGAAATTACATCATTACCTGCACTTCATCAAGAATAACTGTTTCACTCCTTAAATTTGACTCAATCTTTTAGTTCAATTGTTGGAACTCATTCTGTCTTGTAATTAAGAAATATTAACCATTGTTTCCAATGAAATATATGAGTAAACACAATGTATTAATATTGTATTAAAATACTATGCTCCACTGGTAAAAGCATATGTTATTACATGGAAGACAGCTTGTCAAAATGGAACTGAGCCCCACCAAAGAAAACATACTACTATATATAAATTCAATTAATCACTGGCCTATTACAATGATGACTAAAAACAAAAAAACTCAGGCAATGTTCTTCAAGTACTGAATTAAGCTCTAATCTAAACAAACAACACAGAGCCAGATTTCACCTACAAGGTACAAGAGAATATCTCCACACCTGGCCATTGCTATAAATGTTGTCAAACAATGATGTGCTGCCTTTGTTCCTTGCCCTCACTTTTATTGTATGAAACTTCATATTGATACCATCAAATAAAATGAAACATTTCCTTCCAAGCATTGCTACCCGGTAGAGTCAGGAACATGATGCAAGAAGTTGGATCACATCATGGGTAACTGCTAGATTGTTGCCTTTAAAATAACGTGTGTGTGTGTGTGTGTGTGTGTGTGTGTGTGTGTGTGTGTACTTTGAGCTGAAATACGTCAGCCCCATTGCCAGAAGCTGATTATTATTACAGAGGTGTAACAGCTTTCAGAAGAATTTCTTAAAGCATTTTACTTTTATCACAGAAAAAACTTCAGAACATTCACGTGAATTCAAGAAAAAGCTATGCCTCTCAATGCCATGTAATTTCTCAATATACCATTCTTGCTCTTACATTTATACCACTCAAATGACTAGGGGCACATATCTATTCCTCTGCCCTTTTTGTCCCTCTCTCTAATAAACAGGATATTACCTGCCTCCTCACTGAAATATGGTGGGGCTACAGGAACCACCACTACTATGAAATTGCTTTAAATTTCTGTTCAGAAACCTTGTCAAATTTTCTGTTTAAAATTTTGTTCATAAATGTGCTAGAAAGAATAAAGCTTTGAGGAATACATCAGTGCTGTGGATTTCTGTGAAAGCACATTTTGGTACAATTCTAATTTGGCCAAGAGGGTAATGAGTCACTCCTGGGTGGCTTCAGGACAGTGGTCTAGACCAGAAGTACTGCACCCAAGACAGAGCAGGCTACTCAGACCCTTCATCCCTCAGTACCTGACCTGACTTCCAAGAGGCCCTCATGGGAGGTGAAGACCCTAAGGAGAGGCCATAGAAAGATATTTTCTCTGATTTGAAAGTCTGCTGACACCTCCATAAATTAATCTAGCAAGGATGAAACGTCCCAGCAATGTTGCTGTTCAACCACCATCCATGTCAGATATAAATGCATTACTTGTCTCTTAAAAAGTGCCTCCTTGGGCTTCCCTGGTGGCACAGTGGTTGAGAGTCCGCCTGCCGATGCAGGGGACGTGGGTTCGTGCCCCGGTCCGGGAGGATCCCACGTACCGCGGAGCGGCTGGGCCCGTGAGCCATGGCCGCTGAGCCTGCGCGTCCGGAGCCTGTGCTCCACGGCGGGAGAGTGAGAGGCCCGCCTAGCACAAAAAAAAAAAAAAAAAAAAAAAAGGGCCTCCTTTACGTATGGACACCAAGGGCGGAAAGAGGAGGTGGGGTGAATTGGGGTATTGGGACTGACATACATATACTACTATGTATAAAATAACTAATGAGAACCTACTGTATAGCACAGGGAACTCTACTCAATGCTCTGTGGTGACCTAAATGGGAAGGAAATCCAAAAAGGAAGGGATATATGTATACATATAACTGATTCACTTTGCTGTAGAGCAGAAACTAACACAACATTGTAAAGTAACTATACTCCAATTAAAAAAAAAAAGTACCTCCTTTTGGCAGTCTTCTTTCCTTATTTTTGTCATTAAAAAAAAGAGGAAGAATAGTTAGATAGCTAATTGTATTATCAGGAAAACACAACTCAAATATGTTTGCATGAAAAGAATATTTCTTGAAGATACTGGATTATGCCCCAGAATCAAAGGAAGAATGGCAGGAACATGGTCCCCTTGGGAACAGGGCCAGGACCAGGCCAGGGACTCGAATGTTGTCAGCTCTGTCCCTGCTTTCTTTGTCTGCCCTATTATATTCATCACTGCATGATGCTGTTTTTCTCTCAGATTTTTCACACAGCAGGTGACATGACCACATTTTCACAGCTTCTGAACACAGAGTAGAGATAGCTTTTCTCTCCCAACTTCTGTTTTGAACATCCTACAGGACCCTGGCTAACTTGGTCTAGACCCCTTGCAGCCTCCTTAGCCAGGTCCCTGCAACATCAATGGCTGGCCCAGTTAGGCTGGTTGTCTACCCCTGTGACCAGGTACTGAGACTATAATGGTGTGATTGGCTGCCCCAGCAAAACTGCAGAGGTACTTGCCCCAAAGGAGCAGGATGCCAGGGCAGGGTGACACAACAGCACTCATTCCTGCTTCAAAACAGCTCCCTCAGCTCTCAGCTACAGAAAAGTTACTTTCTCCATCTATAAATAAGAAAGTAGAATAAGACACAGATTAAGATGCACACACACAGAGGAACAGTGGACCTGGAATGGAGTCAAATCATATACATGATATTCAAACAACATCATTTCTGAGGATTTTAATAAGCATACCTCTCATAGCAATCTACTATTGATATAGCTAGGTTTTCAGAAATCTGGTTTTAGGAAAAGCTGAGAATTTTAGACTTTCAAATTGATTAATCAAATACCTGCTTTTGGAAAGGTCAGGGAAGACAGGAGAAAATTTCCAATATATTCTCCAACAGTCTGGAGACATGTTATTCAGAATATCTCTAGTGACCCAGAAAACAGAAGTTAGATGGTGTTTTGAGTATTTTTTGTCTCTATTCTCAGATTCCCCTTTCTTCACCTTTCATCTCTGGAGAACAGGGAAAATTCTTTTGAGTTCAGCTCTCTGACAAATGATCAGTGGTTATTTAAAAGGATCTAATGGCCTAAAATCTAAAACTTTGGAACTATGTTTGCTATTCAGTCAATATTTTTTGTTAACTAGGTGGTTTAATTAATGAATGGTACAGGTTCAAATTGAGACATCATTATAAGCCAGGAGAAATATTTTATTTGCGTGTAGTTCTTGCAATATAAATGAGACTAAATTTTTTGAGAGTGAAAGAATCCTAATAGGAACTGAAGGCAAAGCTTATTCAAAAACACTTCTGGCTTTAGAAAATTAAATCAAATTAAGTAGATTATTAAATTTTATACAAAACTGTAAAAGCAAATATTAAATAACAGTGTCTCAACTGATTGGATATAACCCAGGTTGAAACAAAATTTTAAGGAGAGGTTTTGACCTGATGTAATTATAGACAATCACATAATCTAAGCATTAAAAATGTTTAATTCTATAAATTTACATACACTTGAAGTTTTTAATAAGAATAATGTTACTTGTCCAGCCCAGGGTTCACAGATATTTTTGTAACATAAATTAGAATAACTTGATGATATTTGGGTTTTACAAATAGTATAAAGACTAAACCATGGTACATAATTTAGTATTAAGTCACATAATCCAAAGGCATGTGTACCTGATTTTTCACAGGAAGATATAAAACAACCTCTAAAGCAAGCTTAAAACTGTTATTTTGGAAGCATTAGGACATAATGGACATGTGTCATGGTCAGATAATATGCATGAGTTTTGAGATACTAAATTCTGTTCTTTTATTATAGAAAGGCCAGAACTAGATGCAATATGATATAGGGGAAATAACACTGGCCTAGGAGTCAGGATGTCTGGACTTCAGTGCTTTCCACGACCAGACAGCCAGGTAACCTTGAACAAGCCACAAAACCTCTTTTGGGCTTAGTTGTTTTTGTAAAATAAGAGGATTTGATAAATGGTCTCAAAGTCCATTCCAGCTCTATAATTCCATGACTCTACCCATATATGTTAATGTGATAAGCACAGTGCTAAATAATTCAAAATATGTTACTACCTCTCCATTGTTTCCTCTTTTCTTTCCTTTTTCTCTCAATCCTTTTCATGACTCCAAGCACATTCTTAATACATATTTATTCCTGTATCTTCAATACTTAGTGTACAGACTGGCCAAAATTGTGGTCTATAAAAAGGGCTATCTTCAAGAAACTCAATCTAATACAGCAAACATATAAATAAATTGCATTACTGTGATTCAAGTCCAAAAATACATTTGTAATTTATATTCTTCACAAAGACAGTACAACAAAGAGACCAATGAACTGTTCTTTAAGCTAACCCAGAGAAAATTGAGCAGGGAACATCTCAATATCTGACATGGATTTTTTTTTAATGATAAGGAACTAGTCAGGCAATAGAGGGAACAGAATGTTCATTGAAGCCATGACATAGTAGTGTGTTCTACTTAGGTGCACTTACAACAATTCTAATTGTCATGAATTTCCTGTGCTTGAATATCAGATTTCTTAGAATATACCATCCTTTCAGAGTGCTTTTTTAAAAAAACATTTTTAGTTTAGAGCTGCAGCTGAAATATCTCTTTTACATTTGGTACTTTTTGATTATTATAGATATACATACAATATTAAAGATTATAAGCTTATATATTATTTGGAGGCTCTCTATTCAGTTCCATTGATCAGTATGCCTATCCTTTAACAAATATTAAATATAATAACCACTATAGCATTGTAACATATCATGATATCCTCCCACCTTATTTTTCTTCTTTAAGAATGTGTTGTCTTTGAGTTTTTGCTTTCATATAAAATTTTAGTATCAGCTTGTAAAGCTTCACTAAAGCAAAACTGTTGACATTTTTATTGGCATTTCATTAATTCTAAAGATTAATTTGGGGAAAACACAAATCTTTATATTAATCTTCCTATCCACAAAATATTATGTCTTTTCATTTATATAGGTCTACTTTAACATCATTCAACAAAGTTTTAAATTGTTTCCATATAGGTTCGCCTACCTTCTGTTAGGCTACTTACTCTGTACCTATTTTTGTTGCTGTTATAAACAGTATTTTAATGTTTTTTATTTCTTTTTCATGTATTACCATGTTATCTAGGATCTCCAATATAATGTTAAATGGAAATGTTGATAACAGACAACCTCCTGATTTTCAATGAAATGCTAATATATTTTACCAGTAAGAATGTTTGTTGTTCAATTCTGATAGACCCTTTATCAAAATTTAAAAATACCCCTCTAATCCTATTTTTCTGAGTGTTTATCATGAATGTGTTTTGACATGTCAATGTTTTATTTGCATTAATTGAAATAAGATTATGTTTTTCTTCTTTAATTTATTAATGCAGTGAATTACATTAATGATATTTCTAATAGTAAACTCTCTTGCATGCTTGGAAAAAACCCAATTTGGTCATGATTTTTTTTTTTTATACTTCACTGGATTTGATTTGCAAATAGTTTCTTTAGGATTTTTGCATCTATGTTCATGCCTGATACGGAACTGCAAATGTGATCCCTCATACAATCTTTTCCAGTTATTTACTGCTGCAGAACAAGGTTCTCCCAAATATAGAGGCTTAAAACAATAGTACCACTTAAATTATGTCTCCTGATTTTATGGGTTGAAAATTTGGGCAGGGTTTCACTGAGAAATTTTTCAACTCCTTGTGGCACTTATTGAGATCACTCAGTGATATTCAGCTAGTGACTGGACTGCACTGAAGTTCATGGCAAATTCAATCAAATGTCTGACGCCTTAACAGGGAAGGCTGGAATGCTAAGCTCAGCTGGGTTCCTATATATAATCTCAGGGCCTCTCCACACGGTCTATGTAACAGGGTGGTCACGCTTCTTACATAATGGCTCAGGGCTCCAAGAGACCAAGGCAGTACCAGCCAGTCCTCTATTTTTTTTTTTTTTTTTTTTTGCGGTACCCGGGCCTCTCACTGTTGTGGTCTCTCCCGTTGCGGAGCACAGGCTCCGGACACGCAGGCTCAGCAGCCATGGCTCACGGGCCCAGCCGCTCCGCGGCATGTGGTATCCTCCCGGACCAGGGCACGAACCCGTGTGCCCTGCATCGGCAGGTGGACTCTCAACCACTGCGCCACCAGGGAAGCCCCGCCAGTCCTCTTAAAAGCTAGGGCCACAACTGGCATAGCACCATTTCTGCCACCTGCCATCACTTATTGTTAAGACAGTCTCAAGCAGTGAATATCATAGAGGGGAAATAAACCCCACCTCTTGATGGGGTTTATCAAACCCCATCTTGAGTATCAAAGAGTGTGCGTACACTTTTTTTTATCTACCACAATACCTGTTTATAATTTTGTTACAAGGCCAAACTATTTTAATGACTTTGGAATATCTCCTCTTTTTCTATTGGCAAAAAAACATTTAGTAAGATTGTAATCATCTGCTCCTTAAATGCTTGGTAGAAGTTTCCTTTAAAACCATCTGTCCCTGTTTTCTTTTTTGTGAAGATAATGATCCTAAGAATGTTGAGGCTTTCTATCTCTTCTTGAATTAGTTTTGGTAAGTCATTTATATGAAATTCATTTTGTCTAAGTTTTCAATATACTGGCACAAAATTATTCATTGTATTCTCTTTTTGTTCTGTACAGAATCGTTATATCAATTTTATTAATAACATTATATGTAATTACTTTATCAATCTAGCCAAAATTTGACTTTATTAATATTCCAGAAACTGAAATATTAATATTTCAGAAACTAACATGGTCATTTCTATTGAATGTTTGATTCTTTCTCCTTATTTAATGTGCTAATTTTTACTAATTCTATTTATATTGTTTTTTTTTAACATCTCTTATTCTCATCCATATCTAAGAATTTTATATCTTATATCTAAGAATTCTTTATACATTCTGAATACAAGCTTTTTGTTGATTATAATCATGATGAATATGTTCTTCCACTTTGTGGCCTGCCTTCTCACTCCTTTGATGAATGCAAGTTCTTAACTTTAAGGTACTCACTCTGGTGTATCAATCTTTTATGACTAATGTTTTATGTGCACTGCTTAAGAAATCTATCACTATTCTCAAGGTCATGAAAATGTTCTATATTATTTCCAAAAAGATCTAACATCCACCTGGAATTCGTATTTGCAAGTGATATCAGGTATCACTTTTGCCTATGGTGATATCTGGTTGACCCAGAACCATTTATCAAGAAGATCTTCCTTTTCCTTCTGTTCTGTAGTTCCTTCTTTAACAGGAATCAAGTAGACATATATGTGTGTGTTTCTGGGCACTAATCTGTTATCTTGGGCTATTTATCCATCCTTGTGCCAGCACCACACTGAAATTACTATAACTTCCTAATAAGCTTTACATCAGAGAGAGCAAGTTCTCTAATCTTGTTCTTCTTCAAGATAATTGATTATTCTTGACTCTTGGCTCTTTGCATTAATTTTAGAATCTACTTGTTGATTTCCACATAAAAATCACTCAGAATTTTCATTGGGATTGCACTGAATTCAGTGGCTCATATTGGGGAGAATGGACATCTTTAAAGTATTGACTCAAGCCAAAATATGGCATTTTTTTCTATTAATTTAGGCCTTAAATTTTGTTTTCTCTTTATTTTTTGCTGTTTTTTTGAATAGTGGTCTTGCACAACTTTTGTCATATTTATTCCTAGGTATTTGTTGTGTTTTTTTGTTTTTTTGTGTTTTTTTTTTACTACGTAGGGTCTTCGTTGCTGTACGTGGGCTTTCTCTAGCTGCGGAAAGCAGGGGCTGCTCTTTGTTGTGGTGCACGGGCTTCTCATTGCAGTGGCTTCTCTTGTGGAACACAGGCTCTAGGTGTGCGGGCTTCAGTAATTGTGCCACGTGGGCTCAGTAGTTTGGCTCAAGGGCTCTAGAGAGCAGGCTCAGTAGTTGTGGCACATGGGCTTAGTTGCTCTGAGGCATGTGGGATCTTCCAGGACCAGGGCTCGAACCTGTGTCCCCTGCATTGGCAGGCAGATTCTTAACCACTACACCACCAGGGACGTCCCTGTTGTGTTCTCTTTAAAGCTACTGCAATTGTTATTTTCTTTTATTTTCTAACTCATTGCTGATACATAAAAATATAAGTGATGTTTTCATATTGACCTTGCATGCAGCAAATCTACTAAAATCATTTATTAATTCTAATAATTTATCAGTGATTATTTTGGATATTCTAAGTATAAAATTATATTGTGTATGAATAATGATGTTTTCTTTCCTTTCCAATTATAATATTTTTATTTCTTTTCCTGATTTACTGCACTGGCTAGGACCTATAGCAAAATGTTGACTCAAGTGATGACAACTAGTATCCTTCCTATCTCAGAGAGAAACGTTATACCATTGAATATGATGCTTGCTGTAGTTTGTTTTGTTTGATTTGTTTGTTTTGGAATATCCTGTATATATCCTGTATCAAACTAGGTCAATATTTTACACTTTTTATATATTGCTTGATTCAATTTCCTATTTGAACGTTTAGGACTTTCACAATTGAGTCAGTTTGGCCTATAGTTTTCATTTTGCAAATCTTTTTAAAAATTTTATTATGAAAATTATACTAGCCTCATAAAGTAAGCTGGGAAGTTTTATTCTCCAGAAAAAATTATAGAATTACCACTTTTTTTCCTAAGTATTTTAAAAAATTCACTGGCAAATACCTTTATTCAAGAATGTTCAGGGCTTTCCTGGTGGCGCAGTGGTTGAGAGTCCACTTGCTGATACAGGGGACATGGGTTCGTGCCCTGGTCCGGGAAGATCCCACATGCCGTGGAGCAGCTGGGCCCGTGGGCCATGGCCGCTGAGCCTGCGCATCTGGAGCCTGTGCTCCACAATGGGAGAGGCCACAACAGTGAGAGGCCCGCGTACCTAAAAAAAAAAAAAAAGAATGTTCAAATTTTCTATTTTTTCTTATGTCAGTTTTAATATGTTTTTCTAGGACTTTGTTAATTTCATGTAAATTTTCAAATTTATTGGCATGAAGCTGGATACACAGGATCTGTGGAAACATCACCTTTTCATTTCTAGTGTTAAGTATCTCTGCTTTCCTGCTCTTTTCATTTTTATTCCTTGATCAGTCTCATAATGGGTTTGTCAATTTTATTATTCTTCCCAAAGTACCACTTCTTGGTTTTGTTGATTTTTATCATTTTTTAAAAATCTACCACTGATTTCTTTTCTCCTCTTTAAGATTTCTATCCTCCCTGTACTCTCTTCAGAATTCATTGCTATTTTTTTCTAACTTCTTGAGATAGATGCTTAACTCATTTAACCTTTCTTCTCTTCTAATATACGTATTTAAAACTAAAAATTTGTCTTTCAGTATGGCTACATGCCATGAGCTTGACAGGTAGTATTTTTTTTAACATGTAAAAATGTTTCCTAATTTCCATTACAATTTCTTCTTTGACTCACAGATTACTTAGAGGCATACTGTTTGTTTACCAAACATTTTAGGGGATTTTCTACTTACCTTACTGACTTTTACCTTAATTCCACTATGGTCAGTGAGCATACTCTATTTTATTTTAATCCCTTTAAATGCGTTGAGACATGCTTTCTGGTGTAGCATATATTAACTTTTAGTAAATTTTCTCTCATCACAGAGAATCAAGATAAAAATGTCACTATTTGGTGATGATTTTTCTTACTTTCTTTGAATAATTAACTATTTGAGTTATACCCTCTTTACTGTTCTTTTTTTATTGGGATAGGGGTTACCCTGAGAGATTAAAACATAGATTCTTGATTTAACAGAGTCTAAAATAATTTAGTACTTTTACTTCTTCCAAGACAATACAGGACCTCATAGCTACCACTCCAGATTTTTATGACACTGTTATCACATGTTTTAACTCTACATATTTTAAAATACAAAGATAATAATATTGTTATTATTATTATTATTAACAGTAACCATTTCTTTAGGTTTATCTACATATTTACTCTTTCTGGTGCTCTTTACTTTTTCTTGCATTTCCAATCATCTGTCTGGAATCATTCCCCCTTCCTTACTGAAGGACATGCTTTAGTATTTCTTTTAGTGTGAAGCTGCTAATGATGAATATTCTCAGTTTTGGGTTGAATGGAAAATGCTTTTACTTCACTTTCATTCATAAAGAAAATTTTCACTGGAAATAGGATTCTAGATTAGCAGTCATTTTCTTTCAGCACTTACTTCACTGTCCTCTAGATTCCATGCTTCTATTTAACTCATTAACTTTAATCTTTCTTCTTTTCTAGTATATGTATCTATAACCAAAAATTTCTCTCAACATGGCTTTAGCTACATACCATGAGTTTAGAGAGTTAATCCTATTTTTATTCCTTTGGGGGCTACAAAAACTTTTTTTCTGGCTGCTTTTAAGTATTTCTCTGTCTTTGTAGTTCACCAGTTTTACTATGATGTGCCTATGTGTGATTTTGCTTTTATTTACCCTACCTGGGGGTTTCATAAAGTACCTTGAATCTGTGGCTTGATGTATTTAATCATTTTTGAAAAATTAAAAGTCCATTATCACTTCAAATATACTTCTGCTTTATTTTCTTTCTCCTCTCCTCCAGGACTCTAATTATCCATGTGTTAAATGTTTCTCAGACTATCCCCTCAGCATCCCCAAATATTTTATCTATTTTCTATCTTTAAAAAAATAGTTTCTTCAAACTATCTTCTGATTCATTAATTCTCTCTTCTGCTGGATTTAATATGATGTCCAGAGTATGTTTAATACTCCTTATTGAATTCTTATTTTCAGGGATTTTTAAAAAATGTGTTTAGCTCTAGAGTTTCCATTTCATTCTCTGTTAAAATTCTCTTGAACATAGTCAGCATAGTTACTTTAAAATCTGTATCTGGTACCTCCATTTTCTGGATCCACTGTGGATCTATTCCATTATTTATTGTTTGTCTTAAATTTTGATCATATTCTCTTATAAACTTATGTGCCCTGTAATTAGTTATTTTCTTGAGTGCCAGATATTATATACAAAAATTTTTAGAATTGGGCTTCCCTGGTGGCGCAGTGGTTGAGAATCCGCCTGCCGATGCAGGGGACACGGGTTCGTGCCCCGGTCCAGGAAGATCCCATATGCCGCGGAGCGGCTAGGCCCGTGAGCCTGCGCGTCTGGAGCCTGTGCTCCACAACGGGAGAGGCCACAGCAGTGAGAGGCCTGCATACCGCAAAAAAAAAAAAAAAGAAAAAAAAAAATTTTAGAATTAAATTTAGGCCTATATTATCTTCCCAAAGAGAGATTTGATATCTCTTTTGGCAAGTGGTTAAGGGCTTTAACAATCTGGGGTCACTTTAATGCAATTTTAGAAACTGAAATTATTTCAAGCTAGGTTTCAGTCCCTGCAAGGGTTTGCTTCATTTCTCATTCACTACTACTTCTAGAGTGTAGCTATGGTACTATAAAAAAAAGAAGAAAAGAAGGTAAGAAAGAGAAAAAGGAACACTAAATCAAAAGGGTCTCAACTCAGAGCAGGAGGATTCTACCACTTCTCACCTTTCTTAATAGGCCCTGCTCTCCAATATCTTGGAAAAACACAGGAGCCTAAATTGAATATACTATCATCCAGAAAAGAATTAAATTTGTTTCTTCTGAAACCCAGTTAGCACTACTGACTTGAGAACACTCTAGCCCGTTCCAAGATCCACAGCTTAATCTGGGAGTCTTGGTATCAGCCACTCAACTTTGTTACATACCTAAGTCTTAGTCTCCTTATCTTAGCTCTGGCATTACAACCAGTGTAACCCTGCTTTTTCACAGATGCTTACTCATTCCTCCAATTTTACATCACAGATTATTTTTTCTGCTTTCTTCTTCATGTGTTTGTATGTTTGGGGCTCTTGGAGATTTTCCTTTCTTCCTGCAAGCTCAGTGATGCAAGAAAATTTTCTTAACAGGATTTATGCAGAATCTTCTTATCATATGGTGGAAAGTCCAGAGCAAAAGTCTCTGCCTTCTTTTTTCCAAGTTATCATTTTGTGAGCTTTCTGAGGACAATAACATTCTCAGAAAACTTACCAGATGGATGCCAAGTTTAAGCTTAGAGCTCTCATGGAGAAAACTAATACTGAATAAAAGTACACACTTTTGATAATGACAAATACATGTTTTTGAAATACTTTATAACATAAACAATTCTTCCTCTTCTTCATTATGTTCTAGTTGTTTTATAGATGACTAATAAGACTCAGATGAGTCAAAGATATAAATACTTTCTCTCACAGGGGGATCAGTAGGTAATCAAGACAGCCATTTATTTAAACCTCAAATTCTGGCTTTAAAAGAAAGATTTATACGATGGTAGTCATCCCAATTTTCTTATTCATAAGCTTTAGAATTATCTCTGCACCTTATTAGCTGACTCAACATGAATGGGAGTTCTCAGTAGGTGTTGAGTGAACGTGAAAACAGGAGAACTAGACTCAAGTCTGTAGAACAAATTATAGCTTTTATAAAGTTACAGTGAAACATTTTTGTTTCTTTTTAAGATTAAACATACTCGGGAGTTGGAATATGTATGAAGAAAAGTGGGAGGTATTCCAATGTCCTGGTAGTTTGAACAGTCCAAAATGGCCTACTGTTGCTTATTCATTCATATTTTAACTATAAAGATAATACTACAGATCTTCCTCGACTTACTATGGGGTTACACCCCTATAACCCCATCATAAGCTGAAAATATTGTAAGTCAAAAATATTGTAAGTTGAAAATACATTAATACACCTACCCTGCTGAACATTACAGCTGAGCCTAGCCTACCTTAAACATGCTCAGAACACTTACATTAGCTTAAAATTGGGCAAAATCATCCAACACAAAGACTATTTGATAATAAAGTGTTGAATATCTCAATCAATACTCTACTCAATACAATGAATACTCTACTGAAAGTGAAAAACAGAATGGTTGTAATATAATGGTCGTCTATCCTCGTGATGGCGTGGCTGACTGGGAGCGGCAAAGGCATCATGAGAGTATCTGGCTGCATATTACTAGCCCAGAAGAAGATTAAAATTCAGCTGCCCAGCACCATGAGAGTATCCGGCTGCATATTACTAGCCCAGGAGAAGATCAAAATTCAGATTTCTACTGAATGCGTTATCACTTTTGCATCATCGTAAAATCAAAAAATTGTAAGTCCAAGCACAACACTGTAAGTTGGGCCCATCTGTACCATGTCAAAAGTTATGGGTAAAAGATGGCATAGGGCCGGGACTTCCCCATGGTCCAGTGGTTAAGACTGCCTTCCAATGCAGGGGCCGCAGGTTCGATTCCTGGTCACAGAACTAAGGTTCCACATGCCGCAGGGTGCAGCCAAAAATTAAAAGAAAAAAAAAAAGGTGGCATGGAGTAGTGTTAAGACTTGGATAAGAGTGACCTTTAGGCTTAAATCCCAGTACAACTAGTTACTAGCAATTTAACTTTGGCTGAATTTCTTAACTTCCCTAGGCTTCCACTTCCTCGGCAAAATAATGTTAGTACTTGCCTCACAGATTGCTATGAGGTTTACAGATATAACAAGTTCCTAAATCATAGTAAAGATCCAGGAGGTTTATCAAGTTATTTCTTCCTAGCTTTGTTTTTCTTGTCCAGGAAGAATAACAGTGTTGTGAGGAACAGTCCTCCAGCCGAGCTCCAAAATAGACCTCATGGCTTATGAGTGAAGATGAAAAAACTTAAGTGGTGCTCAATCCATGCTTTGTCTAAGTTGAGTAAAGCCTAAATAGCCTACAGAAGTAATGAGAAACAAATGGGATGTTTAAGAATCTTTGTTACAATCATCTGTGATATTTTTCTAACACAATTGAGGAATTGTCTTAAAATACATAATTCTAAACCTGACAGTATTAAACTTGAAAGAATTATTGGTACTGTCGAAGGAAATAAATAATGAATTTTAAATAGAAAAAAGAGAAAAATGGCTATTTATATATGCAATTAATTGCTTGGGAGTTGGAGAACAGAAACAACTCTAAAAGTAGGCTCCAAGAAATTTATACTGAAATAGTTAATATCTAAAATAACAGAAGCTTTAAGAAAGTATGCCTATAAGAAAATATACAAAGCAGCAATTCAGCTATCTAGCCAGCTAACATATCTTGTCATACTTAAAAGAACCAGTTACCTCTTAATTCACAATGATATTTGGAAGTTATTTATTTTTAATGTTGGATATATTTTTGAAACATTTCAATGTAATGTTTAATAATCACTTATTGAGCATATAACTATTAGGAAGTACTGTGCTGGCTCAGCAAGTGATACAAAAAAGTGTAGGATATGGTTTTTGCCCTGAAGTAAAATCATACATTACAATCTGACTTTAATTCATTGTAGAAATTTGACTGATCATACTGCTATACAAGACATAGCATATAACAAGAGTGTAAAAATTGAGAAAAAAGAGACATCTGAAAACATCAAGGAAAAAAGACTTATACTACATTGCTATTCAAAATCTCAAAGAGCTTTCTGTGTTTTTTTTTAATCTACCCTAGCAAGAATAATAGATTACTTGTATTTATTTCTGCCCACTACATGGAACAGACACTGTGAAAATTCTTTAAATATCTTATTTAATGTTCACAATAACCCTACAAAGTAGGCATTCTTTTTATTCCATTTTCTAGATAGGCACTGGAGATTAACTTGAGGTTAATCTAGCAAGCTAGCAAGTAGCAGAGCTAGGTCTTAAGCTTAGGCAGTCTAACCAGGAAAACGCACTTCACCACTTGCTATACTGCTTCATAAGCATCCAAGCAAACTGCTAGTTCGGTCCAGATGGGGTGCCCCTCTCAGATAACCAGTTCCAGGGAAGCCAAACTCACCGTCAGGTTCTTCTCTGTATTCTTACTTCATTCTCTTCTACTGCAACATGAGCCCACTATCTTTATTTAAAAGTTTGCTCAACATTATGCTGAGTGAAATAAGTCAGACAGAAGAAGACAAATACCATATGATCTTACTTACATATGGAATCTAAAAACACCAACCACATAGAAATAGAGAGTAGAATGGTAGCTGCCAAGGGCAGAAAAGTGGGGAAAATGGGGAGATGTTGGACAATGGGTACAAACTTTCAGTTTTAAGATAAGTAAGTTTCAGGGATCTAAGGTACTGCATGGTGACCACAGTTAACAACACTGGATCGTATACTTGAAAGTTGACACGAGAGTAGAGCTTTAATGCTCTCACCACAACCACAGCAGTAACAACAAAATGGAAATTAAGTGAGGTGAAGGATGTTTTAATTAACCTTACTATGATAAATATTTCACAATATATGTGTATCAAATCACCACATTTTACATCTTAAACTTACACAGTGTTATATGTCAATTATATTTCAATAAGATTGGAAAAAAATCAAAATAAATAAAAATTTTTAATTGCCTCAAAAACTTCAAGCCTCCTTTATTTCAAGAACTGATTTACCTTAGCATCTTTATCTGTCTTAGCACACAATTCTAGCAATACATTTTAATTCAGTTCTAACAACATGTTAAGCACTGGGAATACACCAGTGAATCGGTGAAGTATCTATAACCATCATTATTACCATGGTGAACTTATTTAAGACATCAAAAAGATACATGTTGAATTCTAACTATGTACATGGCATTGATTTAAGGTCTGTGACGCATTCAAGAATTTTAGGACATAATCTCTGTTCTCAACAGGTTTATAGTTCAGCCGCAGTGAGAAACAAACACACAAAAAAGTAAATAATTCAAGAATTATATTTCTACACAAGAGAATTTTAAAAACTTATCACAGAGTGTTATATAATGACTAGTTTGCTAGGATATTATGGAGTAAAAAAAATTTTGAAGAGTCTAGATTACATATATTCAAGCAGGTTTCTTTAATGCTCAATTTCTTTTAGTCTTTGTTATGGTAATGGTCATTGTGAATTCTCAAGAGTTTCATACTTTGCAACATTTTCAAAACTTGTTTGGAAAAAGAAAACTTGTTTCATGAAATTTCATTGCTCTGTGTAAAAAAACAAAACAAAACAAAACTGTCTTCTGTGGAAGAGCTTTTAAAAAACTAGTTGGGTGAGTGTCATTAAATATATACCATGCATCTGCAACCCCTCTGTGCCAACATTGTGAACCACATTGCTCGCGGCTGCCTTTCCCAGGAGTTGGGACATGATCTCACAGTTCTCAACAAAGTACTCCTGCTGCTCACTCCCAACTGACTGATTAAATATATGTGATGAAACAGTTTTGCCATTCCTAGAATTAGTTATATGAGTTGAAGGAGGAAGAGACCACAGTGATCTGGAATAAACCAGCTTCAAGGGAGAGATAAATATCAAAAATATTTCAATATTGAAATATTGGTAAATATTGAAATTGAGCTTCGAAAATGAATGAGAAATTCCTTCATTAATTCTAAATCTTTAATTTTTTTTAACCTAGATGAAATTATTTGCTTATTCAGTCTTTCCTTAGGCATTCTGGAGAAAGGAGGGTTAAGGGCCAAAAATGGAAATAGATACACTGCCAACTATAATTAGGCTGAAAAGAGTTACTAAATATAGTCATTCATATATCAAAGAGCTCATGAGAACTACTGAATAAGCATGACTGGTAGGACCTGACTTTCTCTAAGCAGGTCTCCCCAGCATTTGGGTACTAGCAGGATAATAGTAATGATCGAATCTCAGATTTCTGTCTCTTATTCTCACCTGCAAAGGCAACAGAAATCAGTCTCATGAAAGTCAGCCCTTGTAACCCTGCCCAACTATCTCTAAATGTCCTGAAAGAGTATCTCCACAATTTTCACAATCTTATTGTTTTCAGGCTGTGGCCTAACTCACTACAGGCAAACACTGAGAGAGGAAGTCAGTGAGAGAGCTGACATTCATGTCGATAATGCTGTTTCTCAGTGCTCCTCTAACTGCAAACCCTCCAGGTGCCTACATGGCATGGCCTCCCCTATAATTCTCTCTGAGCTGAAGTTGCTTTTGTTGCAAGAAGTAGGAAGAATGTCCTTCTCCCTACTATGTGCCAACACATCACTTTAGAACCAGGCAGAGTTGTCTCTACTTTGTGCCCCTTATCTTCCAGAGTCACTTATGAAAATACTCCCTTAAGCTTCTGCTTGGAGTACCTTTTTGGAGACAATTCCCCTTGGGTCTCTCACATTTCTGCACATCTTGTGAGCAGAGGCAGTGGCTGCCTTTGTTCTGGATTAGCTTTTTAAGGATGTTTGCACAGCCAAAAGCTGTGGAAGATAGAGTGTCTGCCTCTGGAGCAAAGGACAAATTTGTTGACTGTCCTCTGGGGCAAAGGCAAAAATCAGGCAGGCTCTGTGCAATTATAACGGACTCAGATTCCCTAGGCTTGAGGTCTCCCTCTGTAACACATCCCACTTCATGCACAGACATCACTTAGCCCTCTTTGCATCACCCTGTGGAAACATGCAACCATGATATCTACTATGCCACGAGTAATACTTGTGTTGGACAAGCCCTCCTAAGGCCACACAGAGAGAGAGAAAATTTTCTTTCTTTTTGAATCGTCCTCCTTTTGCACAGAGAAGAGAGGTCTCTTAACCAATGTAAAAGCAAACAAATCCAGTAGGCCCAGATCTCTGTCTCTAACCAATGAGTCTCATGTCTTCTGTCAGTGTCCATGACACTGTGCCAGGCTAAGTTGTTAGTTTGCAAGTAGGGTAAAATCTCAGACCCTACATAGTTGTAGACACAGCTCTCACTACAGGATTCAGACATGAGTCCTTGGATCAGAACTGCTACCTAAGACAGACACTGTGCTATCCTGGGCAGTTCTCAGATTTCCCCATCAAGAAAGATCTTATATTTTACCTGCAAGGAGCGCAGTTTGCTGAGTCTCCAGCTGTAGCATGTTCAGAATCCACCTCAGCTTTCAAGCAGAGACTGTGCTCTATTTGGGCAGCCCTAACCAGGACATTTCTGCTCAGTAGAGGACACAATCTAATAGATAATCTTTGCTCCAGAGCTCCCTGGTGGGTTGGCCAAGACTGTCAGATCTGAAGGCTTTCCCTGCTCAATACAATTCTTCTTACTTTTATCTTTCATGGATGTTTCTCCAATAAACTGTACTTCCAACTCCTTCTCAGTGCTGCTTCCTAGAGAACCCAACTGATACACCTGTGTCCAGTTGCAGACACCAAAAGAGAACTTTCTTCTTCCTCTGAGAGCACCCATACAAATCAATTCATATATGTTAACATCTCATATGCAGGCTCAGGTTCACTCAACATGCCCAGACATGTTAAATCCCAGCTTAGGTTCAAGTTGGAACTTTCACTGAATGAAAAATGCTCAGTATAGCTTTGTGTATTTAAAATGATCATGTTAGGATATATTAGGTTCATGAAATTTGGATTTATGCTTAAGGATTAATATGTGTAATGCATTTACATAAGACTAGAAAGCTAGTCTTAAATTTTGGTATTGATTTATAGTAAATTAATATTTACTGTATTTCAATAAAACTAGGATGTCATTAACTGCAAGTATTATTAAGAAAAGCATCACCAATTAATCTATGACACAATGCTAAGATGCCATCTATTGTAAGATGAATTCCTATTTCAGTGATATTAAAATGTGAGGCAAAAAATTTGCATCTTTGATCCAATAAAATGCAGTTTAAATGACCTTGGAATTTTCCTGGTCTCAGAATACTTTTATGTTTCTAATACCTGAAGCAGACATTAATAAAGGAAGAGTCTCCAACTCTTGAATTTTTTGCATAACATGTGACTACTCTCAATTAAATAGGTAAATATTTAATTTGTTAATAACCAAATACTGGATAATAATCAAGTGATTTTTTAAAATGCTTCAACCTTAGTAAGCATATAAAAGCGGGTTTACATTATGAACATGGTATATAATAGAGTATTTAACATTTAATACAACAGGGAATATTTTTTTTAATTCAGAAATCTGAAAGTTAATTAAATCCCCCTTCTGATGCATAAGGTATACTTTTTCTAATATTGAAATTGGAATGGAATTAAGACATCATTGAGTCTAGGGGGCTTTCCTGGTGGCACAGTGGTTAAGTATCCACCTGCCAATGCAGGGGACAGGGGTTCGAGCCCTGGTCCGGGAAGATCGCACATGCCACGGAGCGACTAAGCCCGTTCGCCACAACTACCGAGTCTGAGCTCTAGAGCCCTCGATCCACAACTACCAAAGCCCGCACACCTAGAGCCCGTGCTCGGCAACAAGAGAAGCCACCGCGACGAAAAGCTTGCGCACGGCAACGGAAGAGTAGCCCCGCTCGCGGCACCTAGAGAAAGCCCATGCGTGGCAACTAGAGAAGGCCCGCGCACAGCAACGAAGACCCAACACAGCCAAAAATAAAATAAAAATAAATAAAAAATAAATAAGTTTTTTTTTTTTTTAAAAAGATATCATTGAGTTTAGTCCCTTCAGTTAAGCCCAGGGGCTCTCTTACAGATGGTTAACGAGAGAGCAAAACCAGAGCCTTCTCCCCAGGGCTCCCTCCATCACCTCACCAAGCCGAACCCCAGACTGTCATACTTGTGTTGGACAAGCCCTCCTAAGGCCACACAGAGAGAGAGAAAATTTTCTTTTTTTTTGAATCGTCCTCCTTTTGCACAGAGAAGAGAGGTCTCTTAACCAATGAAAAAGCAAACAAATCCAGTAGGCCCAGATCTCTAAAAATGAGAAAGAAGTCCTTCTCCTTTTTTCTTTTTCTTCTTAAACCATGACCCCTGTAGGAGATTACTGGGATCTACCAGTTCTGGGAGGGAGACAGGACTGTTAGAGATGGTAAATTTGTGGATTGACTTTACGTGGTAGCCTTCCCTCTTCTTCAGCACATTCCTGGGAAGAACCAACTTGACAGAGCCATTGTGAAATAGGAAGAATGATGAAGAGTCAGGGAACCAACTCCAACTCCCACCTTCTACCCCCAAAGCCTATGGCTCATGAGCACTTACAGACAGAAATTTTGGTTGCTCCACAGGAATATCAAAAAAACTAAACAAGTTTGGTGAAACTTCTTTTATGTTCCAGACAGATAGGAAAGAAAATTTTGAGGTTGTCTTGAAACATTGCTACCTCTCATTTTGTGCCTCAAACTCAAGTTTAGACTAGTCTGGCAACATGAGCCAACATGAGCCAACTTCCAGCCTTCCCACCCTGTTCCCTCTACCCTGGGGTCAGTTTGGATGCCACCAAGAGACCTACTTGGCAGCAGACTTCTGGATTTCTCTCTTTCTTAAGGCAATATGAACAATTTTTAAAGGAAATTCCATTGATTAGAAACATCGAGAACTAGCTCTTACAGGATCAAAATGGCATTGGTTGAATTAAAAATAAAAAGATACATTTAGAGAATAGACAGAAGGGAAAAATATGAGGTTGCCAGTAACAGACTGATTTCTCATTCCCTCTTTTTTTTTTTTTTTTTTTTTTTCCCCCCGGTACGCGGGACTCTCACTGTTGTGGCCTCTCCCGTTGCGGAGCACAGGCTCAGCGGTCATGGCTCACGGGCCCAGCGCTCGGCGGCATGTGGGATCTTCCCGGACCGGGGCACGGACCCGCGTCCCCTGCATCGGCAGGCAGACTCTCAACCACTGGGCCACCAGGGAAGCCCTCCCTCTTTTTAAATGGTTCTATCTTGGACAGCAGAATGGTGGGTCTTTGAGTTCACTGATTCATAAAGAATAGTTTTTTATGACACAGCACCTACCACATCATAGGTGTTTATTAAATATTTATTGAATGCCTATGATGGGCCAGGTTTCTCATATACATTTTTTTCATTTAATTTAATCCTCTCTACAATTTTGTGAATTACTATTATCCCTATATCACAGATAAGGAAACAGGGGCAGAGAAAATTTTAAGAAACGGATTAAAGTACCTATACCTGGTAATTTCAGGTTACTACTCACAATGCTCTCTTAAAAATCAGGTCAGTATGGTTTTTCTCATGTTTGTGGTACCAAGAAAAAACAAAGAGGTTCAGTCATATCTAAATTATAAACCTTGCACCTAAAATCAGAATTTCAAATTCACAGGCTTCTCACCAAATACAGTCCACTTTCAACAGGTTTTACTCTGAGCTTCTCCAAATCAAGCGGCTGAGTAATGTCATCCAAATCTGTAATGACTAAAAATGAGCCTATTTTGTTGGGTGTATGAGAAGGTGAGCAAATTATGCTGTTTTTCCTCTCCCAGTTTCTATAACTGAAATAGGCAGAAGAGTACAGCAATTCAGAGACAAAAAAAAAAAAAAATCACCCTTATGATGGATGTGGCATGGATGTATGGCGACCATAGTCTTCCTAATACTCAACCTCAGAATTGGATTGTCTCTCTGAGCTGGGTAGGGAGAGGGGAGGGAAGTCAGCCCCTGCCCAGCTGGTGACATGGAGGGCAGAATGAAGAGTTCTCAGCTGGCAAGCAAATCCCAAGACAAAGAAAAGGAGGAAAGAGGTGAGGTATGCATTCCCAGTTCCTTATCCCAAACTCAGCATTAAGCAAAGGCAATCCTCCTCTGAGGAGGTGGAGGGAGGGCAAGAGCAACATGCTGGTTCTTGTCCCTCTTTGTGGAACCACGAAGTCTGAGAAAGGAGGTATCACCATCATCACACTCACATGTTCGGGCATGCACGTATGTGCACATACGCGCACACGCACGCACACACACACACAGAGATACACGCCACGTGGCTGGACTGTGATACAGTCCACTCTCTTCATTATGGACATGTTGGACCTCAAGCACTTCAGTTCATGATCATTTTCTTCATAACAGGAAGGAATAAGAAGTGAAAAGACATAGTGCTGTTGCAGGTAAAGTCAAGGATTTAAAAAGGGGAAATTCCATCGGCACTTGTGTTATGTGTGTAAGACAGACTAATGTGAATTAAAATGCATATTTCACGGCAAGACAAGAAAAATTGAAACATAAAAAAACTTCTTCTTCCCTTTGGCCTCCTCTCTTCCTCCTACTGAGCATTGTCTACCTGCATTATGCATCAACCAAACCTCCCCCATGGGCAGAAATGCCTGCCAAACCACAAAGAGCGACATTCTCCAAGCATCAACAAGACAACTCCTTAAAAGATAACATCCCTTCCTGATCTTGTAAGGGGCCACAGTGACGCTTAGATCTGGATTGTGTAAACTGTCAATAATATGTCATTTATTGTACAGCCCTCTGTCTCAAAAAACATATATAACTGTGCCTTGACTTCTAATGAGCAGAACAGTTCTTGGAGCATTCTGAGATGCTGTTTCCAGGTTATAATCCTCAATTTGACTCAAAGAACATTTTCCATTTCTTTCTTAGATATACTGATTAATTTTTTTGACATTAATATATGTATAGATATGGAAATTATACAGAAAGGAAAACAAAAATGCCCACTGGTGACTCAGGATTCAATTAAATAATAGCTAGTGCTTAATTTACATTTTGGAATAAAGAAAAGCCACAAACTGACTCACCGCTGTGCTGTGATGACTCAGCAGGTAGAGAGCCCACATGAGTACAGGTGGGAAGAGGAGGGCAGAAAAGGGGTTGGGTTGTGAACGAAGCAGGTTCTGTGTTTGATGATAACACCTCCTTTTAAAACGGTACTGAAAGAACAGGGAAAGTCAAAATGAAAAACGACTCAGTTGTCCCACAAAGCCTTTCCTTCTTTCCTCCTCACTCTGGGAAATTAGGTCCAGTGCTCAGGTGGAAACTGTAAGCTAGAGGAGCCACAATAAATACAGAAGCTCCTCCACTGCTATGGGGGATTTAGATCTAGGAGTTAGTTTTCAGATTTGGAATCACCACTACAAGTTCTAGTCCTAAGGGCTATCAGAATTTATCATAAAATATTGGATATATCACATCTGCTGATTCTTAGTTCCTTAGCAATAAAATTAAGACATTTAATTTTGCAGCTTTGACCTCCCAAGAACTGTAATAAAACACTTCCATACTTCCAACTGATCACCAGAGATATCTAGACCAGCCACCAACATTTATCTCAGTCACTTTGAATCAGAGGCACAGGTAGAACTTTCCCAGGGAATAAAAACAGAATCTGGGTAATAAACTCTAACCATTCTTGTTCCTTTGTGCTTAGTCTAGTTTCACCTGTTCACAGGGTGCCACATTCAGAGGCCTTGCACCCAGCTCTTCAGACCAGAATTCCTAGTGCGAAATGGCTGCACCCAACACTTCAGCTTAGTGGGCCATGTGCAGAGACGGTGCATGCACCCAGCGCTGCTATATGGAGCGCGGGGAGCAGCACGGCTGCAACTGACCTGCAAGAACTCCACCTCCCCTCCCCACTGACAAGAATCCTATAAAGCAGCCCCACCTACGGCCTTTCAGGGAAAGGGTGTACTCTAGAACATAAGCTCACACCTCTCCATCTTTTGATCAAAGAATAAAGCTTTCCTTTGCTTCTGAACCAAAGTCAGTCTTGTTCTATTGGCTCAAATGACACTGGGCAGGAGGACCTTTGCTGGCACCCAACTCAAAAGGGTGGTAACAAAATTTTGTCGGCCACAAAGGGACAGACGGTGGTCTTTTTGCTTGTACCTAGTCACTAGGCTCTGGGCTCATCCTGGCTTCAGTGGGAGGACAGCGGGGGCTTTGGGAGTTTTGTGTGAGGATGATTGACTCTGATTCTTGAGTAACTCTGACAGGGCAGAAAGGCAGCAGCCTTCAGCCAAATTCAGAGCAACTCTGCCCAGCAACCCAATACCCAGGTATGATGTCCACATAGCCTGGCCCCCAGAGATATCTGGACTGTGCCCCCTTGAGGGAATCATACTATGGCACTATTGGGGATCAAAGACTGAAACTCATTGTCCATTGCCTCTGGATGGCCTTCCTGCGGTACCAGATGCCTGGGAACAGTGGGGACCTGAGGACAAGAGGGAGGGATGGCAGACTTGCCCTCTGGCTCACCAGTAGTGCTATCCTCTTGACCCCTCTACAAGGCAGTAGTAGCAGCTGCACCAGGGCTTTATGCTCTCCTCGCCAACCTCCAGGGGTCAACAGTACCATTCTTGACAGTCACTTTTGGTTTGATGAAAGAAAGTGGCCAGTCCCAAGGGCCTATAGGCAAGATTGGCTAAAGGCCCAGGTAATAAGGACTACCTGACAAAACGGAAGAAGGACACTTGATCCAAGTTCAGGGAAAGGCATCAGGGACACCTGAGTGTGAAAGGGTCCAAAGGTAGGTATGCAACTGGTTGACCTCTTCCAGTCAGCACTAGCTTCTCTGAAGTGCAGGGGAGCTCTGTGAGCTGCTCACAAGACCAGGAACACCATTATCAGGAAGCCCTGTGAGCTGCTGGCAAGTACAGGAAACACCCACTGCCAGACCTCTCCTCCCCCACTGCTTGTGAGATGAACCTTGGGTGATTCTTTATCAACTGAGGTTCCACAGGCTCTCCTCCCCAGCAATCTGGGGAGTACCCCATGGAAATCCCTCATGCTTTAACTCTCACCTGGCAGGAAGTTTGAAAACTCCTCCTCTTCCGCCGAAAGGAGGAAAGAGAAGACCCCCTCCTCAGACAGCTGTGCCACTCCCTAATGGACCCAGCTGGTCAGGAACTAACGTGGCTAAGTTGCTCCGGCCCAGAGGCAGTCCCATCTAACCTGCCGTGGGATATTCCGACTGAGGAGGGACTCACTATCCCAAGCACAGGCCCTTACAAGTTCAAGGGAGACCCCCAGTTCCAGCAGAGTCCATGCCATTTGGATGCCTCCTATTTTGGTCTTTTAAGAAACCCATTAACATTTTGGTGCTGGTTCCAAATTTCCTGAACCAAAAATCTTATTAGGGTCAAATCTTGTGGCATTTGCATGCCAACAAATCACTCCAACCACCCTCTTTGGTAGTTGGACAGCCTGGCCCCAATCTGGCTGAGAGATGGGGAAAGGTGGCCCATTGATGGGTCTCTAAATTACAACACCATTTTACAATTGGACCTGCTATGCCAGAGACAAAATAAATTGGATAAAATCCCCTATGTCCAGTTTTTTACAGCCTTCTGTCAGAACAAAGGCCTTCAAAAGGGATGTGGCTCTCCTCCACTGAGGTAATATACCCTGATTTGGGCCACAGGCCTGAGGAGCCGTCTACACTAAGCAAGACTAATTACCAGCCACAGTCCAACAGCCCATCAGGAAAAGTACTCCCTTTGAGGCAGAAGAAGGAGAAGGAGTGTCCAGCCAGGTATACAACAATTTACCACTTCTGTATAACTGGAAGACTCATAGTAAGGGGTTGAGGGAAGATCCAAAGGAGTTCCTGAATCTGAGTAGGGGAATCTTTCAGACCCATGAACCTACCTGGGCTAACGCCCAGAGCCTCCTCAATGTACTCCTAACAGGGGAAGAAAAGACCAGACAAAGAGAACAGAAACAATGCAGGTCATGCTATTTTCAGACCAGGGAAAGTGGTCCCAGATAACAAACCCAACTGGGACCACCCAGACAATGGAGAATGAGGTGAAGACAGAGGCTGACCCATTATAAAAATAAAATCCTAAAGGGAATCAAGGCAGCAGGAAAGAAACATGTCAATTGGAATAAGATAAAGGAAATCAATCAGGAGCCAACGGAGGACCCTCCAGGATTCCTAGAGCACCTCAGGAAATGCCTCTAAATCTGCTACCACAGCTCCTGAGTCATTGGAAGGGAATGCAATCCTGAGGTTATATCTCATTTGCCAAAGTGCCCCCGACATTAGGTATCAACTTCAGAAACTGGAAATAGAACCAGATACCCCTACCTCTCGCCCGGTCAAGGTTGCCTACTGGGTGTTTAATAACCAAGATATAGAGGAGGAAAAGTCAGAGGATAAATAAGCCTGGAGGCAAGCCCACCTACTGGCTGTTGCCCTCCAATGTCAACCAGTCAGCATGGGAATCTGAACTAACCACTCTAATGAGTGAGCCCCAGCCCCCTCAGGAAGGCTGAGGAAGCCAAGGAAACTGGGACCCAATCGTTGCGCCATATGTAAACCAGAGGGACACTGAAAAGGAGAATGCCCTCACCGCCCCCAAAGGGGGATGGAAATGGAAGATCCTGGCCACTACCCTCAAAGGCAGATGGTCCAAATAAATGAAGAATGATGGGGCCATGGGGTTCCTAAGCTGGTACTTCAAATGACCCCCCAAGAGCCCCAGCTGACATTGGACATGGGGGAAAGCCTGTCAAATTCTCAGTCGACACCAGTGCCACTTATTTGGTTCTGAACACCAGATCCAGGCAAACTCTGTCACAAGGGTTGTAAAATTATGGGGGTATCAGGGAAGGTTCAAGAACAGGCATTCGTAGAGCCATTAGAATGCAAGTTGGGTGAACATACTTTTACCCATTCCTTCCTTTTAGGTCTTTAGCTAAAGACCTAAAAGATCTACACCTGGAGGAGGAAACCCTCCTCCAGTATGTAGATGCCATTCATCTTTCTCTGACCTGAAGCTTTCCCTTCTGAAAAACAACAGAAGTGGGACCAGGGATATTTTTGAGCCACGGCAGTGAGCCTCAACATCAGGGTACACTTTTGCCTACAGGCAAAAGACGTAGACGCTTGCATTTTTAGGACAAATTTGATATATGACCATTATACTCTTGCTAATATTTGGGCCATGTATCTTAAATTGTCCGCTGTCCTTTGTCTCCAAAAGGTTAGACAAATGGTGGTGCTCCGGGATATCAACAGTTGGGCTAAGGCCTGGAGACAGCCAAACATATCTAAAGGCAGCTGGGAGTTCTATTCCTCTACCCAGGGTTATGAGGACCGACACCCAAAATGAGATGGACCTTCACCCCTCAGCTCCCCTCAAGGAGCAGGACAAAAGACAGAGGAGATATTTGTCACCAGCAAAGCTCATTAACAATTCCTGGGGAATAAAAATAGAATCTGGGTAGTAAAATAAAGTCTAACCTTTTTCTTTTCCTTTGTGCTTTGTCTAGTTTCACTTGCTCATAGGGTGCTGCACACAGAGGCCCGGCACGCAGAGCTCTGGATCAAAGTTCCTCATGCAAAATGGCTGCGCCAGACGCCTCAGCTCAGCAGACTGTGCGCAGAAGTGCCGCACAGGATACAGCAATTCAAGATGGCGGTGGCGGGCCGTGTGCAGAGACACTGCACTGGCCCTGCGTGCGATCTGGAGCGGGAGCGGCGCAGCCCCAGAGAGAATTCGGTTCCCTCCCCCGCCCCCGCTGACAAGATCCCTAGAAAGCAGACCCGCCCCCAGCCTTTCCGTGGTTGGGGGGAGAGGGGGCGTGTACTCGAGAGCACTAGCTCACACTTCTCCATTCTTTGATGAAAGAATAAAGCTTTCTTTTGCTTCTGAACCAAACTTGGTCTCATTCTATTGGCTCAAATGATAGCGGGCTGGAGGATCCTTTTTCGGGACTGTCTCAGGAGGGTCGGTTACAGAACTCCACCCCTGAGTTGATGCCATTTCTCTTGACTCAGGCTCCTCAGTAGAAGTTAAGTCACAAAGCACTATGTAAATATTTATTGAAAGCCTAGGGGCATAGAGGAGGCACCATGCTAGGCATAGTGAAGAACAAACGAAACAGAGACCCTGATTTCATGGTTCATACAGCCTGGAAGACCCTTCTAACTTTCATCTAGGGCCTCTCACTGTTGTGGCCTCTCCCGTTGCGGAGCACAGGCTCCGGACGCGCAGGCTCAGCGGCCATGGCTCACGGACCCAGCCGCTCCGCGGCATGTGGGATCTTCCCGGACCGGGGCACAAACCCGTGTCCCCTGCATCGGCAGGCGGACTCCCAACCACTGCGCCACCAGGGATGCCCAGATCTCGCTCATTCTTAAAGGTTCATCCTGAAACCTCCCAAGTCACTGTATTCCGTGTCCCCTGCCTCGGCAGGCGGACTCCCAACCACTGCGCCACCAGGGATGCCCAGATCTCGCTCATTCTTAAAGGTTCATCCTGAAACCTCCCAAGTCACTGTATTCCACTGGCCTCTCGCTCCTTAGATCCCTAATAATTAATGGCCTTCACTCTCAGCACTTCACATAGTCAGTCTAAGGTCTGGAACCAAACTACCTCGAAGCTCCCAGACCCCTTAGAAGCAAAACACCCACAAACAGGTATTGGAGCCAGAATAATCCTTCCCTTCCAGTCAGGAATTTTAACCTGAGGTACTATTTATGTCCATAAATGCCTGAGGGGGCAGGGGAGAGGACAGAGGTCTGTGAATCACCTAAAATTACATGCAAAATTGTATGTATATGCTGTTTCCTAAGGAAGCATGCAAAGCTTTCATAGGATTATTAAAGGAATACAAAAAAAAGTTAAGATCTTTTGTTTTACTAGGTTTTAAGCAGTTACGTCACTTTCTCAATCATAACAGTGAGCCTGGGCATCCATTTGATTTCAGCTCTACTTTCTAACAACAAAGAATGTGATTTCCAGAAACATCTCTTTTCTTGTGAAGTGCCATTAAAAAATTTAAATGTGAAGTCCAATGGAGGTTATGATAAAGATTTTTTACCTATTCTAATATGTAAATTGCCCAGGACCTTCAACCAGCTTGCTATCATTTTATACTACATCATGGAGGAGAAACTTGGGGACATAAATAGAATGAATGGTAATTAATTCTTACAAGTTATAGTGAGAATCATAGCCATTAGTGCCAAAGACTGAAGCTGAAAATTATTGAAATATGTGTCTAATAGAACTGCTTTATCACTCTCAGCTTCTGTCATTTGATACTTACATTACATTCAGACCACCAGAAAGAGACCTCAAATTTCCAGAAAGAAATGGCCCAGAAAAACAAATTTTCAATCTTATACTTAAGCATTCCTACATACCTTTTTTTTTTTTTTTTTTTTTTTTTGCAGTACCCGGGCCTCTCACTGTTGCACTGGCCTCTCCCGTTGCGGAGCACAGGCTCCGGACGCGCAGGCTCAGCGGCCATGGCTCACGGGCCCAGCCGCTCCGAGGCATGTGGGATCCTCCCGGACCGGGGCACAAACCCGTGTCCGCTGCATCGGCAGGCGGACTCTCAACCACTGTGCCACCAGGGAAGCCCCCTATATACCTTTTATACTCTAGTTGGCTTTTGTCGTACAGAAGCAGTTGCAGCAGCAATACACATTTCTTGGCGGGGAGGGGTGGCAGGTGGACGGAACCTTCAATAAATATTTAAAACAATGACTAAATACTTTTTCCCTTAGATCATAGTTGTCAAAGCCTAGGTAGAGAAGGAAGAGAAAAAATCTTCAGTTCTATGATTGCCTTCCAGCATTTTCCATTTTGTGTGTAATCAGAGTGTGTAAGGAGAAATAATACATTTGGAAAGTTAAATAAGATCTTTGTAATCCAAACCCGTACAGGAGGAAGGAGGAAGGTAGCTTTAAACAGAGAGAGGAAATTATTCTAAAAATCAAACTCCTGAAGGAAAAACACTGCAGAAATAGTGTGCAATAATAATACAGTTCTTAAATAAGAGATATTATATAAAGTTAAAAATTAGATGTAATAAAATTTTTCATGTTAACCCTTATGACACTCCTTTAGTAACAGCACGTGGCATTATGCTGTTCTTATTGTTTCATTCTTATGAAACAGAATAGGAAGTAATAGGCCCAAGATAGGCAGAGAACAGACTAATAACAGAAGGAAAACTGAAGCCAAGGGATAAATACACATTTACTTCACAGAGATATTGTCGCAAATTCCCTCAGAAACATAAAATGCCATAATAACAGATGTCTTTCAAGGTGAGTACTATGAAGGAAAGCCAGTGCAATCTTTCACATTATAATCTTTAAATCTTTAAAGAAGATAGCTCCTTGGATATTGTAATCCAAAGTACTATAAAGCATCATTACAAGTGAAAACCCAAACACTAAAACAGAAGTTTTCTTAAATAAGGCTATACTAATATATTAACAGACCCAAGTAAGACAAGATTGCAAACTGTACAGTATTCATAATTAGAAGTGAGAAAATTAACATTCTTCAGTTTTTACACTTTATGGTTTCTGTATTTGTTTACATTTGAAATCCCTGTTTCCTATGTGATCACTATGTACTCCATATCTTTTAATTTTCGGGGTTCCCTAAATGAAGTACAAAGCAATTCAGGAACAAAACAGAAAGTTAACACTGGGCAGCACTCATCATATAATGATTTTCAAAAAGATCTGCTAAATGATATAAATTCAGTAAAACAGAGGTGTTTAAAAACTATCTCACTGGATTTATTCACTGGTTCCATTAAAGGAAGGTGAATGGTTAAGCAAAAACACTTCTCTTTCGCTTTCTCTTCCTTTTTCGAGCCATTTATTTTAATGGCTACAACAATTGTGCACACCAGGACTTATAAAGCACTGTAAAAAGAGTGTCAATCATCAGCTAAAGGGAGCAGAAGTTTAAAGGTAATATCTGAGAAGGGAAACCAAGAGGTGAACTTAAGAATTACAGAAACCGAGCAACCTAATATGATATATTACCAGGGAGAGCCAAGCATAACAGAAAGAACTAGAGGAAGATGACAGGGTGGAGACATTACATAAAATACTAATGTGTCCCCAGGGTTCTGGAACTAAATGGTGAAGAGTACGTCTAGATAAGCTGGAGAGAGTTCATTGTAAATTTGGAGTTCAGAATATAAGATTACATGAATAAAGAGATAAGTGCCTGTGTACCCAAGTTCATGACAAATGCATTCGCAGGCATTTCCACAGAGACTTGGAGAATATGCTGATTACCTGCAGTTCCCTGGAGGCCTAAAATACTTCATGTGTTGCAGAGGGGCAGTATGCTGGGTACCTTAGTCACCTGTAGGATCAGTGCCATTAATACCACTGCTGTTACCATCATTTACCAGGCTCTCTCTTATCCACCCCGTAGCTGTTTCCAGGTTCATAATTACCTCCATCTGCCTGATCTCAGTTTACCTCTCGTGCCACTTAACTGTTTCAGGTCTTCAGGGAAGAAATTATTAAATATTCTTTATTAATATTAAATAATTATTAATTAAATTAAATTATTAAATCTTAAGAAATTATTAAATTAAATAGGCTTAGGAGGGACCCATTGGATACCTTGACAATCATTCACAAGTGCATGAATGCATGTATTCATTCATTCATTGAATAAAGATATACTGAGCACCAACTATATGTTAGGCTTTGTGACACTGGAGACACAGAGTTGAAAAGTAAGTCTCTCCCCTCAAGGAGCTCCCAGTCTAGAGAGGACATAGGCACACCAACAATAATGATACACTCTGCTGACTGCTACTGGGTAGGGACACAGAACAGGTCGGTAGCGCTGGTAAGATCACAGGGAGAATCAGAACAGGACAGGACAAGGAAAGTATTATCAGGATGTCTCCTAAAGGATGGGTAGAAGTTTGACTGCAGAATAAATATATGGAGGGCACCGTGAGCCACAACTACTGAAGCCCAAGCCCCTAGAGCCCGTGCTCCGCAACAGGAGAAGCCACCGCAATGAGAAGCCTGCACACCACAACATAGAGTAGTCCCCGCTCGCCGCAACTAGAGAAAGCCGCACAGCAACGAAGACCCAAAGCAGCCAAAAATAAATTAATTAATTTTAAAAAAAACAAAGGGCTTCCCTGGTGGCACAGTGGTTAAGAATCTGCCCATCAATGCAGGGGACACAGGTTTGAGCCCTGGTCCGGGAAGATCCCACATGCCACAGAGCAACTAAGCCCACGTGCCACAACTACTGAGCCTGCGCGCTACAGCCTGCAAGCCACAACTACTGAGCCCGTGTGCCATAACTACTGAAGCCAGCACACCTAGAGCCTGTGCTCCACAACAAGAGAAGCCACCACAATGAGTAGCTCACGCACTGCAACGAAGAGTAGCCCCCTCTCGCCGCAACTAGAGAAAGCCTGCACACAGCAACGAAGACCCAACGCAGCCAAAAGTTAATTAATTAATTAAATAAAGACTCTACCATAGGGCCTTCCCTCGTGGTCCAGTGGTAAAGAATCCACCTTCCAATGCAGGGGATGTGGGATTGATCCCTGGTCAGGGAACTAAGATCCCACATGCCACGAGACAACTAAGCTCGTGCACCACAACTACTGAGCTCACGTGCCTCAACTAGAGAGCCTGCGTGCCGCAAACCACATAGACCATGCACCCTAGAGCCTGTGTGCCACAACTAGAGAAGAGAAAACTCGCACACCACAACTAGAGAGAAGCCTGCACATCGCAACAAAAGATCCCACATGCCTCAATGAAGATCCTGCATGCTGCGACTAAGACCCGATGCGGCCAAATAAATAAATAATAAACCTTAAAAAAAAAAGAAGACTCTACTGTAATTAATTTATAGTTAACTTACTCAAACACCAGCATTTTAAACATTAATAAGATTATCTATTATTAGAGCCATCTCTCCATTGGTTATTACATGCCAGGCTGTCTGACACCATAGCTGGTTGTGCTAGCTATACTAGCTGTACTAGGAGACAGAATGCCAGTTTGTTTGGCCTTATTTGCTGCATTCTGGTGTCCTAATCCAAATGCTTTACCCGCATTTGTAGATTTTGAACAGTGAGCAGCACATGCTTTATGTCTTGGTCATATGATGGTACAGTGGCCTCTTTATCGAAGGAGAGGAATCAAAGGCAGAGTGAGAGACGGGAATAGCAGAGCTAAAGTTTAAAACTCTTCACCATTTCCTCTTTCTTTCGAAAGGAGAGTAAGAAGAAGATGGTCAGAGAGGAACAGGAAAAGAGTTTACAAAGATTGAACACTGTTAATCCTCAAAACTACTCTATGGAATAGGTATTGTTATTATCCCATTTTACAGTCTTGTGAGAAGTTAGTAACTTGACTAAAAGCACAGAGTTAATAAATGGGAGGGCCTTGAACTCTAATTTTTCTGGCTCCAAATACCATTCCTTTAAAAGCCTGCCTCCTGAAGGACATTTTTCCTTGGTAAGAGTCAGTAACTAGGCTCCAGTCTGCCATGTTATTTTACTCCTAAATGGCTCCACATCTCTGGCAGGAACATGAAGAGAGGGGGTCAGCTCATTTCCCGTTATTCATTCACGTGTTGACTACTCTCACAACTTGACCCTGATCAACAGGCTTGTATTCTCCCACTACAGCTTTTCACTGCCCAACAAGCCCCAAATAGGCTGAGGCTCCTTTCGTTAACATTAATAGGTAAGTAATTAGAAACCAGACAGTTTTATGTTTGCATCAAATCTACTAGATTAATTTTTGTTTTATAAAAATAATCAGTATACATAAATATTTTTAGTTGAAAATTTTTAAGTCTATTTTTATTACAGTTGTTATACTTTTACTACAATAAGGCAATAATAGACTCTAAATGTTCATGTTTACTTACTCGAATTAGAGATAGTTTAACTTCTACAGTCTTTACAAAGTTCTGCTTCAATTACCTTTGATAAATAAGCAAAAAATTAGTTTTTTCATACTTCTAAAAATTTAATCAAAATGAGTTTTTAAAATAAATATATAGTGTATTTTTTCTAAAAAGTGAAATGTCTATCTTTCTCTTGAGTTGACAAATATATATTTTTATCATATTTGTTTGTGTGGCAGTAGAGGAAAAACACACGGATCCTGGAGCTAGAATGTAAGGATTTGAAATTTGACTCTGCCCATTTTTTAGCAGAAAGGAAAATTATTTGACTTCTATGAATTTCAGTTAAATAAGCTAATATTTAGAACAATGTCTGGTATGCAGCCAATAAGACTTAGCTGTTATTAACCCGAAGGGAGTATTTGCTACAAGCAATCCCTCTAATTTAACTGGGAATTCCTGTAAAGCAAGAATACCTAATCTACAAATTGCCTCCAAATGTAATGAAATTTTAATAATAATTTAACAATCAATGAAGATGATATAACAGTACACTTTGGAGATATTTAATTAAACATTTATTGTTTCAATCTTGCAGATTTTAGTATTCTGAGCCCAATTTTTTTTTTTCCCTTTCTGGCTCTAAAAAATTTATTTTTATTGGTTCCTTGAAATTTCATAGGTCCTAAGCACCGTGTCTGTAGTGCTTGATGGATAAAATGGACTTGGCCAAGGTAAATGGGACAGCTTTAAACACTACCTTTTCTGGCTCCAAATATCTTTCTGTGATAGGAACATTTTTTCTCAGCAAGAGTTTGGAAAGGTTTCTAGAAGTTTTGGAAAGGTTACTAAAGAAGGATTCAAATATAGGACAGTAAAGCAAAATCCCAGATATCACTGATGACCCAAAATTCTTAAATTACTTTTGCCTAAATTCAGAGTTTATACCAAAACCTAGGCTGAAGCTGGCCCTGCACTTAAGCATAAATATGAGAAAGAGTGATTTAGAAGAGAGTTGGAACTGGCATTGATCCAAGAAGGAATATCTTCTTTAATAAAGTGGGTTGACAGACATGGTTATCGTGTCATTTTAATTTTCCAAATTGCCTTGCAAAAGCAAGGGTGGGTAAAACTTATACCTTAGCACAAGCCAAGGCAATGGCACTAAGCTACCAATAGTGATTGTATTCTTCACCTCCACTCAGAGAGAAAAAAAAAAAAAAGAATGCACACAAGAAAAAGCCAGTTTAGCTCTAGAATGTCCTTGATGAAGCAGCAAAAATTTTACATTTTATTAAATCTCAACCTTCAGTATGTCTTTTTAATATTAAATGTGATGTAATGAGAAGTACACATGAAGCACTTCTGCTGCTTACAGAAATATAATGGTTGTCTCCAGGAAAAGTACTTATTTGAGTTACAAACTGAAGTAGCTGCTTTTTTCATGGGACATCATTTTGAAAGAAAAACTGGCAGTAAACTATGGTATTCATATTTGGGTATTTGACAAGCATTTTTGCAAAAAAAAAAAAAAAGGATATAGAGAGCCTGTCACTTCAAGAGAAACAACTAACAAGCTTAATAAATTTCAAGCTTTTCAAGCTAAAATTAGAATTTCAGAAAATTTTATCTGCCACCATGAGCTTGGCCTCTTGCCAATACTCAAAGACTTTTCTGGTGAGACTGGTGGTGATATTAATGAATGTGATATTTTGATATTATATAATAAAATGAGTTACCATTTGAAAGATCTGCATAATTCAGTGAATCATTATTTTCCAAATGACCAATGCATGATATTACACATCTATTAAAAATGGAAGATAGACCAATGAATTTTAATGTAACAGTATTATTCTGTTGTAAGATTACACATTGCACTTACCTTCTAATCAATTATCATTTGTCAAATTTTGGTGGAGTAGCAAAGAATAAAAACCTCAATGATCTGAAAAGACCATTAAAATACCCTCTCCATTTATATATCTCTGTGAGGCCATAATATCTTCATATACTTCAACCAAAACAACATATCACAACAGATATAATGCAGAAGCAGATATGAGAATAGAGGTGTCTTCTATTAATCCAGGTATTCCAGGTATTTAAAAATATTTGCAAATATGTAAACAATGCCACCCTTTTCACTATTTTTTCTTTTGGAAGATATAATTATTTTTTCATAAAAATATGTCATTTATGTTAACATGTAATGGGTTTATTTTTTAAATAAATTAATATCTTAAGATTTTCTTAGTTTTAATCTCTAATATTGAATATCGATTGATATAACTCACATAAACAACAGTTCTGCGGTGCTCAATTTTTACGAGTGAAAAAGAGTCCTGTGACCAGAAATTTTGAGAATTACTGCCCTAAGGTTAAATATATTCTAAGCCAGCAGCCATTGTGGCATCAGCATCAGGTCAGCCTATGAGGGATTCCATGCAATTGCCCATTATTTCACAGAGCTCTCCAGTTGGACGGCCCTGCAAGAAGCTAATCATTGAAGGGTGCCTACTATTGCCCTTGATGTTCTCCATAGGGCGTTCTAGGATGCCACCAGAAAAATAGTAAGAGAAAGACTGTTTCATTCTGACATTGCTTCATTCTTTAATTTTGGTCAGGTTTCCTAACACCTTGTCTCTTGTTTCATTATGAAAGATGTACAAACTTCACACCAAAAGGGTAAATGCTGCTGCTGGGCAGATGTGGAATTCAAATTTCTCCGAGATCAGACAATCTCTTAAAAATGCTTACCAGCACAGGGAGATCATCTGGGTGCTTTGTGGCCACCTAGAGGGGTGGGATAGGGAGGGTGGGAGGGAGACGCAAGAGGGAGGAGATATGGGGATATATGTATATGTATAGCTGATTCACTGTGTTATAAAGCAGAAACTAACACACCACTGTAAAGCAATTATACTCCAATAAAGACGTGAAAAAAAAATAAATGCTTACCATACATGTAAGAACCAGCACCCAAATTCAACTAGATATCCAACTATGATTTCCTATGATTGTGATCAAGATGACGTAAATGCTGATGAAGAAGTGAATGTTATAGTAATGCTCTGAGATATTAAAACTGCCCAGATTGAAATCCTCAGGCAAGTGACTGACACTGTGGGTCCAGTACCAAAAATCCAGGAAAGGACTGACTTTTATCAGAAGCAAATGGAGGTACTGGAAACCAGAACGAATGTTAGTGAAGACAAACAGTGCACAATAACTAAAGATATCTTCTCTCTGAAGGAAGACATTGATGCTTTAAAGAAAAAGGTGACAGAATTGGAAAACCAGAATTCTTGCTCCAATATACATTGTTTAGAGGTTCTGCATAGAGAAAAGGATAAAGAGATCATAGAACTTCTTCACAAACTCATACAACCAGAAACTTTGAAGAACACATTGGCCTCTACAGACTCTTGAAATCTCAGCAGAACCAGAGAAAGTGCCCAGTTATCCCAAGCCCACTAATCATCTTGAGGAAAAAACAATTTCTCCCTAAATTAAAGCTCCAAAGAAAAGTAATCATTAAAATGCATTAAGAAGCTTTCAAAACGGAAAGTCAAATATTTGTATTTACCCAGACTTTAATACATGGATCAAGCTAACTTTTGTCCGTGGAGGAAAGTGCAGATTTTTCCTCAGTGCAACCAAGTTAGAAAAATTCATCCAGTGGCTTCTTTGTAGGCCAGCCATCCCTCCTAGTCATAACCCAGAGATATTGTCCACTCACTGGGCCTATTGTAAGCTTGACCACAATCTGTCTCTCTGTTTTCAACTGTATTTACTGTCTTTTTGGTTCCTCAAAAGAGGAAGTAACTCGACTACAGAGTAATTTTCTGCTTTGCTTGGTACAAAATAAATGTAACCTGGCCATTTCGAGCATTCACACATCTTTGTGGTTGCTGTGAACTCCTTGGTAGTTAGCTCACTATGGGTTGGCTGTCTGCAAAGTTTCTTTACGTCTACAGTAAGTTGAGGCATATCATCCCACTGGACAATCGTGATGCATTTTCTGTCAAGTTTCTTGTTTTCTCAAAGGCAATTCATGAGGACTCATCCAGCGCCCATTTCATAGATAAATGGAGGCAAAGAATAAAGGGGTCAAAGGAATGAGAAACACATTTAGTAGCCCGCGTCTCAGTTTTCTATGCATTCTTATCTTAGTGGACTTTGCAGATAAGATTCGTGATACTAGAGACAGACTCTACTAACAAAATTTTAAACAGCATAGAGTGAAAAAGATACCCACTGTCAAGGTTACTAAAGTTAGAGCTATAAAAAATGAAAGGCACTGAAAGGACAAGTTATTGCCAGGAAAATATTTATTCCAAAAATGGGATTTTTCTTTCAACTTCAACTTCGTCTCTATCAAACAATTGGAAAAGGGGGAAAAGGTGACTATGGTATTGCGGTTTTATTTTTACATTTTCATGAAATGAGACAAATGCCATATCTTATAGGTTTGAGACAGAGGAAAAGGGAAAATCTGAGGTGGGATTTGTGAACTAAGTTAAATCTCAATCTCAACACTATACCACCATAGATTCTCATATGACAGCCTTTGTTTGTTTGTTTGCATGAACCATATACTACATATCCAGGGTGTGTGCTTCATTTTTGGACATAATAGGTGGTTGCCACTGTAATGTAATTCTTCTAAATATCATGCAAATTAACTGCAAAAAAATGTTTTCCTCACCACTAAGTTAGTAAATGAAATCTACCAGTAGAGAGTCATATGCTGTTAAACTACAAATATCCTTGGAAAATGTACTATTTTAAACTATTCTCAGCTAATCATTTGAAATGAGGGCTTCGGCAGTTAGCTAAGAACAACCCAGTTTCAAATGAGGAAAAAGGAACTAAGGTGAGTATGGAGGAAACAAAGGGAGAAGTAGGATAAGAAGACACAACATCGTCTGGTGCCAGTCTGGTAATAATTATACGTTACAATTTTTTCATTTACAAATGCATTTTATTTGATCCTTATTTACAAATTTACAGATAAGAAGTGCACATAACTTTTAAATATGTCAATATGTGATAGGGGCAGCATGGATGATCCTATCATATACCTACTTAAAGCAAGGCTATCTATTAATTGGGTTTGTTTTCAATGGGTTAACAGTGCCAACAAAGTAAAGTATCGTTCTGGTAAAGGCACCAGCAAACTCTATGTCTATATTGACCATCAGTGATATCCGTAAAGAACAGCTGAGCTCTAGCTGGGCACATTGGTTGTGACCCTCGCATCAGAGTAACTAGGGAAGATCGGCCATGACACAGGCAAATGACATTACAAGTGGCTACTGGAAGAGTAAAAAGTGACTCAACTGGTATTTGCTTGGGTCACCTGAGCCTCTATATTAATGCACATTTTCACTTTTTCTGCCCTATGTTCCCCCTTTGCACTTGCTTAATGTTTCTAGAGAGGCAAAGAGTTTAGGAAAAGAGCCTGGAATCAGAAGACCTTAGTTCTGAACAGCCTTAAATTCTACACTTGCAAGCTTTATTATTTCATCTCAAGTACCTTTGTTTTGTCATCTATAAAAAGGAAATCATTATATTCATTTAATAAATATTTCTTCAGTGTTTGCTAATAGCAAGGGATAGTGGAGGGTAAAATAAAAAGTAGAAGACATTCCCTGTACTGTAGACACATAACATCGAATGGGACAAACAAAACACGTACACACAACTCTAAGGCATGATAGATGGGGATGGGCAGCAAAGAACAATATAAAAAAGTGCTCCTGGTATCAGAGGAGAAAGAGGGTTGATGAGCCTTGTCGTAAGGAGGTAAGGTGAGGAGGAGATGGAGAAGGCAGTGTACAGGAAAAGAAGAGCACAGGAGTGGAGCCAGTAGGGAACGTGGGAAATAAAAGCCACCAAGCATTTTATAAATGTAAAGTACTGACAGGCTATCATTTTAACTCTTCTATGGATCTCATTTTTCTCTTCAGGGATTCCCACCATGTTCATTTTAACCTGTTTTTCACCTACATAAGAATGTTAGAGAAGGGGAAAGTGAGAGGTACACTACATGATTTTCTCAGGATCTCAAACTTTCCCAAAAGATGACTGTTTTACCCTGTTAATTCACATACGTTTCCTGTGAGAAAAGAGAATTTTGCTCTTGAGTCAAATATTTATTATCATCACTTAGATGAGATCTCACATGACTCATTAAAATTGTAACTCAAAAATTGTAACTCAACTTGGAACTACATGTGAGCAAATAGTTTTTCCCCAGTCCTTGCTTTCAAATCTACCTGCTTCTCAGCCTACTCACCTCCATCCCACCTGGCTCAGAGGAAGTGATGCCTCCCTTGTCCACCTTCCTCCTCCAGTGGCTCATGGGTCTTCATCAGCTAGTCTTGTTCTGTCCTCCCTGTTAATCACCACCTCCCAGTTCCTTGGGCTCAGCTTTCACAAGTATATGTTTGCCTTGTCCCTGCATCCCCTCTTCTCTTGCTGATCTCTCGTCATCCTCTCTGAATGAGAGGCCCACCCCCCTGTCCCTACCTCCTCCCCTCCCACTCTTTCCACAGCTCTTAGAATCATGTCTTCCATGCTCTCTCTTCTGGTCCTCTTCCCATCACTCTGGCAGATCCTCCTCAGTCTCTTAGATGATTCCTCTGCCACTAGTCATTCCCTTAAAATACTGATGCTTCACTTTACTCACTCCCAAATCAAAGGACTCCTAACCCAGCCTCTCCTGGGACATCTTAAGCTTTAGTTCCAAGTCACTACTTATCTTCTCTATTTGGATGAGTGTCAAACTCTTTATTTTCTAAAATTAACATTAATAGCTCTTCCTTCTTCTGACTCAAACCCATTTCTCTTCCAGTATCCTTTTTGTTAATGGCATGACAGTGCAAGCTATCCACAACACCAGATTGGAAATTACTCTCATCTTCTCCCTTACTTGATGTATTAATCATCAAATCTTTCCCTGGTTTATCTTCCAACAATTCATGGAATCCATCCTCTATCTCTGTCCCCACTTCTCTTTTGGTTCAAGCCATAATATCTCTATATGAATGAAAAGTTTTCCTGCTTGGTATCTCAGCCTCCACAATGTCCACAGTCCAATCCTACCTTTGTTTCATAAAAAATAGGGTAATTTTTTATGAAACAAAGATAATTTTTAAATTTATTTCTTATTGAGGTAACATTGGTTTATAACATTACATAAGCTTCATGTGTAAAACGTTATATTTCTACTTCTGTATACCCTATAGCGTGCTCACCACCAAAACTTTAGCTTCCATCCATCACCATACAGTTGAGGCCCTTTACCCACTTTGCCCACTCCCCTACCCAGTCTCTTCTGGTAACTACTGCTCTGTTCACTGTATCTGTGTGTTTGTTTGGTTTTTTATTTATTTTATTTATTTATTTTTTATACAGCAGGTTCTTATTAGTTATCTCTTTTATACATATTAGTGTATACATGTCAACCCCGATCTCCCAATTCATCACAACACCACCACCCGCCTCCCTCCTCTTTCCCCCCTTGGTGTCCATACATTTGTTCTCTACATCTGTGTCTCTATTTCTGCCTTGCAAGCCGGTTCATCTGTACCATCTGTGTGTTTGTTTTTGTTTGGTTTGGTTTGTTCATTTATTTTGTTGGTTTGTGATTCCACAGGCTGGAAAAAGCCCACTAGAAAGCTTTATTTTTTTCCTTCCAGTTTTATTGATATACAACATTGTTTAAGGGTGTATAACATAATGATTTGACACACATACATCATGAAATGATTACAATAAGTTTAGTGACCATCCATCATCTCATACAAATACAAAATTAAAGAAAAAGAAAAAATATTTTTTCGTTGTGATGAGAACAACTTTCATATGTAACATACAGCAGTGTTAATTATATTAATCATGTTATACACCACATCCCTAGAACTTTTTTATCTTATATAACTGGAGGTTTATACCTTTTGACCACCTTCATCCAATTCCACCTCCTCCTATCCCCTGCCTCTGGTAACCACAAATCTTTTTCTATAAGTTTGTTTGTTTTTTGAAGTACAATTGACCTACAACACTATGTTAGTTCCTGGTATAAAACATGGTGATTCGATATTTCTATACATTACAAAGTGATCACCATGATAAGTCTAGTTGCCACCTGTTCACCATAAAAAGATATTACATTATTATTGACTATATATTGACTATACTCCCCATTCTGTACATTTCACCCCCATGACTCATTTATTTTGTAACTGAAAGTTTGTACCTCTTAATTTCCCTCATAGTTTGTACCTATTTCACTCATTCCCCATACCCCTCCCCTCTGGCAGCTACCTGTTTGTTCTCTTATCTGTGACTCTATTTCTGTTTAGTTATGTTTGTCTATTTGTTGTGTTTTTTAGATTCCACATATAAGTGAAATTCTCTGACTTATTTGACTTAGCATAATGGACATTCTAGGTCCATCTATGTTGTCGCAAATGGCAAGATTTCATCTTTTTATGGCTGAGTAGTATTCCACTGTGTATATATATACCATATCTTCTTTATCCATTCATTCACTCATGGGCACTTTGGTCACTTCCACATATTAGCTATTGTAAATAATGCTTCAATGAACATAAGGTTTGCATATATCTTTTCAAATTAGTGTTTTCATATTCTTTGGATAAATACACAGAAGTGGGATAGCTGGATCATATGGTAGGTCTATTCTTAATTCTTTGAGGAATCGCCACACTGTTTTCCATAGTGGGCACCAATTTACATTCCCTTCAACAGTGTATGAGGGTTCCCTTTTCTCCACATCTTTGCTAACACTTGTTATTTCTTGCCTTTATAATAGGCATGAAGCAATATCTCATTATAGTTTTGATTAGCATTTCCCTGTTAACTAGTGATGCTGAACATCTTTTTTTTTTTTTTTTTTTTTTTTTTCCAGTACGCGGGCCTCTCACT
>NC_041214.2:106247612-106266328 GCF_002837175.3 Physeter macrocephalus | reverse complement strand
CTTCCCAGACCGGGGCACGAACCCGTGTCCCCTGCATCGGCAGGCGGGCTCTCAACCACTGTGCCACCAGGGAAGCCCCTGAACATCTTTTCATATGACTGTTGGCCATCTGTGTGTCTCCTTTGGAAAAAATGTTTATTCAGGTTCTCTGCCCATTTTTGAATCAGGTTGTTTGTGCAGGTTTTTTGTTGTTGCTGTTGTTATTGAGTTGTATGACTTCTTTATATATTTTGGATATTAACCCCTTAACAGATATATGATTTACAAATATCTTTTCCCATTCAGCACGTTGTCTTTTCATTTTATTGATGGTTGCCTTTGCTGTGCAGAAACTTTCTAGTTTGATGTAGTCCCATTTGTTTATATTTGCTTTTCCCTTGCCTAAGGACACACATCCAGAAATATATTGCCAAGACCACTGTCAAAGAGAGGGTGGTTTTTTTTTTAACAAACAGTTCTAAAATATTTTTATTGTTTCTCATAGTGAAGAGAATAAAATCCAAATTTCTTAGCAGAGCCTATGCTCTTTCCATCCTGAATTTTTACCTTTGGAAGGCAGTGTTCCATAGTGGTAAAGCACAATGGCTATGGTGTCAGACTCGCCTGATTCAAGAGCTGGCTCTGTCACTCACTAGCTGTGTGACTTTGGAATTAAGTCAAAGTGTAAATTCCCAAAGCCTTAATATCCTTATTCCAAAATAAGAATAATAATCATAGATTGTTGCCAGGAATAATGATGATTATTATATGAAGCTCTTAGCAATCTAATTGACATACAGTAAGTATAAAATAAATGGTATTTATTAATAAATTACTTCTTCATCCTCATCCTTCCATGATAATTTTACATGCAAACCACCATCCAGCCACATGAAATGTCTTGCAGATTTTTTCAAATCTTGTATCTTTGTACTTGCTGCCCCTACTGCCTTGGATGCCTTTCATTTATCTAGCTGATAAGCAATAATTCGTCATTTGAGTCTCAACTCAAATATTTTTTCTCTAAGACACCTTCCCTGACTCTTATTCTCTACCTCAGTCTCTCTGTAGCAGAAATTGGGGACTCCCAAAAAACCCCTGCTAGCGTTGCCATTGATTTTATATACATATAATATATATTGTCATTTTGTGCTCACATGTCTCCCTCATAAAAATTTGAGCTTTTTGAAAAAGACATTGCTATTCCTAAAAGTAACGTTTTAAGGTTAACTCTTCAAGTCACAAAAATGCAACCTTTTCTATATGCATCCAAAATGTAGACAGTCCCTAACATATCAATAGATCATGCTTCAAAACTTCATTTGTAAATCCGCTGAGTACAATTCAAAATGCCTATTACAAAGAAACAGTACTAGAGTTGGATTTGGGGTCAACCTGTAAAAGCCGACTGAACTACAATACACCTGAGATATTGGTACTCATTAAACTATAGAGCCAAGCTTGTGTGTGTTCTCGTGCCAAAGTGTATTCAGGAAAGTAACAAGAGCAGTATCCTGACAGCTGGATCAGGGTACCCACTTCTGATAGTAGAGTGAAGATTTCACAGATTGGTCGTACTAGGAGGACACCTTGGGGAACGAGGAGACAAAGGGCAGGATCCAAAGGGGACCAATGCAGGAACTCTAAGGATGAAAAGCTGAGATGGGGAGTTCTTGGGCAGGGGAGACAAGTGCTCCATGTGGCTCCTGAAAATCGAGTCCAGGGAATAAGGGCTGAAGGGGGGCCAGGGTCATCTTTTACAGTGATGGATTGAAAGCTGAGATAGAAGGGAGAGGGTTTTTACATGTAAAGCACTTGACATAATTCTTCATACATGGTGGTATTCAATAAATGGTGATGGAGATATTGGAGATGGTGAGGTAGAGGCAAAACCTGTAGGCTTTTCTCCCTCATTTGTCTTTTAGAATACAATCTAGTTAGAAAACAACTGTATTGGTGAGAAACATGGAACTCCAAGCCTGTCTGAACTATGAAATATTAGTGGCCAGTGGAGTTAGTGGAGCAGGGCAGTGGCTGGACCCATGCAGGTAGGAATGTTGCTCTTGTAAGGCTCTTGCGACAAAGATAGGATAAGTTTGCATAGCCCCTCATCCTTCCCCTTCCCCAGACCACTCTTTTCACCTAAAGCTTGAGGTGGAAGAGTGTACGGCGTGGGGACATGCACCCCAGACAGAGGCAGAGTGAAGAAAGAGGGGAAGGACAAGGAAAAGAAAAAAGAAAACTCCCAATAGGAGTGAAAAACACTCTTGAGGTTCTGTTGCAACCCTTCATACAGTAAGGATATTCCCACCAGGCAGAAGTAAAGCACTACACCATGTGTTCTGAAAATACTTTAAAAAAAAAAAAACAAACAGGCAGTGCCTCCACAGGCAGTTATATCAAATGTGATGGTCATCCTTTTTCTACTTTGGGTTACATTTTAGCTCTAAAGAATCTGCAAAGCTTCCAGGAACAGCTCTCCACAGGACTTTTCCAATCTTTTCCTTTAGTCAAGGATCCCACCTATTTTTAGCCATTTCTCCTCTCCCCAGCTCTTATTGAAGCTAGGAAATGAAATGCATGAAAATGTGCGCAGGTGATAGTGTGATTCTGATGATGTATTCTTTCTACCAGTCCTTGCAGAAGGGGTGCTCTCATGAGACAATACCCCGATGGAAGGTGTGACACATTTTTTGGATATCAGAAAATTGAGTGGATATCAGAAAATTGAGTGGGTGCCACTCTTATTTATAGTGACCCTCAGTCAACTTATCTTTGCCAACTATAAAGATACTAGTTGCTTGATGTACAGGTTGTAATTGGATCACAGCCATCAGTGACATGGTTATTTGTTGTTATAGCAATAGTAACAAAATTATGCCTAAGGCAGTCTAATTAGAAGAGCACCATCTGTGACCCAACTGGCATTTTCAATATGTTATCTAAGAGGTATGATCAGAAGACAAGTCAGAGCTAACTTAATGAAGTTTCTGATCAGAGGCTGCTCTGAAGACAGTGAGTTATTGAAGGAGACAAAGAGGAATTGATGAGTGCTAGATTCATGCATGCTATTTGAGGGCAACAAAAAGCAATGGAATGTACTAGATTCAATCTTGTTGCAAGGCATGACAAAAGTTTCCTTCCTTCTCAGCAGCAGGATCCCAAAGTCGTAAAAGTTATCTATGAAAAGAAGCCTAAAGATTATCTAGTTCAATGATATTCAAGTGGGCTTTTAAAAATCTCCTGGGAGACCAATATCATGACATATCCGTGAGTCAGGGGGCACAAACTTATCGCTACCCCATTTGAGAATCATGACTATATAATGGAGCCGTATAATATAGGAACTAAGAACAAACACCTAGGTATTAGATAGGCCTGAATTAATAAAGGATATGTTATCCACTAGTTGTGTAACCTTGCTGAGTTTTTAAAATTTTCTAAGCCAATTTCCTTGTCTCTAAATTGGGGATAATAATAAAATATAATGCAAAATCATGTGCTGAGAATGAAACGAGGAAAAGTGCTTAACTCGGCATCTGACACATAGTAAGTACTCAATAAATATACTTGTGATGGTTAATTTTGTGTGTCAACTTGACTAGGTTAAGGGATGCCCAGATAGCTGGTAAAACATTTCTGCATGTGTCTGTGAAGATATTTCCAGAAGAGATTAGCATTTGAATCTGTAGACTAGGTAAAAAAGATTTCCCTCCCCAATGCAGTGGGCATCAACCAATCTGTTGACAGCCTGAACAAAACAAAAAGGTGGAGGAAGGGTGCATTTCCTCTCTGCTGGAGCTAGACCATTCATCTTTTCCTGATCTTAGACATCAGCACTCCTGGCTTTTGGGCCTTTGGCCTTGGACCAGGACTTACACCCTCAGCCCTCCAGTTCTCGGGCCTTAGGACTCAGACTGGGACTTATACCACTGGCTCCCCTGGGTTCTCAAGGCTTCAGGTTTGGACTGGAGCTATACCATCAGCTTTCCTGGGCCTCCAGCTTGAAGGTGGCAGATCATGGGACTTCTCAGCCACCATAATTGCATTAGCCAATCCCTCACAATAAATCTCTTCCTATATATCTATCCTACTCATTCTGATTCTCTGCAGAACCCAAATACATACTCTACTACTATTACTATTGAATTTGCTGGGCAGCAACTATACAGTATGTTGAGGCAGAAAAAGACTGAGGACCAAAATGTTAGTCCAACTCACTCAAGAGGAACCTGAGATCCAGAGGTAGAAGTGACTTGCCTAAAGTTACCCAGATTAGAAGAGTCTGGACCAGATTCCAGATGATGGGTCTGGTGCCCTTTAGACCACAGTGAATTCTTGCATTCTGACAGATAAAAGAATACCAAGAGGGACTTCCCTGGTGATCCAGCAGTTAAGACTCCACGCTCCCAGTGCAGGGGGCCCAGGTTCAATCCCTGGTCAGGGAACTAGATCCCGCATGCCACAACTAAAGATACCGCATGCCGCAACTAAGACCCAGCAAAGCCAAATAAATAAATATTAAAAAAAAAAAAAAAGAAGAAGAAGAAGAATAGCAAGATGCAGGGGGAAATGCATTGGGTTAGTGGTCAAAGACACATTTAACTCTGTCTTTCACCACCTCTGTGAGCTTTCTAATGTTCTCTAAGTAGGGCGGTGCATTGATCAAGGATAAGAAATCTACCATTACTGCCACCCAACCAAAGCCTCTTTCCCCAGCTCATTCATTCCTTTTTCCATTATCTTTGAAACTTTGACCTTTCTCGCACTAGAATTTGCCACGTGGGTCTTCTATTATCTGAGCATTTCATCAGGGATCAGGCACACATATTATATGGCAATGTGTTTGTGTATACATTCATACATGTATTTGGTATCAAATATATATGTATACATATATCAAATATATATGTATAGATAAAACTTTTGATTAATTTCTTTGCCTTTTGTCAGTGATATTGTTCTGGTTATTATAGTTATAGTTTGTTTAAAAGTAATAATAATAAACACACACAGACTTCTGGTGGAAGCCTCAGATCGTACTTCTAAATGTTAAAGTATTTTTTAAAGTTGAAGAGCTGTGAACAGTGTTTAAGTAGCTTATGAGTTTTAAAGGACAGTGATAACCTGTCCTGATAAGGACAGCCTGTCATTCAAGGGAACAACAGAGTTTGACAGGAAATATGTATTAATACATGACGTAAAACCTAGTGAACCACACTCTTAGCCTGTCTTCCTTCTCATCGTCTTTAAAACATAGAGTAATTCTCTTTCCCTCTTTTCCTGTGTTTTTGATAATGTGTTACTATTTCTACCCATGGGCTTTTCCCTCCTCTTTACCCCTCTCTCTCTCCATGTCTCTGTGTCCCTCCCTCTTTCCTCCCTCTATCTCAGTTTTTCTCAGACATACCTTCACTTGCCAGCCAAGGTCATGTGCACTGACTTGTCTTTCCTCTTTTCCCCTGCTCAGTTTCAGCCCATGAAGCTCAGTGTTGACCTTTTCCTAGTCTTCCTGATTCTACTTCCAGGCATCCCTGGTATATTAGTCAGGATTCTCCAGAAACAGAACGAATGAATGAATGAGTGAATGAATACACATACATATATACATAACATTTAAAATATACAAAAATATATAAAGAGATTTATTATAAAGTGTTGGCTCATGTGATAATGGAGACTGAGAAGCCTCACGATCTGCCACCTGCAGGCAAAGGTCCAGGAGAGCCAATGGTGTAGTTCAAAAGCCTGAGAGCCAGAAAAAACAATGGTATAGATCCCAGTCCAAATCTGAAGTCTTTTTTTTTTTTTTTTTAATCAAGTCTGAAGTCTTGAGAACCAGGAGCACCAAGGGCAGGTGAAGATCGATGTCCCAGCTCATCAGTGAGGAAGAGAGTGAATTCAACCTTCTTCCACCTTTTTGTTCTATTGAGGCCCTCAGATTAGATGATGCTTGTGCACATTGGAGGAGGCCATCTGCTTTACTCAGGTCACCCACTCAAATGTTAACCTCTTCCAGAAACACTATCACAAACACACCCAGAAATAATATTTAACCAGTGATCTGGGCATGTGGCCATGTATACCTATTCCACAGACTTTCTTCTCCAGGTCCTGATTTCTGTATCCAGTTCATGCCAGCACTACCCTTCACCCTCTGATTATCCCCTTTGGATGGCTGCTTCAATTTACATAACTGAATCTGGACTGTATCTCCACTCTAATTATAGTTTTAGGGTGACCTCCTAAGACAGTTTCCCAAAAACTTACTACTTCCTCCATTTTTGGTCAGTCTTTCTTTGCTGCTCTCCTCATATGCCTTTCTTTTTTCACTCCAACTTTCATGCTTCCCCCCACAAAATTAAACATAATATAGAATAAAAGTTTACTATAGATTTTATTATATATAATGAAGACAATTGAATGTCCCTTATTCTGAATTTCAAACACAGGTGAGTGGAGTAAGTTAGAATTTAACTAGGGAAATAACATTAATTGTAGTTGTTTTTACTTATTATTTTCTTATAGTGTCTCAGTTGAGAAAAGAACTCTCTATGCTGAGAAAATATATAAAGAAGGGTCTTAATCTAATTTTCTTCTCTTTATTTGCTCTATTATTCTGGTCCCTTTATAGCTTCCAACAAATTAATTTATTTTTAATTTCTAAGGAGGGGTAGGAGGTATTTTGGTTGGGTTTTTTTTTCAGTTCACTGAAAATGGCTTTCAGAATAAGCATGTTTTGCAGAACTCTGATCATAACTGTCATCTACAACAATGAAAAGAAAGTCAAGAAGAACACGGAAAAAATAATTTTATGTAAATTTCAGATTTTTGGAAATTACTTGAATCTGAGACAAGATAGCTTGCATAGCTCCCCCGTTTTCTCTGTTTTTAAAAAAATTCACAAGTTTTGAACTTTCACAATTGTAAAATCAATTACAATGTATTTATAACTTTGGGAATACTATTGTATATGACTGAGCAGCCTAAAGAAGACTGAAAAAATTGGAAAGATTCAATTCACTATGACTCATTTAAATGGGCCAAAGAACTAGCAGCCTCAGATTCATTTCTGTCACTTTATTAAGACAAGCTCAGCTCACAGACAAATGGAATTTTTAATCAGTAGTGAAATTTCCCCAGCCAACTCTTCTGGTCTCTTGTTAATTGAATGTGCAGAATATCCTTTAAGGAAAAGAAAGGCATACATGGACATGATGGGGCTCAGCTACACAGGGTCCCTCTTCCCCAGTGCATTCTCCTACAGTCCCTACAGTGGGTAAGAAGCCCTGAAACTTATCTCAGTCCCAAACTCCTCAATTCTGTGTGATTTTTTTTAAACAGGCCTCTTTCCAGGACATACATTGGAAAGGAAAATGAAGAGGATATGTCCTCCTCCCAGTCTGTGAAGATTAACAATTTTAATCTGCCAAATCAGCCCCAACTCCATTGAAATAAGTCCCAAATTGAGTGAGGCAGCACCAGGTTCCTCCTACTATTATCTTGGGTTTATCTCACCATGGTCATAGATGATTCATTCATGCATTAGTTAATTTACCAATCACTGAGCACCTACTATCAATATATACCAGACACCATGCTAAGTACTTGGTAATATGTTGGTGAGTAAAACAGATAGGATACTATCCTGAAGCTCCCAGGGAATGGTTTAGAGACCCACAGTCTTCGTAAGGTTTCCTCTTCTCAGATGCCAATCTGTTTTCAATCTCTTCAGAGCCATTGTTATGTGGTGACTCACTTCCTTTGCTTTGGCCCTGGACATGACTTGCCACTTCTATCTCCCCCTGGGGTGTTTCCTTGGCCCCCTATCGTCAAGTGATAGACACTGTTGACTGGGCTACCCAAGAGCCATTTCCCACTTTTCTACCACGATTCCTCCACCAAAGAGGCTACATAGTCAAGTATACGCTTTTACAGCTTCTTTTATCCTCTGGCCCCAGATGTTAGCAGAGATCTGCTGGAGGGAAATCTGAGGAATTTTTTCTTCCTTGATAAAGAGGGACACATGCAACTGGTAAGCACTTCCAGGTTTCTACTTCTTCCTGTTTTGAAAGCAGAGATAATGGCTGGAACATCAGCACTTATATTGTGAACTTGAGGAAAGATCAAGAGCATACAAAGATACCAGCCCTGACATTGCTGAGCCACTGAAACACCAGCAATCTGTATTGAAGGACTGATTATTATATGAACCAGTATTATTATATGAACCATATATTATATATATGAATATATATAATATATTCATTAATATATGAATATATTATATATAATATATGAAAATATATGAATATATTTTCATATATTATATGAAAATAATTTCATATTATTTATTATATGAAAATAATTTCATATTATTTATTATATGAAAATAAACCCATATTGTTTAAGTCAATGTAGTTGGATTTTTTTGTCATTTGCAGTCCAGTGCAAGTCTTACTGACACATTGCCACTACCACAGCCAAGGGTGCCTCAGCATCTTAAGAGTTTAGCAAATCTTTCTATTCTTGTGCTGTCCAGAACAAGAGTGAAAAACTAGTCCCAAGTGTTATTCAATCCTTATGAAGTCTACAAGCACATCAGGATTCTCATGGTTGTTTGGTTTCCATCAACTTTTATTTTGATTGTTTGCCTGGGGCTACTTATCTTGTGGGACTGAGTATGAGAAGTGAGACCTGCGGTGCGTGTATGTACCCAATCTCCATGCCAGTGGAGTGACACAGATATCAACTCACTTTATTTATTTACTTATTTATTTATTTGGCTGCTTTCGGTCTTCATTGCTGTGTGCAGGCTTTCTCTACTTGCAGCGACTGGGGGCTACTCTTCGCTGCAGTGCGCAGGCTTCTCATTTCAGTGGCTTCTCTTGTTGTGGAGCGCAAGCTCTAGGTGCACGGGCTTCAGTAGTTGTGGCACGTGGGCTCAGTAGTTGTGGCTCTCGGGCTCTAGAGCACAGGCTCAGCAGTTTTGGCACACGGGCTTAGTTGCTCCATGACATGTGGGATCTTCCCGGACCAGGGCTTGAACCTGTGTCCGCTACATTGGTAGGCAGATTCTTAACTGCTGTGCCACCAGGGAAGCACCTCAACTCACTTTAAATAAGATTATGGCACCTTACCTCTTAAATACTCCCCAGATAGGAAGGCATCCACAAATGCACTCCTACATCTTAATCTCCCAATAATATGGTTACTAATTTCAAGCTCTGGAGGTATATATGCAAATACCCTCAGATCACAAGAGGATTTAAGTCATATTTCATTCTAAAGGAGAGTCATATTTAAATATTTTAAACTTCACATTCATTATCTCTCTCCTCCTGTTACTAAATAGAAAGTATTTTCTATCATAGGAAAATCTCTTGATCTGTGCGAAGAATCCCATCTCCTCCCACTTTCTCAGGAACTTCCCCCTCTGGATTATATCCATTGTCTCTTACATAACTTCAAACTCTTTCTTCACCAGAATTTCTTCATTATCATTTAAACATACTATTTCTCCTATTTTAAAAAACAAAATTTTACCAGACTACAAATTTTCAACTAAAATCTTATCTATTCTCCTAGTCACAAAATATATAGCTATAGCTTCAATTTCTACTTTTTCTTATTATTGACTTCTCAGTCCATTCTAGTCTGGCTTCTGTTCTTCCCATCCAAGAACTAACCAGGCCCGACCCTGCTCAGCTGTCCAGATCAGATGAGATCGGGCGTGTTCAAGGTGGTATGGCCATATACCTGGCTTCTGTTCTTACCACCTAAATTCTAGCACTAAGCCACCCATGACCTACATGTTGCCAAGTTAATGAAAATGTTCACGTCTATCCTATTTAAACTCCCAGCTTCCTCTGTAGCACACAGGTTTCCACTTCTCCTTTTACAACAGTCTCTTTCCTTGCCTTGCATCCTTCCATGTCCCCACACTTGTTTCTCTTCTGATTTATTATCAGCCTGCTTTGCTGACGTCTCCTCCTCTACCCACCTTTTTGTGTAGAACTTCCTTAGGGCTCAGTCTTGGGCCCTCTTCAATTCTCTCCCAAAGTGATCTCATCTATTCCAGTATCTTCAAACAAATGGCAATGGTTGTAAAATCGTATCTCCAGCCCAGATCGCTCTTCTGAGTTACAGACTCATTGCTCCAAATGTTTATATTATCTCCAGTTGAGACACTTGAACATGTTGTAAGAATCTCAAATACAACATGCCCCCAAATAAACTTATCATCTCTAACTACCTTATCCCCAAACTGCTTCTCTTCTAGCGTTACCTATCGTGGTAAATGGTACTAACATCCTCCCAGACTCTTCAGTAAAGAAGTCTATGAGCCATTTTTAACACTTCCCTCTCCTTCAATGATTCTCCCCCAACCTCTGCACACACCCCTCTGCCTCCAAAAAATCAATCACAGATTCAGTTGACTCTGCCTCCTAAATCCATCTGCTTTCCAGTTTCAGTCACCATCATCTCTCACCTGGGCTACTTAAATGACCATCTCACTAGATTCCTCTAATCCACTTTTCCTTGCCCCAAGCCCATTTTTCACATAGCAGTGACAGCAACCATTTAAAATGTAAATCGGATTAAATCATTCCTCTACTAAAACTATTTCATGAGTTCTAAGTATTAAATCCAAAATCCTTCTTTGTGTTTCCTGAACAAACAAACTCTTTTTTGCCTCAAGGCATTACATATGCCTCTTCCAGGAATGCTGTTTCTTCCAGACTGTGCACAGCTAATTCTTACTCATCTTTCAGGTATGAGCTTAATCACTAGTTTCTTAAGGAAAACTCTCCTGATTAAGTTAGAAATAGTGTCAGATTCCCTATTTACTTTCATACCGCCTTGTGATTTTTAATTATAGGATTGTCACCATAGTAATTAAATCCTACTTATGTCATTATCTAGTAGAGAGACCCTAACTGAATAACATAAGCTCCATGAGGGTAGGACTGGATACAATATGCTCACTGATGTATTCTCAGTGGCAAGCAGTGGGGAAGAGTAGGTGATCAATACGAGTTGGATGCATAAGCTGAGTTTCATGTAGTTCTGATTTTAAGACCTATATTAGCTTCCTGTTCTGATCATAGACATATATGACTTTAATTATGATGAAATACTTATGTTTTAATTATAAGTATTTAATTACATTAATTATCTAATTGTGGTATACTTACACTTACAGAAGTATTTAATTGTGAAAAGGGATAATTTCTATAAACTAAAAGAAGTACTGAATTTTTCTAGGAAGTTCATTTTAGGAGCAAAATTTCATTGTTCTTGAAGACTACTGGACAGATAATTATAAAAAGAGGAAAGAAAACAAGTCAAAAATCAACTAATTCAGTAAAATTGTTATATTGACCATCAACGTTCAAAATACGTTAGAATAAAAGCTCCCACTTTTTCAAGATATTTTCTAAGTTGAATGAAATTTTAATTCCAAATCTAGAGCTATGAGATTAAGAAACAAAGTTGAAGAGTGACACTCCAAAAATTCTCTCTAGAAACATTCTAATATAAGAGCTTAAAGGCCAGTCTGTGTCCCCGAGGTCCATTAGTAATACATGTGGGGGCAGAATGATTAACATGGAATGAGAGACGACGGGGGAAACCCCTGCCAAAGAGGAAGAAGACAGATGAGGATTTGAATTCTGAGAAAGTCCAAATTCTCAAGGGCTCTGATCTATTGACATAAGAATACTGTGGCAGACAGAGTGAGAAAAAGTAATTAGAGCAGATTTCTCAACCTTGGCACTGTTGACATTTTGTGCTGAATAATCCTTTGTTTCAGGGGTCTGTCCTATGCAATGTAGGATATTTAGTAGCAAGCCTGGTCTCTACCCAATGGATGCCAATAGCACTCCCCCTTGAGAGTAGTTATACTCAAAAATGTCTCTAGACATCTCCAATGTTCCCTGGGGAGGCAAAACTGCCCCTGACTGAGAACCACTGAATTAGAAAAAGTCAAAGGGATGAGCTGAATCAAAAAAGGACAAAGGGACAAAGGGTTTGTTTTTTGTTTTTGTTTTTGTTTTTATCATTCACCGGTTTATTGATTCATACATTCCTTCATTCATTTGACAAGTCACAGTACTAGACATTGTGTTCCAAAGATGAGTGGAGCACAGGCTCTGTTCAGAGCTGAAAGTCTACTTCAAGACAAAGAGGCCATTGTCTTAGAATAGATCATGGATTTGCAGTTATGTGAGGTGTTGGTTTTAATGCATAAACAAAGTTACCCAAGAAAGGTCTCAACCTTGCTCAAGATGCACAGCATACCTAGTTAGAGTGGATGTAGGGAATTAGCATTCACATTCAATTCAGCTTCCTAGGACACACCCCTGACCTGCACCAGTTGGAGAGATAAAACTACTTGGTCCAGGATCCCTTGCCAGCAGGTTTCCTGGTGCAGACTGGCTCAGTCCTTCAATCCTTTGCATGAGATTGAACCTGAAAGTGAAGACCAGCCCATCTTCCTACTGCTGGCTGCTCACAGGCACAGTCCTGGAGTATCTGGGTTTTCCCCAGCCGTGTTCCAGTGTCCGTATCAAGCTCTGTGGGCCTCCAAAGGTAGGTGCAGTGAGGATAGTGGTGGCTTCCTGACCTCCGAACAGCAGCTATAGCACTGTGTTCTTGAACTCAACAAGTCAGTAGTGCCCTCCTAATTCCACATACCTGCTCTGAGAGAGGCAGCAGCACTCCTGGCAGGCCAGGTAGCAATATTATTCTGGTATTTTTTCTGAAAGATTCAACCATAGTCTCTAGCACTCTGATGAATATGTATGAGCCTGGTTCTTTTAATTCTAGTTTATCCTGCTTAAAATATGTAGAGTGAGTTCTGCTTTTTGCACATTGAGCCCAGCAACTCTATACAACAAACTGCAATAACTCAGTAAACCCATCACACTGTGTGATCACACACCCCCAGTAAGAAAACAGATCAGATTCTTCAGTTAAGCACCAGATGAAGAATTTGGCTTCCGTTTAGGGGCCATGCTGCATGAAAAATATGTTTGTTTTTGTTTGTGTGTTGTTGAATTGATACGAGTAAAAATATAAGATTGGTGCTGTAAGTGCAGTGCCAGAGATAAACACAGTGTGCAATAAGGAGGTGGTACATAGTCAGGGAAGATTTTTTAGAGAAGGGACGCCGGAGCTGAGTCTTAAAGTATGAGCAGTAATGTGCCATGAAAATTACATTCGAGTTTGGAAGCAGAGCATGTGCCACAGGTATAAAGAGTTGAGAAAGTATGGTATATTTACAGAGCTAGAAATTGTTCAGGGCAGCTGGATTGTATCATGAGAGGTAGGAAGTGTTCAGAGATCAGCTGGACGGCAGAAACGAGATCATGAAAGAGAGGGAGCAAAGTAACCTCCCCATTTTCTTGAGTCTAAGAGGCCACCGATTATGACACACTGTCTATAAGAGGTTTCAAGTTAAAAATGTAAACATTACACTAAATGGACTCATTTATTTTAAAACTAACTAAAAATACCATTCACTTATCGATCTAAACTCTCTCTCTTCAACACCTAAACCAGAATTTGACCTAAACCTTCTTGACAATATTTGCCTAGGAGAGTCTAGAGGATCTGGAGCTCCTTCTAAATCACTTTCAGTTACTTGGAGGTTGGTTGAAGTTAGCTTTTCACCGGTGCCTGTGATCTTGACATTTTTTAAGATTGTCAGTAAATTTCAAGCCATATCAAATCATATTAGGACTTTCTCTGCATTTCCTATGTGGTTGAACTCAGCATTTTGTGTTTTCTGTTATTACCTTATTATCAAAAACTTTTATAGCCAAAAACTTTTCACAGATCGGTATTCCAATACTGACTAATCGTCCTTTGTGAAAAAGAAATTAGCCACACAAACTTCTCCCTGTTTTGGAAAGCCTGTGATCTGTGGCAAGAGATCTGGCAAGTTTGACACCCTTTAATTCCATCTCCTGGAGTACATGACAGGCAATCTTCTATGTACAGAATTTATTTTCATTTCAGTGCTGCATCATAAAGATATCCTTTTGCAGACATTCTAAGCAAAGAATTAGAGATCCAAATTTAGGTTAAATTCAACCACTTGTTATCAGTGCAAAAAAGCTCAACTGGGAGAGATAATAAAATGAAGAAATACCACAACGCATCACTTGGTTCACAGATGCTCAAGAAATGACTACTGACGAAACACTATAACTCTCTCCTCTGCCTGGCAACTTGTAAGACATTTTGACTGTAAGAGTCTTCCTGTCTTCCGAGATGGCAAAAGGTAAGGAAAAAAAAACACCTCGGGCAAATTGGGGCCTGGAACAAAGTCCAGTGTGGGCCCCTGCACATTACAGAAAAATTTCTTCTTTCTCCTTCAGACCAGGAGATATGGGGTGTGGTCAAGGCCAGGCTAAAAAGATAATTTTGGATGAGAAGTGAGAGTGTAACAAGAGGACAAGTAAATAGAAAGAAGACCTTTGCTTTGGGGTAAGAGATGATTTTGTTAAAAAACAAAACAAGCAAACAACAACAAAAAAAAGAGGGCAGATGACACTATCATACCTGATACCTGCAAATAACACTTGGTTCCTTTAGTCTCTGAAACATGTCTAATCTTCCTTTTGAACCAACGTCCTTCTAAGTAGTGGCAGAAGTTTAAAATTATTGATTTATACTAGTTTAATTTTTGTTTTACACTATCTCCATTCACTTTAAACATTCAATCTACCAGAATTACATTTCCCTATCCAACTGTTTTTTTAAAACCTCCTTTGGATAACTCATTCTTATGTCTTTCAGATGTCTGCCCTTCCCCCTTCTCATCCCTAAAGTGGTATCTAGAATACAGAATATGGTGAGGTGTGTGGCTCAGGTAATCTCCAGATAGCAGGGGCAGAAAGGTCTTCTGACCCTTGCTTCTGTCTCCACAACAGGATCATTTATCCACCACTTGACCGAGTACCCTCCTGATATTTAAGGATGACATTGGGACATTGATGTAACCTATGCACTGGTCTGTATGGTAGGAAGGGTTCAATATCCCTCCTTGGCTGATTCAGTTCCATCTCTGCTCTCTCTAGTGCTACAGAGCACACACACACACACACACACACACACACACAGATCTAGCTTTTTCTGTAGCCCTTTTCTCAAGCCACTTCACCCCCTCTTCCACGTGACACCCCTCCTACACACTGGCCTGGTCACCAGCCAGAGGAATTATGGGCTCCTCTTCAAGGGGATGGGGAAATATCTGGATCCCAGTCACAATTTAGGAATTGAGAGTGACTTAGGAACGTTAAATTCTGGAATTTCATCAGCCCACCCAACTTTGTTGAGCTTTTAAGTGCATTTTTATGCAGTTACTCCCAGCTTGCTGGGGGACAGTCTGTGAGGCATCTCTTTCCTGAGTTCCACATGTTAGGAAAAGCAAAAGCCCTTAGGTAGTTGGTGTCTCCTCAACTTCTCTAACATATCACACCTCTACGTCTAAGCCAAAGCCTGGAGAGAGATGATGGGAACTCACTGTCTGCAGGTCTCACTCTCTATCTACTTCTTTGTCCTCCCTCCCTCCCTCCTTTTCACAATCTCTTAGACCCAGTAAGAGTGTTTCATGTCCTCTGAATCATATCTTTGTAGTAGTTAGGAGAGCATTGGCTACTATAACAAATATGTCTTGTAATATTTATGACTTAACGTAAAGAAAAGTTTGTATCTCACTTATATTGTCACAGCTCAGTGCATGTGTTCCTGGTCAGATGCCTTTCTATGTGGTCAAACAGGGACAAAGTTTCTTCCATCATGTAGTTCTGATTTCCTCTTGGCCCTTAAAGATTGGTAGGAAACACATAAGGTTGTGGCAATAACACAAATCACTTCCATTCACATTTCATTGACCAGAACTCAGTAACACAGCTATGTCTAAATGCCAGGGAGGCTGAGAACTCTAATCTAGATTGTGTCTTGCAGAAAAAGGGAGCAAATTTGCTCTGAGGGAGCAAATTTCGTGGTATAGGTCATAGGCAAAGGGAAATCTTTTTCACACTATGGAAGAAACACTAAATTCTGAGTTCTCTAGGCTCAGTTTTTTATATCCTGAGGTATTTTTATAATCCTTTTCTACAAGGCCTGATCTTCTAATATATTGTCTTGCTTAAAGTCTTATTTTGAATTTTAGAAGCCGATAGCAACCCTTTTTCTTTGCGCTTTTGATGTAATGCATGTAATCCCACTCAATAAGCATCCCTTGAAGCAAATCAATATTTCCAAGTACACCAAATTACAAAAGATTAAAGCATATTAATGCTTTGAAAATAGTCTCTTTTACATAAAATTATTGTAGCACTTAATGCTGTTTCTAATATTTCCAAAGATGCCCAAGGAAGCTGAAGAATTGAACTTATGAGTAAAGGAGGCCAGCAATCTGCTCTCACTTACTACAATGAGGTCCAAACAGAGATTGAAATCCTGAGCTCCTAGGCCAGCTCATTGCTAAACAAATCTATCCTCCTTGTCTCAGCAAGACCACCCTAACCTCTGACCTCAGAGTGGTCCTTGTAGGCCTTGTTAGATTTCAGATTTTATCCCAAAGCCTCCATGGAGAGGTAGCATAAATAGATTTGCATTTTTGAGAATCTAGGAGAAGAGAAGCAGGGAGTCCTCTACAGAGTTTATGGCAGTGATCCATATAAGAAAATGAGGGTCAGAATTCTATAAATTCAGAAGGATCTGAATTAGAAGGTCATTTGGATGTGAGGATGGGGGAGAAGACCATGAGGATGATTGTCAGATTTCTTACCTGTAAGAGAGGAGAATGGTGGTGATACTCTTTAAGATATAGGAGAAGAAAGTTGGGAGTGGGGAACTGTAGATATTCTGAGTTTGAAATGTCTGTGGTACATCAAATAGGAGATGTTCATTGGGTACCTTGATATGTAAATCTGAAGCTTGGAAAGGGGTCTAAGCTGGTGGAACACATTTGAGAATCTTTGCAATGTTAATGGTGGTTAATGTCTTGATAGTGGATGAGCTCAGCCTGTAAACGTTGTGTAGGGACTTCCCTGGCGGTCCAGTGGTTAAGACTCTGTGCTTTCCCTGCAGGGGGCACAGGTTCGATCCCTGGTCGGGGAACTAAGATCCTGCAGGCCGCGCAGCACAGCCAATAAATAAATAAATACATGAACAAAAGAGCCATTCATTTTTTTTTTAAAGCATTAAAAAAAGTTGTGTAGGGCTTCTCTGGTGGTGCAGTGGTTGAGAATCCGCCTGCCGATGCAGGGGACACGGGTTTGTGCCCCGGTCCGGGAAGATCTCACATGCCACGGAGCGGCTGGGCCCGTGAGCCATGGCTGCTGAGCCTGCGCGTCCGGAGCCTGTGCTCCGCAACGGGAGAGGCCACAACAGTGAGAGGCCCGCATACCGAAAAAAAAAAAAGTTGTGTAAAATGAAAAGAGAAAAGGAATGAAAGGGGACCTAAAATCACCAACACTTTAAAAATGTGCAAAGGGAGGAGACAAAGATTGACAAGAAACATCCAAAGAAGTAAGGGGATAGAGGGGGAAAAGGATAATCAAATGTCATAGAATTATCAAGTAAGATACCTACCTCAATTAAAAAAGTGAATAAGAGTAGGGGCTTTACATTGTCCCTGCTTAGGGGATGTTGGGGACCTTGAGCTAGTTCCAGTCAGGATTTCCATTCCCCAACCTGATTTAAGTCTTCACAGACCCACTCTTCTTGTGTGGATGAAAACTGGGGGAAAGAGAGAATTATTTACACTGCATAGTTGGACAGAGGTTGGCTTTGAACAAAGGCTTGCAAGAGCATGGGCAATAACACTCCTGCTGGACATCACCAGGCAAAATCCAGGCCTGGACCAAGAAAATCCCCATTAGTTTCCAATGGGAAAGGCAACTAGGAGAGTCCCTGGATGACAAGGACACAGACTCCATGCTCAGTGAGCCCTTGGACACTTGGAAATACCTCTCACTGGGGTCCTGCTCTGAGACAGCCCTCACTCCTGGCTGCAAGAGCCCTTTCGGGTCCAGACATCTTCTTTTCATCACCACAACTTCTCTGCTCATTTCCTCAGTCTCTCTCCATATTCAATACAGGTTTGGCGTGGGGGATGTTTTTCCTTTGGGGAGTCATGGGAAGGAAGTCTTGCTTTCGCTTGTGATGCTTCCCCAAGGTACCATAGGGCTTTTTAGACCAAAAAACAGAAAGACACATTGGGTTTCTCTTTCCCACCTTGTGACATTCTTCCAGTGAGGCAATGAGTTCAAAGAAACTAGTTGCTTGAATTGGGGGTGGGAGGGGGTGTCAAAGGAGAAGGGAGAGAAGGAAAATATTCTATCAGTGAGAAAAACATCATTTACTAGTATATAAAATATTAGACACACACACACACAAAGCATGGCCTGAATGTTTGTGTCCACCCAGAATTCATATGTTGAAATCCTAACACCCAATATAGTGGTTTTAGAAGGTGGGGCTTTTGGAAGGAGCTTAGGTCATGCAGTGGAACTTTTATAAATGGGATGAGTGCTTTTATAAAAGAGATCCCGGCTTCCCTGGTGGCGCAGTGGTTGAGAGTCCGCCTGCCGATGCAGGGGACACGGGTTCGTGCCCCAGTCCGGGAAGATCCCACATGCCGCGGAGCGGCTGGGCCCGTGAGCCATGGCCGCTGAGCCTGAGCATCCGGAGCCTGTGCCCCGCAACGGGAGAGG
>NC_041214.2:106231285-106247389 GCF_002837175.3 Physeter macrocephalus | reverse complement strand
GACAGTGAGAGGCCCGCGTACCGCAAAAAAAAAAAAAAAAAAAAAGAGATCCCACAGAGCTCCCTAGCCCTTTCTACCATGAGAGGATACAAGGAAAATCTGCCACCTGGGAGAGGGTCTTCACCCAACCATGCTGGCACCCTGATCTAGAATGTCCAGCCTCCAGAACTGTGAACAGTACATTTCTGCTGTTTATAAGCCACCCATCCTGTGCTAGTTTGTTATAGCCCAAACGGACTAAGACAGCTGGACAGGGTTAAAAAGATGACTTTTAGACATAGTGGACAAGAACACTATTTATCTAAAAAGATAAGACTACAATGGCCAGTAGACAGAGGTGTAAAACAGGCCCTTCTCTTCCTTCTGAAGGAGCAATCAAGAAAAATAGACAGGGATGATAAGTATTACATTCTTACTGAGGTCAATTTTTCCAGGGCCTAAATCCCCCTTCTACTCCAAGAATAAATTTGTGAATAGATAAAGAAGATGTGGTACATATACACAATGGAATATTACTCAGCCATAGCAAAGAATGAATTAATGCCATTTGCAGCAACATGGATGGACCTAGAGATTATCACACCAAGTGAAGTAAGCCAGACAGAGAAAGATAAATATGATATCAGTCATATGTGGAATCTAATTTTTTTTTTTTTTTTTTTTTTTTGTGGTATGCGGGCCTCCCTCTGTTGTGGTAATTTTTTAAAATGATACAAATGAACTTATTTACAAAACAGAAACAGGTTCACAGATTTCGAAAACAAACTTAGGGTTACCAAAGGGGAAACATATGTGGGGGGGGGAGGGATAAATTAGGAGTTTGGGATTAACATACACAAGCTACTATACATAAAATAGATAACCAACAAGGACCTACTGTATAGCACAGGGAACTCTACTCAATATCACTTTGCTGTTCACCTGAAACTAACACAACATTGTAAATCAACTATACTCAAATACAATAAAAAATAAAGAATAAATGTGTTACCTTGGGCTGGACAATGACTCTGAGCTTCATGATACCATTCAGAATGCAAAAGATTTATAAGATAATTGAGTTAGTTCATAGATGTAAATGCTTTATCAGCCAGTATTGACCAGTTTCATATTATTTAATAGTTCCAACAAATACGGCTGTAGGTTAGGCCATTGCACCTTTTCCCCAACCTCAGGTTCAGGTAGAACCATTAGCCAAGCCACAGGCCCAAAATTTTAAAAAGTGAAAGTTGCATCTAACCCTGATATCTCTCGCTCTGACATCATCCCTCACCATATCCCAAAGTGTTAGACTTCTTATGAGGACAGACTGGGGGGTGATCCAATTCCTCCTCCTTACATATCACTAACTACATATCTTTAAAATCTTGCCTTTTTACTTTAATCATAGGTTTTTGGCTAATGTTCACTTTTTCCATTGCATTCCTTGATATTTCAAGAAAAAATATCACAGTAAAAACACTCAAAAATGCAGAAATGGGGGGAGCAAATATAATCTTTCTAATATAATTCTCTTAATTAGAAGTAACTGTGGTGTAATGGTTAAGAACATTTACTCTGGAGCCAGGCTGTCTGGACTAAAATCACAAGTTCACTAGCCATGTGACTTTGGGCACATCCTGTCTTTGCCCCGATTTCGTTTGAAAAATTCAGAAATAATCCCTGCCTCATACTATTGTTGAAATACTAAAGCTCTTAGGACATTGCCTGCCACATATTAAGTACTCAATAAATGTTATCTATTGACTACTGTTTTACACACTTCATTTGCAAGCTCATTTTCAGCTTCTTACCTTAACTTTATCTTATATTTTCTTTAATGCCCATCATTATGCCAAAGATAATAATTAGTCACTGATAATGATGATACTACAAATGATAAGAACGAAGTCACAAGATGTCACAGAGAGAACTCAGGCTTTTAGTCCATAGTGGCTTAGACATCTTGGGAAAATATTATTGGAGAATCTGACCCCTACCCTAACAAGTTACCAGAGAAAAAAATTCAGTGTTTGTGAAGAAAAACACCAGCTCTCAATAACCAATTTGAGTCACATTACAATCAGTTCAAATATTACTGTACAATATAGTTTGCCCCAAAAACATTCATTTCAAGTGACTGAAGTAAGATAAAATTTGTCATAATATAGGATGTATTATGCTAATGTATTTTCATACCAAGATAGGACATTTAACCAATTAATCCAATTAATTCATTACAATAACAAAAAAAGGAATTAGTATTAGTCTGGTATCATCAAAAAATCTTTAAAAAGTTTTTTGACAGTGTCAGCTGGGAGTAAAAATGGACTAAACAATTGAGTCCAAGGTTAGCAATTATGTGCAGGGTGCTACTGTAATGGAATTTCTTATTATAAATTAAAAAGAATATAGAATTTTTAACACAGAGGAATAACCACTCTGACACTTAGGCCCAAAAGGCTAAAAAGAAATATCCTTAATATTAACCTGACATGGTGACCTCATTATACCTTAGTCAGTGTAATCCTTAGCCATTAGCTGATATATAGATTTTTGTACATGAGGGTATTATTCTCTCTGAAAAAGAAATGCCTTTAGAAACATTTCAAATAATGTATTATAAAAGCTTTCTGGTGAAGCTCTGGGGCAGTGGTGAGAATGTGGAGGTAGGGAGAATGCTATTTTTAGACTCTAAAGTGACTTTTTGTTACTGAGTATAAGCTAACCTGATTTGAATTTGGAATTTCCAGAAGGATTTCATGTTGAAACAGGACTAACTTCTCTCTTGAGGAATTCTGTATTTAAATAAAAAGATCAAGATAGTTGTTGGGTGAGGTCAAGGAACTATGATAAGTAGCACTAGTGCTGTATGTGTATATGTATGTGTATGACTGTGTATACGTGTATTGTATATATGTATATTTATATAAACGTGTGTGTGTGTGTACACAGTGTGAGTAACCCTCCAGATCCACCCTTCAGAAATCAGGCACACATTTTGTCAATTGTGAGGGAGATTGGTTACAGCCTGCTCACAACTCAGGTCTCTCTAGCAACTGCCCTCAGGCAAAGAGATGCTCAGTCAAGTTCATCCCCCACGCCCCGGGGGCAGTGCACACACAATGATTCATCAATGTGGGTGTACCAAGGCTAGGCCTCTTTGTCTCGATTCAGAGCAACTATAAAGGACTATCCCAGCTCCAGAGATTCCTGTGGTATTATATTAGCTGAAGCCTTTGTTCTATCTGCATTGCTTCCCTCACTCCCTCATAGGGGTTGTTCTGGAGCACATGCCCCAGTAAACTTCCTGGACACAAATCTCCATCTCAGAGTGTGTTTCCCAGAGAACGCAAACTAAGACACTAAGCATTTATTATTTAGTATCACTTTTAGCAAAAGGTTAGTTTACTGATTTATAAATATTGAAGGAAGATGAAAGTCGGATGAATTACTGAATTTAGCCAGACTATCTGTTGATACAGAACGAGTAAAGAACTAAGATGGTGGTCTATTATTTTGCTAGTCTGGGTACTCTTGTGTGTCTTCTCTCGTGCAGACTCTCAGAAAATTGTCTAAATCATTTTTAAAAATGGGGGCGGGGGACTTTCAATCCAGCTCTGCCAGTACTCCCCCAACCACCTCTACTTCTACCACCACTGCCTTTCAAAGACAGTAGTGTTGGTGTTGGGTGGTCCTTTGACACTCGAAGAGTTTAAATCAAGACCAAACAAATAACATTACAAGGAAGGACAGTGGAGATAGCAAATTAGTATATCTTTCCAGTTGAGTAATAGCCAATACGTGGTACTTTAGATCAGCAGTGGGTAACAGAGAAGTTAGCAAGATGTAATCAGGGCATGTCAAACACTGAGAATCAGTTGAGAGAAGCTGCAACTTAGAGATCAAAGTAGGTAGGCAGTTGCATCAAAGAGAGTTAGAAGCAACACAGTCACGGAACTGAGGTTCAGAGCCAAGTTCCAGTGGTACATGTGGGAAGGGCCTGGGCCTATATTTAGTGAAAGAATACACATCTAAAAAGAAGCCACCAGACTTCTCTGGCAGTCCAATGGTTAATACTCCGCACTTCCAATGCAGGGGGTGCGGGTTCGATCCCTGGTCAGGGAACTAAAGTCCCACATGCCACATAGCCAAGAAAATAAAAAATTAAAAGGAGCCACCATGTGACTCTCTCCCATATTCCTCAGTAGTTTGGCTCCCCACTAGTTCCTCAACATGTTTTCATCATAGTAATAATCATCTTTTTCAAAAATTATTTGGCACTTTTTAATTTTTGGAGAATATTCTTATGGGTTGAAACCTGCTTCCATTACTGCAGATCCAGCTTCTCAGAGACTAGAACTTGGGCAGAGGCTGGCAGCCAGGACTCCAACAAGACAGAGCCTGGCCGCCAAAACTCAGGCACAAATATAAATAGTAAGATTGAATAGATCCTTGGTCAAGTTCTTTTGTCTAAGAACAGGATTGATTGGTTGATTTCACAGCCTTGGGTGGGGCTAAACCTACAGGTAGGGATCAGGAAATCCCAGCTATAGACAGAGGAAGCATGTGAGAAGAGTGAGCCAGGAAAATTATTGCAATAGGACAGAGGCAAGACCTGGGATAGTCAAGCAGTTGTCAAATACTAAGGGGAAACTGGCTATTTGGAGAACATCACTATTGCAGAAAAAACTTGAAAAACCTTTTGGGAAGAAGGAAACTGTAGGTACAGGAGGAAATAATATATACATTCCACTTACTGTTTGTGAAAAATAACTTTGCCCACAGCATACAAAGTAGGTGCATCTTTCGTATGTGAACCTCTGAAGGCTTTCCCTAAAGGGCTAAGGTATGTTATAAACACTTATTCTCCAGCCTAAGCAGAATTAAGCTCATTAGTTTTTTCCCCCAGTGGTCTGATAAAACTAAAATTCTACTGAACCTAATAAACATTGGTCTAAAAATATCTAAAAGATTAACTCAGAAGATAATGATGATGGTGTCCCATATGTGTTTTATGGTTGATAAAACTTGATCACACATAATCTCACTGGAAGAATGTTATATTCTATTATATACTATAATCATTATTTTATAGATGTGAAAGTTTTAAGAGACATCTTGCCAGGAGGTATCAGAGCCAGGACACAAACTGAGGTATCTGAACTCCTAGCTCAATTCTCATCACATCATTCCATAGGACCTCTCTAAACCTATAACACTTAGAATCAGATATGCTATGAATACTCAATAAATGTTAATTAAAGGAACATTCTGTGATTAGCACTGTTTACCTGTGACATGATATTTTCTGCCACCCAGTGGTTTTCTAGACCTCATAAGGATGTGAAGATACCTTTTTGGGGCTCAGCTTCCAATTGTAAAATAAAGACTAAGGGAATAGATACTTTAAAAGATTCCTTCCAAATATAAAATCTAACAGATTTCTTCTCCAGTAAATGATGCACAAGTCTTCACTATCTGGTAACTTGTAGAGGGGTGTGTGTGTGTGTGTGTGTTTGTGTGTGTGTGTGTGTGTGTATACGTGTGCATATCTGTGTTGGCACAAAATATTTTCCATATTGATTACACCCAAAGGGTTGCAACTGATGTTCATTAAGGGATATTTGATGGCTCAAAATTTGCCTGTATTTCTTATATTCGTAGGGTTCTTTCCTTCCTTTGAATCTTCTCATGTATACTTAGGGGTATACCTACTTAACTGATAGCTTTCTAGTCCTAGTTAATTGAAGTTTAACTTACATGACTCTATTAGTAATCAATCATTTACTAATACTGATATAAACTGTGAGACAGAGCTTAAGGAAGCTTATTAAAGTATGCCTAGATTAGCATTTATAAGTCAGTTGTGTCATAAATGTAATTACTTTCATAATTATAATTTATATACTTATAAATATATATAAATATTTAAACTGTAAAACACTTGGTTCATGTGGCTTTACCATTTACAGCTTTCTTTCACATACACCCACAGAGCTTTCTGTGCAATAGTTATGTGACCTTTGAGTCATCCCTACTTATTTCTTTGCCTAGGCAATTGAGTGACTCTTGACTCTCCTGAATTCTTTCCTCTGGTATGTTACAAATACAGCCCACGAACTTTAGAAATATGCCTACCACCCAAAAGATCCAGCTTGATGTTTTATAAAAGCTATAAATGGAGACTAATAAGTGACCTCAGTAATGCGAAGTATCTAAAATGCCAAAATAATTCAGCTCTACACACAGACTGGAACATTTGTCTTCATGAAGAAGCAGATGTACACTGGGAATCTGACTGGATCTCCTTATCTGTGATAAAGTACCCTGTGCAGCAGTCATGAAGCCTTAGTTTTGGAAGAGATTTCAGAATATTGCTGAAAACATGCATTAGAACATTCTATGTTGTTTTGGTTTAATTGTTGCTCTCTGTTTCTTTTGATGAACTGTTTGTTCATTTTAACAACTTACTTCACACAGTCAAGGATGAAAATTAACCAAAGGAGCTGGTCCTGTGAGACTGAGTTCCTGTTTACCCAGGAATTAGGACTGACTTTTTCAGTCTTCCAATTATTGCATATGTGAGGTTGTACTACTCAAACTGATTTTTATGTCATTGTATTTGCATATGCTTTATTAGTCTTGATGTACATACATCTGTTTTCACCATCATTTTTTTCTGTTTTTCTGTTTTTGACTTGCTCTTCTCCAGCTATCACCTAGCGTTATTTTATCTTATTACTTTCACAGATTCTTACATATAGTATTTTTATTTCTAAACCCTTAGATATTTACAAAGAAAAATTTTACAAAGAATAATAAATTAATCCATGATAGAAATTTTTCTTTTATATATTATACTTCTTTAATTATTTACTTTACCTGAGAGTTTGCTCACAAATTACTAAAGTGCTAACTAGATTTTTAGTTTAATTTACGCTAATTGTTGTTTCATAAGCTAATTTTTATTTTGCTTCTGTATAGCTGTCTTTGTTTCTTCTGTTGACTTTTTCTTAGTTTCTTTAATTAATAAAGAATGTCTAAAATTTAGAATAGAATAAACTAAGTAAAAGCAAGATCAGAACCATATATACTCTGCTGTGAAAAGTTAATCACATAGCCTTCTGTAGAATAATTATAAAGTAATATTCTGTCAATACAAAGGATAAAAATAGTCAATTTATAAGTCCAAGTGATAATTTTCCTAGGACTCATAAGGTCTTAAAATATAAAAATAAATCTTTTACTATCTTTCAGAAAACTAAAATTAGTATATAATTTAATCACTCATTTATATAGGCATTTGAACAAATCTAAAAGCTCAAGAAATAATGAGACAGAAAGAGATGGCTTTTATAATGTCACAAAGATAGAATTATTTTACTGCTCTACTTAGCCACTACTGAAAGGAATTTCTCTATTAAATAATAAACTGGGCCAAGGCACCATTTTGGCACATATATGAATGAGTTGCCATCTTAAATTAATTCTCCTACAAAGAATGTCTCAGAAATTTGTGGGAAATCCTTGAAGAATCAAAACATTTTATAAATGAAAAACAATTGACTACAGATTTAATCCCTCAAGCAATATAGATGTTATAGAAATTGGCTGTAGGAGGGGTTTTCTCTGACTAAAACATTTTGAGACTTTTTAATTGAAGAAATCATGGTATTCGAAGTTATTGCATTTATTTTAAAATAGATAATAGATACAACTGAGGTATTTACCTAGAAAAAAATATCCTTTCCATATAGTTTTGGGAAATGAACTGAGATGCTGAATCTAAAAGGCAAATAAATACTCCCAACTGTTCTGGAAATATGGTTCTGAAAATGTTGCACCATAATTTCTACTTCCTGTCTATGTCACAGTCCAGCAAACAGAACCAGAAGACATGATTGAAGCCAAGCTGAGCCTTTGATTAAGATCCCAGGGAAATCTGAACATACAAGGCTGTTGAAGAAAAGGAGTCAGTATGACATCCCATCTCCCCGTTTGCTCCCTCTGGATTCTCACCTCATTTAATCTGGTTGGTTGGTAATGTAACCCCCTCATCCCACACCCTCTGGAAGATGATCCTCTTTTAGACCTCCAAGGTCTAATCTGTGATACTCACCATTCATGGACCTAAATTTTACTTCCTAAAGTTACTTTTGACAGAACCATGGATTTATAAACTGCTGTAGCCTAGGGCAGAGAATAAGGATATAAGTTATCACCAAACCAGGTTATTTGTGAGGGAGTAAAAGGGCTCAATATAGTTACTGTATTCGTTTCCTATTGCTGCTGTAACAAATTATTACAAACTTGGTGACTTAAAACAACATAAATTTATTTTCTTACAGTTCCAGAGGTCAGAAGTTTAAAATTGGTGTCATTGGGTAAAATTCAAGATGTTGGCTTTTGGTAGATGCTCTGAGGGCAGGATCTGTTTCCTTGCCTTTTTCAGTTTATAGAAGCTGCCTGAATTCCTTGGCTCATGACCCCTTCCAGCATCACTCCAATCTCATGCTTCATTATCACATCTCCTACTACCAACTCTGATCCTCCTGCCTCCCTTCCATAAGTACTCTTGTGATTACATTGGGCCCATCCAGCTAATCCAAGATAATATCTCCATCTCAAAATCCCTAATGTAATCATATCTTTAAAGTCCCTTTTACCATGTAAGGTAACAAACTCATGGGTCCTGAAAATTAGGACATAGACATCTATGGGAAATATTATTCAGTTTACCACAGTTACCATAGGTCAGAAGGTATAAAATGGGACTATCCCAACAAAACTGGGACATTGGGTCACCCTTTCCTAATAGAAAAGACAGGACTGAACGTCTAGTGCCATCTTATCTCTGTGTTCTTGTGATTGCCATTGCCAAGTCCTGGAATGCTCTCCTTTTCTCACCCACAATGCCATCTCTGCTGTTTGAAATAATTCCTCTTCTTCAAGGAAAACCACCTCCACCATGAAAACTACACAGCTCAGAGTAATCTCCCCCTTCCCTGCTCCCTTTTTAGCATGGATCTGTCATCTCCTATTGCACTTGCCACCATCTACCTCATTTAATATAAATATATTTGTAACTGTGTCTTTTCTCCCCTACTCGAAGTAAGTTCTTGATGGTAGGGACCATACTAGGCCAAAAGATAGCTGTAAACATTCAGCACATGAAACAAAAACAAGTCCTCAACCACTTCCAGGCCTTGGGCTGTTAGTGCAGCCTCTCCAAGCCTAATTCCCATTAGCTTACCTAGGCAACCAACCAAGTGTACGAGTCACCTGACACTCAAGAGCTTTCTACACACAAAAGAGATGAACATTTCACCAGAAACTTGCTTCAGACTGGCTAAAGCCAGCATTTTGATGGAACTATGTCTAGTAGTCAATGGGATTTTTATCAAGAGGAGGCTACCACCCATACCTGCTTATCCTGGTTATTCCCTGCAGAAACAAAACGAAACAAAAAACACTTTGATAGGGTTTAATTATAAACTAAATGCCTTCAGATCTTCACTGACAATCAAAACTCATTAGCGCTGGGTTTTGTTTTTTTCATTTTTTATTTTATTTTTTGAGGGTTTGTTTTTTATTTTTTAACTGGTAGAAGATGATAACATTGAAATCTTTTTTATCAAGGGAAAAGATACATGCTGCTAGAATTCCATTTAGTCATTATTTCTCTGGACACTATGTGCAATAGTAGAGGTATAAGTGGAAGCCACAAGAAGTTATGTTTATTTGGTGGACCCCAATCAAGGAAATTTAAATACTAAACCAAAAATAGCTTTGGTAGATTTGCTTCACCAGGTGCCCCTACAGCACAGACTCCCAATATTTTTAGCCAGATTTTAGCATATCAGAAACTGAGAGAGTAATAAACACTGCAGAATGACTTATTAGGAAAGGATGTTGGAAGTCATTCAGTCACTTTTTTCCTCTCCACTGTTAGTCATTCCTAGGTTCATTCACAACCCAGGGAAAGGAAAGCCAAAAATAGCCACCACGCCAAGCTTATAGTGAAGCAGCTGTCTTTGGTGCACTAAGGCAAGCAGACAGTTGGAAGTCCAAGTGCATAGAGTAAACAGAGGCTGTATCGAAACAGCAATCATGCTAATCACCAATTTGTTAGCAAATGTGCTGCACTTTGTATTTTCAAAGCATTGTATCATCATTAATTAATTAACGAGTGATAACTACTATTGCCGTGGCATACAAAATTGCGTACAAGATTTGGAAAGAAATTGTTTTATACGGTGTGCACTGAAAAAGTGAGAATTCTTTTCCTTTCTGTCCTTGTGGTTTTTTAGTTTGTTCATTTGTTTTCCACCAAACAGGTTGTGGCATGTACTCCCTCACTATTTTGTTTTAGTTTATGCTGTTCCTGCTACCCGGAGCATTCCTCCCCAGATAACCCTGTGCATTTATTAGATAGATATCAGCATAAACATCACTTTCTCCTGCAGTCCTCCTTCATAGAACCTTTCACCCTCTATTAAATTTCCTATTTAATTGGCCGAAACCCTTGCTAGACAGCTGGCTCTGTTAGGGCAGAGGTCTCATGTGTCCTGCTCACCTAAAACAGTGACCCATACATGGCAATCACCCAAAAAGTGTTTCTTAAATGAATAAAAGAATTCCGCATGAGGGAGAACCAAATAAGAGGCTCTTATTGCTAACATGAGCTCCTACTCTATAAGAATTAACCTGCTCAGCATTCTAGATGCTTTACTTCATTGAATGTTCACCATGTTCCTCTGAGGTAGGTTCTAGGTAGGAAATTGAAGTGACAGAGAATAAGTCATTTGCCCTTGCTCACACTGCTGGTAAGTGGTGAAACAGGTTGAATCACAGGTTTCCTGATTCCAAACCTATATATTTCCAAAAGTGGTAGAGAAGAAAATAGTGGCTCCTGAAATCCAGGAACTGGTCTGACACTCCCAGCCAGGTCTCGGTGTTATCACAATCTGGAGACTGACCTCAAAGGCTGGACTGTGATTTCCTCCTGCTGCACAAAAACAATCTCGCAGAACATCAACATCAGACAAGGCCACTCTGAGACCACGACAAAGTGAGACAAAACACGCCACTTTATAACTTTGTCTAAGCACAGACCAAAATATGGTCACTGTGAAAAACTCACAAAATACCGAACATCTCCCTCTCCTAAGAGGAGTTTCTGCTGCTTCTTTACCAAGTACGGCTTTATCCTTGCCTCTCTATAGATGAGATGTATTGAGATACCCAGTCATAGAATTGCCCTCACTTCCTAAGAGCACTCACCTAGAGTGAGTCTCTGTTTCCTTAGATCTTCCTCAAAATCACCCAAATCCCTTGTCTTTTTAAACATCCTTTTACTGAAATGCACCACTGTTCTCATGGTGTGTGTTCTCCCTTGCTGCAACAAGGAATAAACACAACTTGTTTAACCACAGGTGTGTTCCCGGTGGTCTTTGGCTGGAGGGCATTGATAGTGAGTTATACAAGACTATTTTGGGGGCTGAAGAAAGAAAATGTTAGAACATTCAATTATAATATGCAAATAACCCAACAAATATTGAACGTAGTATGGAAACATGGCTTTCTTCTTTCATTCCTCCCTTTGTGAGATGGCCACATGACAAATAAGGTACACGAGGGGGTAAAAATAAGGTAACTAGAGGACCACAAAAGGGCAAATACTGTGTGATTCCACTTATATAAGATATCCAAAGTAGTCAAAATCATGGAAACAGAAAATAGAGTGTTGGTTGCCAGAGGCTGGGGGAAGGGGGAAACGTGGAGTCATTCGATGGGTATGAAGCCTTGGTTTTGCAAGACGGAAAAGTTCTAGAGACTTGTTATACAACAGTGTAAATCTAGTCAACATCACTGAACTGTATACTTAAAAATGATTAAGACAGTAAATTTTATATTATGTGCTTTAAATTTGTTAATTAAGTGTTTAAATTTTTAAATTTAAACAATTTAATTTTAAACTGTAATTTAAAAAAACACAACAACTAGAGGGAAGGGTGAGAGTTTTATCAAAGGATTTGACATAGCAATCATAGTGTTTCTTCTCCTGGATACTGGCACATACTGCTCTTGACCTGTGGCCCGTTAAGTGAATTTATGGGTTATATTAGCTTAAATAGAATATATATAGTACTTTCTAATATACTGCATATATTATATATATACCATATACTGTATTCTATACTGTACAGTATAGAGAGTATCCAAGGAAATCTTTGTCCTACACATATCAATGGTTCTTAATCATGACTGCCATGTGAGATTGACCTAGGATGTTTTTGAAAAATACCACCATCTGAGTCCCACTCCACAGCAATTAAATCAGAATCTCCAGGGGTGAAGCCTGAGAACTGTTTCTTGGTTTTTGTCTTTTGTTTTTTTTGGTTGTTCCAAGTGATTCTAATAGATAGCCAACAGTTGAGAGCCACTGAAAACAGAGGTTCACTAGTTATCTCATGACAAAACACTTAAGAGTTCTTAAAGTTAAGGACATGTTACACACTGTTCTTTTACAACTGAAAAGTGTTCCTAATTTATTGATCTTTTCTATAATGAAAAATTGTTATGAATAGTGTGCTACCTAGCAGATTTTTTAAAAATACATAAACTTTATCTTTCCTTTGAGGAAAAAGTAACACTTTGATAATGGGTGAAATAATAACTGTTTTTCAAAAGAAAATTGTGCTATAGAGAAAGGATTTTGAAAATGTGTCTTTGGAGATGTTTCCATCATTTTATTGCTGAAAAAGTGATGTCATCATAACTGTACAATCAAAAACTTGAAAACAAAGTTTTCTATCTTATTTAAAAAGAGTTTTGGTGGGACTTCCCTGGCAGTCCAGTGGGTAAGTCTCCACGTTCCCAATGCAGGGGGCCCGGGTTTGATCCCTGGTTGGGGAACTAGATCCTGCATACATGCTGCAACTAAAAAAAAAAAGATCCCACATGCTGCAACTAAAGATCCCGTGTGCCGCAACTAAGACCCGGTGCAGCCAAAATAAATAAATAAATAAATAAATTTTTTTTTTTAAAAGAGTTTTGGTGAATTTGGGTCCCAATATTAAAAATATTCTTGCTAATTTGCAAGAAGTATTGGTTGTCATGAAGGAAGATGATAATTTACTATACAAATTTCAACTGAAACTTTGCATAACTAGTGGATAGAGTTGAAAAATTATTGTCATGATTAAAATTTGTTTAGCCAATGACACATCTCTTTTATTTTAATCTACATATCTTTGTGAGATTTCTTTTTCAGGAAGACAGGATTAAAATTAAATATAGAACAAGAATTTTGAATTGCTACATAAGAAAGTACTCATAAATTTTTTTCAAAAGTAATAAAGCATATTTAATAATAGTGCTCTTATTAAACATACTGATATACTATCAAAAGTAAAATAAAATAAATTATATTTAAATATTATTTAATGTATGTTTAGTCTATTTTTGAATGTTCTTTATAATACACTTATTTAAGTAATTTATAAATATATGAATGAACGTATATTGAAACCACACTCAAAAATGTTGGTATTGGGGGGACTTCCCTGGCGGGCCAGTAGCTAAGACTTCATCTTCCAACACAGGGGATGCCAGTTTGATCCCTGGTTGGGGAGCTGAGATTCCACATGCCATGTGGCCAAAAAACCAAATCATGAAAAAACAGAAGCAATATTGTAACAAATTCAATAAAGACTTTAAAAATTAGTCCACATCAAAAAAAAAAAATCTTAAAAAAAATGTTGGGGGTTTCCCTGGTGGCGCAGTGGTTGAGAATCTGCCTGCTAATGCAGAGGACATGGTTTTGAGCCCTGGTCTGGGAGGATCCCACATGCCGCGGAGCAACTAGGCCCGTGAGCCACAACTACTGAGCCTGCGCGTCTGGAGCCTGTGCTCCGCAACAAGAGAGGCCGCGATAGTGAGAGGCTCATGCACCGCGATGAAGAGTGGACCCCGCTTGCCACAACTGGAGAAAGCCCTCGCACAGAAACGAAGACCCAACACAGCAAAAATTAATTAATTAATTAATTAAAACTCCTACCCCTAACATCTTCTTTAAAAAAAAAAATGTTGGTATTGGGGAGTGTATGGTCAAAAACAGTTTAGAAAACACAGCACTGTGCTACACTTCCTCCTCCCCAAACGTTTAGTGTCCCCAAACCATTACACTTTCACAACATTAGCTCTTTTTTCTGGAAAATCTGGTTAAGTATTATTTATACTGATTAAGGCTCTAAGAAGGGGGTATTTGTTTTGTTATATGATAAAATTCAAAGCTGGTGCTTGAGAAAAATCCCAATCTCTATTAGGTATCAATTGGTCTAAAACAGCAATGCTAGTAAGACAACAAAAAGACAACAGCAAAGGATTTAAAATTTAAAAGTCTAGGAGAATACTCAATGTGCCTAATAACACTTGAAGTGCATTTTGTTATTGTTGTTGTTTTTAAAGATTTAATTTTATTTATTTTTGGCTGAGTTGAGTCTTTTTTGCTGCACACGGGCCTTCTCTAGTTGTGGCGAGCAGGGGCTACCCTTCATTGCGGTGCACAGGCTTCTCCTTGTGGTGTCTTCTCTTGTTGTGGAGCATGGGTTCTAAGTGCGTGGGCTTCAGGAGTTGCGGCATGCGGGCTCATTAGTTGTGGCGCACCAGCTTAGTTGCTCCGAGGCATGTGGGATCTTCCTGGACCAGGGCTCAAACCCGTGTCCGCTGCATTGGCAGATTCTTAATCACTGCACCACTAGGGAAGTCCCTTCATCTGACTCTTACATTCAGCTTCCATTCAAGAATTCTTTTGGAAAACACATTCTGCTAACTTAAAAAATATAAGTATGAACACAACTAGACAAATCAATATTATGATATTGTCTAATCCTGATACCAGTGGATGAGAAATTGGACTGTAAAAGGAGTCAAATGAAGGCAAAGGACTTATTTCTTGATGAAGTGTCCACACAAAGGGACATACTGATAAGTAAAATCAAGGAGCAACAAAGAGTGGGCCCCACAGAAGAATTCCAATTTCTTTCCTGTTCTAAGAGATGGAAAGAGGCTCAGACATTCAGGAATGTCAAGCACAGACCATAAAGACAGCAGATTAGAGGAGGAAGGTGAAGCAACTACATGGGTTTTCACCTGACAAGAGCAAATGCCATGTACACTGTTAAAGTTGTCTGTTTTCCAAAGTGAAGAATTAACTTTTACTTTGAATATTTTCCATCTTAGCTTCTTGTCTTCTCTATTTTATTAATTTTTTAACTATAAAAGTATTATATTTTCATAACCAAATGGGTAACTTTTTAAATTAAATAATTATTATGGGACTATTAGCATGTTTATGTTGCTGATGTTTTTTAAATTCAGTGTAATCTTAGTGAGCACACTATATATTCTGCTTTATTTATTTATTTTTTAAAATATCTTTATTGGAGTATAGTTGCTTTACAATGTTGTGTTAGTTTCTGCTGTACAACAAAGTGAATCAGCTATATGTATACATATACCCCCATATCTCCTCCCTCTTGAGCCTCCCTCCTACCCTCCCTATCCCACCCCTCTAGGTCAGCACAAAGTATCGAGGTGATCACCCTGTGCTATGCATCAGCTTCCCACTAGCCATCCATCTTCCATTTGGTAGTGTATATATGTCAGTGCTACTCTCTCACTTCTTCCCAGCTTTCCCTTCCCCCCACCGCCCCATGTCCTCAAGTCCTTTCTCTACGTCTGCGCCTTTATTCTTGCCCTGCCACTAGGTTCATCAGTACCATTTTTTTAGATTCCATATATGTGCGTTAGCATACGGTATTTGTTTTTCTCTTTCTGACTTACTTCACTCTGTATGACAGACTAGGTCCATCCACCTCATTACAAATAACTCAATTTTGTTCCTTTTATGGATGAGTAATTTGCCATTGTATACATGTGCCACATCTTCTTTATCCATTCATCTGTCGATGGACATTTAGGTTGCTTCCATGTCCTGGCTATTGTAAATAGGGCTGCAATGGTACATGTATCTTTCTGAATTATGGTATTCTCAGGGTATATGCCCAGTAATGGGATTGCTGGGTCATATGGTAGTTCTATTTTTAGTTTTTTAAA
>NC_041214.2:106059751-106230620 GCF_002837175.3 Physeter macrocephalus | reverse complement strand
GAGCCCTGGTCTGGGAGGATCCCACATGCCGCGGAGCAACTAGGCCCGTGAGCCACAACTACTGAGCCTGCGCGTCTGGAGCCTGTGCTCCGCAACAAGAGAGGCCGCGATAGTGAGAGGCTCATGCACCGCGATGAAGAGTGGACCCCGCTTGCCACAACTGGAGAAAGCCCTCGCACAGAAACGAAGACCCAACACAGCAAAAATTAATTAATTAATTAATTAAAACTCCTACCCCTAACATCTTCTTTAAAAAAAAAAATGTTGGTATTGGGGAGTGTATGGTCAAAAACAGTTTAGAAAACACAGCACTGTGCTACACTTCCTCCTCCCCAAACGTTTAGTGTCCCCAAACCATTACACTTTCACAACATTAGCTCTTTTTTCTGGAAAATCTGGTTAAGTATTATTTATACTGATTAAGGCTCTAAGAAGGGGGTATTTGTTTTGTTATATGATAAAATTCAAAGCTGGTGCTTGAGAAAAATCCCAATCTCTATTAGGTATCAATTGGTCTAAAACAGCAATGCTAGTAAGACAACAAAAAGACAACAGCAAAGGATTTAAAATTTAAAAGTCTAGGAGAATACTCAATGTGCCTAATAACACTTGAAGTGCATTTTGTTATTGTTGTTGTTTTTAAAGATTTAATTTTATTTATTTTTGGCTGAGTTGAGTCTTTTTTGCTGCACACGGGCCTTCTCTAGTTGTGGCGAGCAGGGGCTACCCTTCATTGCGGTGCACAGGCTTCTCCTTGTGGTGTCTTCTCTTGTTGTGGAGCATGGGTTCTAAGTGCGTGGGCTTCAGGAGTTGCGGCATGCGGGCTCATTAGTTGTGGCGCACCAGCTTAGTTGCTCCGAGGCATGTGGGATCTTCCTGGACCAGGGCTCAAACCCGTGTCCGCTGCATTGGCAGATTCTTAATCACTGCACCACTAGGGAAGTCCCTTCATCTGACTCTTACATTCAGCTTCCATTCAAGAATTCTTTTGGAAAACACATTCTGCTAACTTAAAAAATATAAGTATGAACACAACTAGATAAATCAATATTATGATATTGTCTAATCCTGATACCAGTGGATGAGAAATTGGACTGTAAAAGGAGTCAAATGAAGGCAAAGGACTTATTTCTTGATGAAGTGTCCACACAAAGGGACATACTGATAAGTAAAATCAAGGAGCAACAAAGAGTGGGCCCCACAGAAGAATTCCAATTTCTTTCCTGTTCTAAGAGATGGAAAGAGGCTCAGACATTCAGGAATGTCAAGCACAGACCATAAAGACAGCAGATTAGAGGAGGAAGGTGAAGCAACTACATGGGTTTTCACCTGACAAGAGCAAATGCCATGTACACTGTTAAAGTTGTCTGTTTTCCAAAGTGAAGAATTAACTTTTACTTTGAATATTTTCCATCTTAGCTTCTTGTCTTCTCTATTTTATTAATTTTTTAACTATAAAAGTATTATATTTTCATAACCAAATGGGTAACTTTTTAAATTAAATAATTATTATGGGACTATTAGCATGTTTATGTTGCTGATGTTTTTTAAATTCAGTGTAATCTTAGTGAGCACACTATATATTCTGCTTTATTTATTTATTTTTTAAAATATCTTTATTGGAGTATAGTTGCTTTACAATGTTGTGTTAGTTTCTGCTGTACAACAAAGTGAATCAGCTATATGTATACATATACCCCCATATCTCCTCCCTCTTGAGCCTCCCTCCTACCCTCCCTATCCCACCCCTCTAGGTCAGCACAAAGTATCGAGGTGATCACCCTGTGCTATGCATCAGCTTCCCACTAGCCATCCATCTTCCATTTGGTAGTGTATATATGTCAGTGCTACTCTCTCACTTCTTCCCAGCTTTCCCTTCCCCCCACCGCCCCATGTCCTCAAGTCCTTTCTCTACGTCTGCGCCTTTATTCTTGCCCTGCCACTAGGTTCATCAGTACCATTTTTTTAGATTCCATATATGTGCGTTAGCATACGGTATTTGTTTTTCTCTTTCTGACTTACTTCACTCTGTATGACAGACTAGGTCCATCCACCTCATTACAAATAACTCAATTTTGTTCCTTTTATGGATGAGTAATTTGCCATTGTATACATGTGCCACATCTTCTTTATCCATTCATCTGTCGATGGACATTTAGGTTGCTTCCATGTCCTGGCTATTGTAAATAGGGCTGCAATGGTACATGTATCTTTCTGAATTATGGTATTCTCAGGGTATATGCCCAGTAATGGGATTGCTGGGTCATATGGTAGTTCTATTTTTAGTTTTTTAAGGAACCTCCATACTGTTCTCCATAGTGGCTGTATCAATTTACATTCCCACCAACAGTGCAAGAGGTTTCCCTTTTCTCCACACCCTCTCCAGCACTTATTGTTTGTAGATTTTTTGCTGATGGCCATTCTGACCGGTGTGAGGTGATACCTCATTGTGGTTTATATTCTGCTTTATACTCTTGCCATTATATGTAAAATAATGCAAGTTATTTAACTTAATTTTGGTGACAGAATCAAAATTAGCATAAACACTGTTAAAAGTTAAAAGCCTAGTGAGAAATCTTCCTATTTTTATCAAAACATTAAACTCTTACTGTCAGTTACAATCACATAGAGAAATGGAAAAAAAAAGTTAAACTAGTATTTACTTAATGCACAAAATTTGAAACACTATAATAATTTGAAAAGTAAAGTGCCTATTTCTTTGTAAAAAAATTTATCAAGGTTAATTTGAACAGTGCTTGTCTTCTCACCAAATTAACTTAAGATAAGAAGCAAACACTGTTTTTACACTTTGGTGAACTACAGTGCTCCTAAGTTTGGATCCACTTCCAACATTATATCCTTCCCACTTTTAACATCATGAAATATTTCCAAAAGTTCCTTTAATGTGAAATTTTTTGCCAGCGTCACTTCCTCTGGAACATCTTAATTCTTTTCCTCACAACCAAGTGCCTTATAGATGTCCACAAGTTCACTTTCATTATTTTCCTCTGGCTGTACACCTAGACTCTCTTGAACGGCAGTAGTGTCAACATTCCCATAGTCAGCTCTTTCTGCAATGGCTCTATTCACATTTGATTCAAAGTTCCCTTTCCAGTGTTACCACTTTTGCTGTTTTGCTTCACATTCATTTTTTGTTGGCCAATTTCCTCTTTCAATTATCCTTTTGTAAAAATGTCATTTGGATTTATCATTGGGAGACAAAGAGGCAACACGACACATGCTTTGCTGTTTGTGCATAAACTGAATAACAGATGTTCAGTGACAAATCACCAACTATCTCTGAAAGCAGTGATGTGACAGGTCGCTAATCACGATATGCCTCTACTAGGAAGTGATTTAGGAAGTGATTTATAGACTGAAGAGTGAGAAGCAACGTTTGTACTTTATGTAATTAGTCACTATTACCATACCTTTTTTTTTTTTTTTTGGCTGTGTCGTGTCTTAGTTGTGAAATGTGGGATCTTATTTGTGGCATGCGGCTCTTCGTTGTGGCGCATGGGCTTCTCTCTAGTTGTGGCACGCAGGCTTCTCTCTAGTTGTTGTGCATGGGCTCCAGGGTGCATGGGCTCTGTAGTTGTGGCGTGCAGGCTCCAGAGCACATGGGCCCTGTAGTTTGCGGCACGCAGGCTCTCTTGTTGAGGCGTGTGGGCTTAGTAGTTGTGGCACATGGGCTTAGTTGCCCCGCAGCATGTGGGATCTTAGTTCCCTGAACAGGGATCGAACCTGCGTCCCCTGCATTGGAAGGCAGATTCTTTACCACTGGACCACCAGGGAAGTCCCTACCATAGCATATTAACTGAAATTTTAATCATGTTTTGGGGGGTCTGGTGCTATTTAACTAAATCATGGTAACTGAAATTCCTTTGAAGGACTTAGTCTTTTTTAATCTGTATTTTTCTTGAAAATCTAGTAACATATGAAAATCTAGTAACATTCAAGAAAAACACAAATGAGAAAGGCAAAATCCCTCACTTCAACAAGTTTACAGTTTAATGGACAGCAATAAAATAACTACATACTTTCTGTAATCTGATGAACATGATGTTCAAAATGATGTAAAAGTAGATGAGTGAAATTACCCTTGGTCAAGGGACTGAAAAAGAGATAACAAAGATAATGGCATGGATGACAAACATTTTCAAGGTTATGCCAATGGCTGCTTGGATTTCCACCAAAAGGATAAAAAAAATTTTTCTGGTTTTTCCTACTCCCCTTATGTTAGTTGTCTTGCTACGATAAATGATGTTATGATGAATAACTTTGTAATAATTGGAATCACTTTACAGTGGAATAACTAGACAAAATGGCATGAACAGCTTTAAGGCTGTTGGTACACACTGCTGGCCTGAAACACTGAAAGTGTTTGTCTTTGATGCCATTAGCTTGTGATTTCTGTTTTGATCTCTTAACTCTTAACCAAAGATTAAGATCTTAACCAAAGATCTCTTAACTTAATTTCACTCACCTATGAATTTTTATATCATTTTTGAACCCTAGGTTCATCAGGTTATATTATTCTATGCAGAAAAATATGAAAAATACAAAGTATTAGGGACCCATTTTTCTGGAGAGCCAAAGTTGGGAAAATAGCATGAATTGCTTACTGAATGCCTAGGATGACAGTTGTCACAGAGAACAAAATCTCCAAAAAACTTATTTTATGAGCTTTCTAGGATAATAATCCATGTGGAAAAATTAACCACACTGATGGAATGTTTAATAGCTCAGGAACATTCTGTATTTTGAGAGGTTAAAAAAAATTATTTGTGACACTTCAAAGAAAGAATGCAGTCAACTTGTGCTTATCATGCCCCTTCTACGTGAGATCCACTGCTTATATTGAGAATGTCAGGGAGGACTCAGGACACAGGTGGGGCAAGGGTGCATTTTCTTTACGTTGGAGGTTGTGTCTAGGTTACCATCTCATAATGCCCAAATAGTGAGTGATTAAAAAAAGGAAATTTTGCATACCTCGGGTTTTACCTACCACCATGAATACAGAATGACTCTGTGCTTCTTTTGCTCTTATTCTGCTACGTCTCAGGAGAATATAAAGATTATACCACAGTAATGTTTTTGTCCAAAAGCTTTCCAAAGCATTAGGTACAAAAATTAAGTGAATATATGGATATATTGCTTCAATTTTCCTGCATAGGGGACTCATATTTGTGATTATAAAGTAAAGAACTGGAGACTTCCAGTCCATTAGGAAAGGAGTTCAGAAGAGGTCACTCCATCCTAATGAGTTAAAAGCTGAACAAACTGAAAAATCAACAACTCTTCCTAGGTCAGATTGAGAAGAGAGGTTACAGAGCAAAATGCTGCCCCCTAAATTGGAAAGACAGATAGGCAATACAGAGAATCACAACTTGCAGAAAAGAAAGTCCACAGCAGAAACCTCCATGGGAATTGGTGTCAGCGTATAAAAACTGAAACTGCAGTTGATGAATTGCTGCTGGACATGTCTGGGAGTTTAAAACTCCAGAAAGATCCAGTCTTGGCAGAGGTGGGTGGAGCAGGAGGGGGGCAACCTGCTGTGAGTCTCACCTCCAGGAGTTCTACCAGGTCCTCAGAGTGAAGATGGGAGAAATATCCCCTCATGCTTCTGGCAGGGGGAGGGGAAAATAACCATTTTGAAATATGGTGGAGATTTCTGTTCTTCTTAACAAGGCCTGCTCTCAGGAGAAACTATTTTACCAGAGCCTAACCTGCTGGGGTTTTACCAGGGCCTAACCCACCTGGGGAAGGTAAATACTGAATGTCAGCTTCCTTTAGCCTTCCACAGGCGGAAAGGGAAATACACAATTCCAGCCCCCTCTAGCTATCCTGTCCCGTATTAAGAGAGGGAAAATTAAGGAGCACTGGTGAGGACTTCCCTGGCAGTCCAGCGGTTAAGACTCTGCACTTCCACTGCAGGGGGCCCAGATTCAACCCCTGGTCAGGGAACTGAGATCCATGCCACCTGGCGAGGCCAGAAAAAAAGAGTTAAAAAGAAGCGCTGGTGAAATTCACTATCAAGGAGCACAGGCTCATCAAAAGACTGGGCCCTAATCATAGGACTACAGAAGGCTTCCCCTCCCTGATACCTTACCACCGTACCACTAAAGGCCTATTTACTGCAGTTCCTTTCAGTCAGTACATCATGTCCAGATTTCAGCAAACAACTACAAGGCAAAAATTACAGTTTGAAGAGATTGAGTAAATATTAGAACAAGAGTCAGATATGGCAGGTGTGCTGGAATTATCAGACTGAGAATTTAAAACTATGATTAATATGCTAAGAGATCTAATGGAAAAAGTAGACACCATGCAAGAAAAGATGGATAATGTAAGCAGAGATGGAAATTCTAAGAACCAAAAAGAAATACTAGAGATCAAAAACAGTGTCATAGGAATAATGAAGGTCTTTGATGAGCTCTTAAGTAGGCTGGATATGGTTGAGAAAAGAATCTCTGAGCTTGGGGACACACAATAGAAACTGCCAAAATTTAAAAGCAAAGACAAAGAAGACAATTTTAAAAATAGAACTGATTATCCAAGGACTGTGGGACAACTATAAAAGGTCTAACATATATGTAATGGGAATACCAGAAGGAGAAGAAAGAAACAAAAGAACTAAAGCAATATTTGAAGCAATAATGACTGACAATTTCCTCCAAAATAATGTCAGACACAAGATCACAAATCCAGGAAGCTCAGAAAACATCAAACAAGATAAATGCCCTGCAAAACCACACCTAGGCATATCATTTTCAAACTACAGAAGATCAAGAATAGAGAAAAACCTTGAAAGAATACAGAGAAAAACAACACCTTACCTATAGAAAAGCAAAGAATTATATCCTACTTCTGCTCAGAAACCATGCAATCAAGAAGAGAGTACAGTGAAGTATTTAAAGTGCTGAGAGAAAAAAAATCACCAAACTAGAATTCTGTAGCCTATAAAATTATTCTTCAATAGTAAGGAGAAATAAAGACTTTCTCAGACAAACAAAAATTGAGGGAATTTGTTGCCATACACCTGCTTGCAAGAAATGTTAAAAGAAGTTTTTCACAGAGAAGGAAAATAATAGAGGTCATAAACTTGGATCTACACAAAGAAAGGAGAAAGGAGAATGAATCAGAGAATCAGAGGATGAATAAAGGCAAAAAATAATTTATCTTTCTTATTCTTAATCTAACAGATAATAATTGGTTCAAAATAATAATAGCAACAATGTATGTGATTGTGTATGCCTACATATATGTGTATATATGTATATACATGCATAAACATATACATATATATGTTATGTGTAAGTGAAATGAATGAAAGCAGTGACACAAGAAACAGGAGGGGGGAATTACACATTCCTCCAAACCCACAGAATGTACAACACCAAGAGTGAGCCCTAGTGTAAATAATGAACTTGCAGTGATAATGATGCGTTAATGTAGGTTCATTCACTGTAACAAATGTACCCCTCTGGTGCAGTTGATAGTGCGGGAGACTGTAGGTGTATCTGGGCAGAGGATATATGGGAACCCTGTACTTTCTATTCAATTTTGCTATGAACCTTAACTGCTCTTAAAAAAAAAAAAAGCAAATAATTGAATAAGGTAGTTTCTGATTTTAAAAGTGTTCATCGTTCTAGTATATTGATTGTATAGAGTGGAAAAGAAGAGAGAAAAAATAAAGAGGCCAGTAAATATCTATGAGTCAAGAAAACAGAGTATTAATTCACTAGAGATTGGGATGTTTGAGAAAATATGCCTAAGGTGTCTATAAATGTAGAAATGAGATCTTCAAAAACTAGCAAAAACTTTGTGGGACTATACTCATAAATGGGATGTCAACATAAATTGTTACAGTTTATATGGTTAGGACAGAAAGAAGAGAAAAGTCAAAATTGGTTTAATTATACATACACACATTTACAATTCTACTGAAATATATTTTGACACCAAATTGATGAAAAATATAAAGGAGAAATATTTTATCTTCAAAAGATTTTTTTTTAATATAAACTGGAGATTGCTTCAAGATGGCAGAGTAGAAGGACATGGGCTCACTCCCTCTTGCAAGAGCACCAGAATCACAACTAACTGCTGAACAATCATCGACAGGAAGGCACTGGAACTCACAAAAAAGATAGCCCACATCCAAAGACAAAGGAGAGGCTACAATGAGATGGTAGGAGGGGTGCAATCACAATAAAATCAAATCCCATAACCACTGGGTGGGTGACTCACAAAGTGGAGAACAATTATACCACAGAAGTCGACCCACTGGAGTGAAGGTTCTGAGCCCCACGTCAGGCTTCCCAAACTAGGGGTCTGGCAACGGGAGGAGGAATTCTCAGAGAATCAGACTTTGAAGGCTAGTGGGATTTGACTGCAGGACTTTGACAGGACTTGGGTAAATAGAGACTCCACTCTTGGAGGGCACACACAAAGTACTGTGCGCATCAGGACCCAGGGGAAAGGAGCAGTGACCCCATAGGAGATGGATCCAGACTTATCTGCTAGTGTTGGAGGGTCTCCTGCAGAGGTGGAGGAGGAGGCTGTGGCTCACCGTGGGGACAAAGACACAGGCAGCAGCAGTTCTGGGAAGGACTCCTTGGTGTGAGCCCTCCTGGAGTCCGCCATTCACCCCAGCAAGGAGCCTGTGGGCTCTGGTGCTGGGTCGGCTCAGGCCAAGCAACCAACAGAGAGGGAACTCAGCCCCACGCATCAGCAGACAAGCAGATTAAAGTTTTACTGAGCTCTGCCCACCAGAGCAACACCCAGCTCTACCCACCACTAGTCCCTCCCATCAGGAAGCTTCCACAAGCCTCTTAGACAGCCTCACACACCTGAGGGCAGACAGCAGAAGCAAGAAGAACTACAATCCTGTAGCCTGTGGAACGAAAACCACATTCACAGAAAGACAGACAAAATGAAAAGGGAGAGGACTATGTACCAGATGAAGGAACAAGATAAAACCCCAGAAAAATTAAATGAAGTGGAGATAGGCAACCTTCCAGAAAAAGAATTCAGAATAATGAGAGTGAAGATGATCCAGGACCAGAGAAAAAGAATGGAGGCAAAGATCGAGAAGATGCAAGAAATGTTTAACAAGGAACTAGAGGAATTAAAGAACAAACACCTAGAAGAATTAAAGAACAAACAAACAGAGATGAACAATACAAGAACTAAAATGAAAAATACACTAGAAGGAATTGATAGCAGAATAACTGAGGCAGAAGAACAGATAAGTGACCTGAAAGATAGAATGGTGGAATTCACTGCTGTGGAACAGAATAAAGAAAAAAGAAAGGGAGAGGACTATGTACCAGATGAAGGAACAAGATAAAACCCCAGAAAAATTAAATGAAGTGGAGATAGGCAACCTTCCAGAAAAAGAATTCAGAATAATGAGAGTGAAGATGATCCAGGACCAGAGAAAAAGAATGGAGGCAAAGATCGAGAAGATGCAAGAAATGTTTAACAAGGAACTAGAGGAATTAAAGAACAAACACCTAGAAGAATTAAAGAACAAACAAACAGAGATGAACAATACAAGAACTAAAATGAAAAATACACTAGAAGGAATTGATAGCAGAATAACTGAGGCAGAAGAACGGATAGGTGACCTGAAAGATAGAATGGTGGAATTCACTGCTGTGGAACAGAATAAAGAAAAAAGAATGAAAAGAAATGAGGACAGCCTTAGAAACCTCTGGGACAACACTGAATGAACCAACATTCGCATTGTAGGGGTTCCAGAAGAAGAGAGAGTGAAAGTACCGGAGAAAATATCTGAAGTGATTATAGTCTAAAATTCCCTAACATGGGAAAGGAAATAGCCACCCAAGTCCAGGAAGCGCAAAGAATCTCAAGCAAGATAAACTCAAGGAGAAACACACTGAGACACATAGTAAGCAAACTGACAAAAATTAAAGACAAAGAAAAATTATTAAAAACAACAAGGGAAAAATGACAATATACAAGGAAACTCCCATAAGGTTAACAGCTGATTTCTCAGCAGAAACCGTACAAGCCAGAAGAGAGTGGCACAATATATTTAAAGTGATGAAAGGGAAGAACCTACAACCAAGATTACTCTACCTGGCAAGGATCTCATTCAGATTTGATGGAGAAATCAAAAGCTTTACAGACAAGCAAAAGCTAAGAGAATTCAGCACCACCAAACCAGCTCTACAACAAATGCTAAAGGAACTTCTTTCAGTGGGAAACACAAGAGAAGAAAAGGAACTACAAAAACAGAGCCAAAACAATTAATAAAATGGTAATAGGAACATACATATTGATAATTACCTTAAATGTGAATGGATTAAATGCTCCAACCAAAAGACACAGGCTTGCTGAATGGATACAAAAACAAGACCCATATATATGCTACCTCCAAGAGACCCACTTCAGACCTAGGGACACATACAGACTGAAAGTGAGGGGATGGAAAAAGATATTCCATGCAAATGGAAATCAAAAGAAAGCTGGGGTAGCAATGCTCGTATCAGATAAAACAGACTTTAAAATAATGTTACAAAAGACAAGGAAGTACACTACATAATGATCAAGGGATCAATCAAAGAAGAAGATATAACAATCATAAACATATATTCAGGGACTTCCCTGGTGGTGCAGTGGTTAGGAGTCCACCTGCCAAAGTGGGGGAAGGGGTTTGAGCCCTGGTCTGGGAAGATCCCACATGCCGCCGAGCAACTAAGCCCGCGAGCCACAACTACTGAAGCCGCGTGCCTAGAGCCCATGCTCTGCAATGAGAGAATCACCGCAATGAGAAGCCCACACACCACAACGAAGAGTAGCCCCTGCTTGCCGCAACTAGAGAAAGCCTGCGCACAGCAACAGACTCAATGCAGCCAAAAGTAAGTACATAAAATAAATAAATTTATTTTTTAAATAAATAAATATATATATATATACATGCACCCAACATAGAAGCACCTCAATACATAAGGCATAAGGCAAATGCTAACAGCTATAAAAGAAGAAATTGACAGTAACACAATAATAGTGGGGGACTTTTAACACCTCACTTACACCAATGGACAGATCATCCAGGCAGAAAATTAATGAGGGAACACAAGCTTTAAATGACACAATAGACCAGATAGATTTAATTCATATTTATAGGGCATTCCATCCAAAACCAGCACTTTCCTCTCAAGTGCACAAAAACATTCTCCAGAATAGATCTCATCTTGGGTCACAAATTAAGCCTCAGTAAGTTTAAGAAAATTGAAATCATATCAAGCATCTTTTCACAATATTATGAGATTAGAAATCAATTACAGGGAATAAGATGTAAAAAACACAAACACATGAAGGCTAAACAATACATTACTAAATAGCCATGAGAGCACTGAAGAAATCAAAGAGGAAATCACAAAATACCTAGGGACAAATGACAATGAAACACAATGATCCAAAACTATGGGATGCAGCAAAAGCAGTTCTAAGAGGGAAGTTTACAGCAATACAATCCAACCTCAAGAAACAAGAAAAATCTCAAATAAACAATCTAAACTTACACTTAAAGGAACTAGAGAAAGAAGAACAAATAAAACCAAAAGTTAGTAGAAGGAAAGAAATCATAAAGATCAGAACAGAAGTAAATAGAAACAAAGAAAGCAAAGATCAATAAAACTAAAAGCCGGTTCTTTGAGAAGATAAACAAAATTGATAAACTTTTAGCCAGATTCATCAAGAAAAAGAGGGAGAGGACTCAAATCAATAGAATTAGAAATGAAAAAGAAGTTAAAACGGACACTGCAGAAATACAAAGCATCATAATAGACTACTACAAGCAACTCTGTGCCAATAAAATGGACAAACTGGAACAAATGGACAAATTCTTAGAAAGGTATAAACTTGCAAGACTGAACCAGGAGGAAATAGAAAATATGAACAGACCAATCACAAGTAATGAAATTGAGACTGTGATTAAAAATATTCCAACCAACAAAAGTCCAGAACCAGATGGCTTCACAGGTAAATTCTATCAAACATTTAGAGAAGAGCTAACACCCATTGTACTCAAACTATTCCAAAAAACTTGCAGAGGAAGGAACATTCCCAAACTCATTCTATGAGGCCACCATCACCCTGATACTAAAACCAGACAAAGATACTACCAAAAAAAGAAAATTACAGACCAATATCACTGATGAATATAGATGCAAAAATCCTCAACAAAATACTAGCAAACAGAATCCAACAACACACTAAAAGGATCATACACCATGATCAAGTGGGATTTCTCAATGGTGAAAAACTGAAAGCATTTCATCTAAGATCAGGAACAAGGCAAGGATGTCCACTCTCACCACTATGACTCAACATAGTTTTGGAAGTCCTAGCCATGGCAATCAGAGAAGAAAAAGAAAAATAAAGAACCCAAATTGGAAAAGAAGAAGTAAAACTGTCACTGTTTGCAGATTACATGATACTATACATAGATAATCCTAAAGATGCCACCAGAAAACTACTAGAGCTAATCAATGAATTTGGTGAAGTCACAGGATACAAAATTAATGCACAGAAATCTCTTGCATTCCTATGTACTAACAACGAAAGATCAGAAAGAGAAATTAAGGAAACTATCCCAGTCACCACTGCAACAAAAAGAATAAAATACCTAGGAATAAACCTACCTAGGGAGACAAAAGACCTGTACCCAGAAAACTATACGACACTGATGAAAAAAATCAAAGATGACACAAACAGATGGAGAGATATACCATGTTCTTGGATTGGAAGAATCAATATTGTGAAAATGACTATACTACCCAAAGCCATCTACAAATTCAATGCAATCCCTTTCAAATTACCAGTGGCATATTTTACAGAACTAGAACAAAAAAAATCTTAAAATTTGTATGTAGACACAAAAGATTCCAAATAGCCAAAGCAATCTTGAGGGAAAAAAACGGGCCTGGAGGAACCAGACTCCCTGACTTTAGACTACAGTACAAAGCTACAGTAATCAAGACAATATGGTACTGGCACAGAAACAGAAATATAGATCAATGGAACAGGATAGAAAGCCCAGAGATAAACCCAAGCACCTATGGTCAACTAATCTATGACAAAGGAGGCAAAGATATACAATGGAGAAAAGACAGTCTCTTCAATAAGTGGTACTGGGAAAACTGGACAGTTACATGTAAAAGAATGAAACTAGAACACTCCCAAACACCATACACAAAAATAAACTCAAAATGGATTAAACACCTAAATGTAAGACCAGACACTATAAAGCTCTTGGAGGAAAACATAGGAAAAACACTCTTTGACATAAATCACAACAAGATCTTTTTTGACCCACCTTTTAGAGTAATGGAAATAAAAACAAAAACAAACAAAATGGGACCATATTAAACTTAAAGACTTTTGCACAGCAAAGGAAACTATAAACAAGATGAAAAGACAACCCTCAGAATAGGAGAAAATATTTGCAAATGAATCAACGGACAAAGGATTAATCTCCAAAATATATAAACAGCTCATGCAGCTCAATATTAAGAAAACAAACAATCCAATCCAAAAATGGGCAGAAGACCTAAATAGACATTTCTCCAAAGAAGACATACAGATGGCCAAGAGGCACATGAAAAGCTGCTCAACATCACTAATTATTAGAGAAATGAAAATCAAAACTATAATGAGGTATCACTTCACACTGGTTAGAATGGGCATCATCAAAAAATCTACAAACAACAAACAGTATGGAGGTTCCTTAAAAAACTAAAAATAGAATTATCATATGACCCAACAATCCCACTACTGGGCATAAACCCAGAGAAAACCAAAATTCAAAAAGACACATGCACCCCAATGTTCATTGCAGCAGTATTTACAATAGCCAGGTCAAGGAAGCAACCTAAATGCCCATCGACAGACGAACGGATAAAGAAGATGTGGTAATATATACAATGGAATATTACACAGCCATAAAAAGGAACGCAATTGGGTCATTTGTAGAGACGTGAATGGACCTAGAGACTGTCATATGGAGTGAAGTCAGAAAGAGAAAAACAAATATCGTATATTAATGCATATATGTGGAATCTAGAAAAATGGTACAGATGAACCAGTCTGCAAGACAGAAATAGAGACACAGATGTAGAGAACAAACAACGGTAGGGACAGAAAGGGGGGAGTGTGGGGGTGGGGGGGTGGGGTGTGTGTGTGATGAATTGGGAGGTTGGAATTGACATGTATGCACTAATATGTATAAAATAGCTAATGAGAACCTGCTGTATAAAAAAAAAGAATTCACATGAAACTAGTATGTGCATGCAAAATAGTATGTTAAGGAACCAAAGCAATTCCATAAATATTTTGTGGAAAGGCAGTATCCATGGAGTAAGTCTAAAGTTTTCAAAGTGCTTTTGAGAAAGAGTCAAATAATAATAAAGATTTTAAATGTTGAAAAAAGATAAATAAAATATCGTAAACTGAATAAAATATTATTCTGATGCTAATCCAGAATCAGTTTCCATTCCTGATAACAACTTTCAGAGGACTACAATTCCCAGCATTCTTTGGGGCTGTGTCATTTCAAATTCCTTTGTAAGAACTATAATCCAGATATTTTAAGTATCAGACGATACTACAAATCAGCCATTCCATTTTAAGTTTAATGTGGCCTTCAGTTTTAGATCCAAGGTTTAAGGGCAAATTAAAGTAGTAAGTTCATGCATAATATTAAAAATTTAAAAAAAAGTGAGAGCAAAATAATTCCTTTGCTTCTGAAAATGTTCAGAAAGCGCCTTCTTCAAGCAATGCAGAGAGATTCTGTTTGTGAGGTGGCGTCAATGAAATTGCATAATTACTATTGCCCAAAGCTTTAAGTCCAGAAGGTGCAGAGGAGACATGACTTGAATCCAGTTGCTACTGGAGTGGAAGGGCAACATTACTACCAGTGGTAGCCTATTCTGACTAAAGTTGGCAAAAAAATCTTCCCCTTTTGCTAACCTATTTGATATTGTCAGTGTGTGGTACACTGACCACACATAGGAGCAATCTGGCAGTCAACAGAGCTAGGAAATGATTATTTCTGCACTATAATGCCAACATCAAACATTTGAGAAGTAATATTTTAAGCAATAAGATCAAAGTGATGATTCAATTTACTTTGTGGAAAAATTTTCAGATGTATCCTTGTCTCAAGAATTTCATTCTGTGATGGTGACCCCAACTTTGGTTTTGACTTCATCTGAATATTGAGTTCAAACTTGGCCCTTTGGTATTGAGCCAATGTGTTATTTGTTACATTTCTATTGTGAATAGATATGAAAGAATAATCAGAATACAAGGATTATCTAGCACCTACCACCTGATTTAAGAAAAAGAACAATACGCTATTATTCTTCAGTGCCTTTCCTCATCCCATCCTTCTTCCCCAGAGGTATCCACTCTTCTGATTTTTGCATTTATCAGTTCCTTACTTTTCTATAGTTCTATGATATATGTTTACATCTTTGAACAATATACTTTTAGTTTTACACATTTTTATTTTGTATAAGTAGAATCATACTTTTCTTTTCCTGTAACCAAATTTTTTAACATTCTGTTTGAGATTAATCCATGCTGTAACATTCATTTTCATGGCACTATAGTATTTCAGTGGATAAACATTCCACACTTTCTCTCTTCATTCTACTCTTTATGGACTTGTGTTGTTTTGATTTTAAAATATTTTACTCTCACACACAGTATTTCTATGAACGTTCTTATGTCATGTGTCCAAATGTACAAATGCAAGAAATTTTCTAATGTGTGTGTGTGGCACACAGGTAATGATGGAGTATGAGGTTGGAAGTCAAGTTTCATTTTCCTCATACGGATATCAAACTGTGTCAACCATCCTTTCCCCACTCCTATTAGTGCCACATCCATAATATACCAAATGTCATTTATGAATGAAAAAAAAAAGTTTAATGTGGTCTTGACCAATCAAAATAAATGATGAATTAAATCCCAAACATCAATCAATACTGTTAATGTTTATCAGTTATTTAAAATATCATCATAAAATAGCATAATAAAATTAAATAGTACTACCAGTTTGACACACTTTTTAGATCAGTTTTGCTCATCTGTATTTACTTCTGTTGCTTATGTGTATTCACCTCTCCATGTTAGTTAATTAATACATATAACATATACATGTACATGTTCTCCTCAGAATTTGCTGCTCAAAACGTATAAAATTCATTTTCTTTTGACTGTTCGTATATTTATTCCAAAATTTGTTAGTATATTTATTCCAAAATTTATTCCAAAATTAAGAGCATTCCAAAATGCTCTTAATACTTCTGGCAATGTGTTAATTACTGACAAAAATAAAGTTGTGTTTATATAGTCATTATATCTACCAAACACTTGGAAAATTTTGTCTTTTAAGAAAAATAACTATGAATTAAACAGCCACTTACCCATTAAAGATGGTAGCTGACAATTGTAAAACCATCATTCTGCTTCTTGTCTCTCTATATTTTCTACTTGGCACTAAATTCTAAGTTTAATAACATATTTCTATTCTCTCTCTCTCTCTTTCTCTCTCTCAAATACCAACAAAAGTTTTTCCCCAATATCTGGGCAACTAAAATTCTACCCTACTCTCCAGAGTCCTCATCCTAAGGAGTCACTGGCTAGCAGACAAGCAGCATGTGTCCCTACGGGCATATGATTCAAACCAAGAAATAGAAAAATCTTGCTGAAGGGACTTTCTAGTCACAAAATGACACCTCCATAGATCTCTGAGAGCTCCTGGTAGTTATTCGGTTTGTCGTCAGTTTTTAGTCTCTGAAATACTGCCACCTTCAGGAAGAAATGTGGGAATCTGCAATTACATTCTCATCGGGTTCCCTTTAAATCCAAACTTTACACTTCCCTTTCTTTAAACACAGCTGTAAATTATCCTGTTATTTTTCCCATATACCTAAATATTAGTAATCTATTTCTGTATACCTTTTTAACTTACTAGTTTTTTTCCCAAGCAACTAAATATTACAGTAAAAAGCTGCCCATAAATAATAAATGGAAGAGAATTCACAATTATCCATCAAATAAAAATTACTTTAATAAAACCAAGGCTTTGCAGATATTAAATTATGAAGCATGAAGAACAGGCTCTAAAATATTTTCTGTGCTCAAATAATAAAATATATATATAAACATCTAGGTACATGGTTTTAAAAAATAATTCCAGAACAATTTGTACATATTACAAAAAATATTTCCTTAAGTGTATATATTGAGGCTTCTAAACTAGAAGGTTTTTTTTTCCCCTTTACATTTTAGTTCCTCCTTCATTTATGGGTTAACATAAGAATTATAAGCAGTTCTGTACCAACTTTTCTCTCTCTCTCTCCCTCTATTTCTCTCTCTCTGCTCTTTTTTCTTTTATAAATTCAGCTCTCTTTTTCATAATCTATTCTTGATCTAATTTTTATTACTATTATTATTAAAATTACTTTTCTTTGTGCTTATACTTTTCCCTTTTTTCCCATCTTCCTCCTCTCTTCATTGGTTTACTTTTGCTTCACTTAGTAAGTCCATTGTAAGTTGCCAATTACTTTTATGTACTATTAGCAATACCTACAGTGCCCTCTTTCAGTTTTCTCTTTATTCAAAATCCATTCCCTGTTATCAGACAATGCCATCAAGTACTTTTCCAAAACAAAGTTTTTTTTTAAGTATAATTACCGTGAAATGTCACAAAACCTCCTGTTATTTTTATCTTCTAAAGTAATTTGACAATTACAAAGATGTCATTTCCCCAGATTAATTTAAAATTGTATAAATTAAAATCTCAGTGAAAAGAAGAATAGATGAATGGAGCAGAAACAGGTAGTAGGATAGATGAGAATTTAGCATGTGTTATTTTTTTATGTGGGGAAAATTGCTTATTTAATAAATGATGATAAAACAATTGGTTAACTATTTGAAAAAACAATAAAATTATATCTCTTACCTCACAATACCCAAAAATAAAGCCCAAATAGAGTGAACTATTTTTTTTAATAAAGGTCTATTTAAAAAAATAAGTGAATATTTATTGAACTGTAATGTAGATAAAGAAGACACAATAAAGAAAAAAGATTGATGTGTGGGTTAACAAAAATGTAAAGTATCTCTGTTAAAAGCATCATAAAGATAATTAAAAGGCAAATACAAACTTGGAAAAATAATTTTCAACATTAATGGCAGGTAAAGGTTTAATATCTTTATATCTAAAGATACCTTACAAATAAGATAAATATCTATTTAGCAAAAAATGAGCAAAGGTCATGAATAGACAAGTCAAAATAAATATTCATGTTCAATATACAATGTGAAATGTTTAATCTCATTAGGAATCAAAAACAGATTAAAAGAGCAAGTTTTTGCCTCTAAAATCAATGAATATTTTAAACATTGTAATACCTGGTTTCATAAAGGGTGTTGCAAAAAGGGTACTATCATATGTAACCTTTTTTGAATAACAGTTTGCCAATATATATCCAAAGTCTTAATGTGCTTATTCTTTGACACAGCAATTCCTTAGGCCATGGTCCTGTATGTCCAAAAAGAATAATCAAGATACGAAAGAAATGTATATATAAGAATAATCATGGTGGGGACTGGTAAAATAAATAATTAATACTATACAGTTATTTATTCAGTTTCAAAAATAATTACATTGGAAAATGCTCAAGTATTTATAAAAAGATTAAATAGAGTTATTAAGCTATATTACAAAATAATCAGAATGTATACTTATATACAGAGAGAGAAGAGACTGACAACATACTGTTAATTGATTTTTTTTTTGAGTGGTAATACTATGGTTAATTTCTTTTCTTTTTTAAAATACCTGATTGTAGGACTTCCCTGGTGGCACAGCGGCTAAGAATCTGCCTGCCAATGCAGGGGACACAGGTTCGAGCCCTGGTCTGGGAAGATCCTACATGCCGCGGAGCAACTAAGCCCGTGCACCACAACTACTGAGCCTACACTCTAGAGCCCGCGAGCCACAACTACTGAGCCCACGTGCCACAACTACTGAAGCCCGCACACCTAGAGCCTGTGCTCTACAACAAGAGAAGCCACGACAATGAAAAGTCCGCCTGCCGCAATGACGAGTAGCCCCCCACTCACCACAACTAGAGAAAGCCCACACACAGCAATGAAGACCCAATGCAGCCAAAAATAAAAATAAATAAAATAAATAAGTTTTTAAAAAATAATAAATAAATAAAATACCTGATTGTATTTTCAAATTTGCTATAACAATATGACATTTTAAAAAGAGTTGTTTTTAAACCATTAAAAACCCTTATTTCAATTCCATGTTTAAATCACGTATACTAATGGGAAAGCAGAAACATCATATGCAACATACATTTCAAAAAAATGATTCCTTAATTGAAGACGATTCAAAGGAATGGAAAGATATCCCATGCTCTTGGATTGGAAGAATTAATATTGTTAAAATGGCCATACCACCCAAAGCAATCTACAGATTTAATGTGATCCTTATCAAATTACCCATGACATTTTTCACAGAACTAGAAAAACTAATCCTAAAATTTATATGGGACCATAAAAGACCCAGAATTGCCAAAGAAATCCTGAGGAAAATGAACAAAGCAGGAGGCATAACCCTCCCAGGCTTCAGACAATACTACAAAGCTACAGTCATCAAACAGCATGGTACTGGCACAAAAACAGACATATGGATCAATGGAACAGAATAGATAACACAGAAATAAACCCACATACCTATGGTCAATTAACCTTCAACAAAGGAGGCAAGAATGTACAATAGGGAAAAGACAGTCTGTTCAGCAAGTGATACTGGGAAAGTTGGACAGCCACATGTAAATCAATGAAGTTAGGACACTTCCTCACACCATACACAAAAATAAACTCAAAATGGCTTAAAGATTTAAATATAAGACATGACACCATAAAACTCCTAGAAGATAACACAGGCAAACTTCCTCTGATATAAATCATACCAATGTTTTCTTAGGTTAGTCTCCCAAGGCAAAAGAAATAAAAGCAAAAATAAACAAGTGGGACCTAATCAAACTTTTAAGCTTTTGCACAGCAAAGGAAACCATCAACAAAATGAAAAGACAACCTATGGACTGGGAGAAAATATTTGCAAATGATGGGACCGACAAGGGCTTAATTTCCAAAATATACAAACAGCTCATACAACTCAATAACAAAAAAGCAAACAACTCAATAGAAAAATGAGCAGAAGACTTAAATGGACATTTCTCCAAAGAAGACATACAGATGGCCAACAGGCACATGAAAAGATGCTCATCAGCGCTAATTATTAGTGAAATGCAAATGCAAAACATTTGCAGCATATCTCAATTTAGTGGATAAATTTTCATTGGAAATACTTGACTGGTGTTTAGATTTCATAAATTTACTGTTGAAAGAGTAGGTTAACATTCATAAATTTTTCCAAACATAATTAAATTTTCCTATAACTGAATTGAGAATCTGCTTTCAAATTTGAATTTAAGTGAATTAAAATTAAATAAAATTAACAATCAAGTTCCTCAGTTTCACTAGCCACATTTCATGTGTGGCTAGAGGCTACTTTTTGGACATCTCTCCTGGAAGGGATTAATAGTGAGTGTTGACAATGGATATGCTACTTTATGGGGAACTTTGTGTGAATATGCCTACTACTCAGCAAGTTCAAATCTAAATCTTAATCATATTAAAAGAAATGTAAACTGTGGATCCTTACCTACTTTCTTGGCCTCTTTTTAATATCACTGAATCACACACTTGATGAGTTATTCTCAGCAAATTTAACTACAAAAAGAGAAGTAATATGAAAATGAGGTATTGGCTCCAGCAATAAATCCCCTGCACAATTTCACTTCCCTTTGCTGGATTAGGGATGATTCTGCCACTGTACAATTTCTAATAGTAGAGACTGAGGGTGTGAAGAGTTTGAAATACAGGAATTGTGCTATTTACAGTAGATGGATTTGTGATTGCCCAGGCAACAGAACTTCCTCACATATTTAAGAAGTCTTGCAATGACCCAAAGGAATAGAACTAATGAACTGTCCAAAGCTCAGCTGTGCTTTTCAGCTTGTTCATACAAATTGCACAAGCCCTTTACTGTTGGAAGCAAACCTTGCAATATTTTGAATGCATCACAAACTGGACTTGAATTCTTACACACTGGTTATGATAAGTCATGTCCTAAGTACTAGCAATGGAATAGCTAAAATACAATGCATACATGAACATGGCTGCCAATTGATGCTGTTTGGAAAAATAACATATCATGACAAATGCTTCTTTCCTTTCTCTGAATAAATGTATTCCCCCAAACCACCATCCTCACTAAGTAACATAAGTAAAAAGAAAAACCAACTAGAATGTGGTATGTGATAACATAAGAGTGTACATGAACAACTAGTTCCAATGTGTCAATCAAACATCAACAAACTTTAATTGTACTGCCAGGCACTTCAACAGACATCAAGATACAACTACATAAATGATACAGTTCCTAATCAGGGAGATTAGGTTTACAAAGAAGATCACTAATAACATAAGGCAGCATACAGCAAAACTGCAAGTGAGTGATCCAAATAAAAACTGATCTAGGACTAGAGCAGTGGTTCTCAAAGTGGGGTCCACAGAACCCTGGAGGTCTCCAAGACTCTTTCAGGGGTTCTGTGAGGTTACAACTAGTTTCATGATAATATTAAGACGTTATTTACCTTTTTCACAGGGTAAAAGCAAGGCAGTGGCATCAAGCTGTAGTGATAGTCACTATATTCTTCACCACCACACACGTGTATTAAAATTTTAAAAAAAAAGGGAAGAGGAGAAGGAGGAGAAGAAAGTCATTTTCACTTACAAATGTCTCTGAGAAAGCAGTGAAATTATTAATTTTATTAAATCCTGACCCTTCAGGGCATGTCTTTTTAATCTGTGGGACAAAATGGGTGGGATACCTAAAGTGCTTCTGCTACAGATAGAAGTACAATGGTTGTCTTGAGGAAAAGCACTGGTGCAATGGAGTTTCAAGTTGAACTAGCCACTTTTCTCATGGAGTAGCATTTTTATTTGAAAGAACAACTGACAAAGTATGGTTTTTCAGACTTGAATATTTGGCAGAAATTTTCTCAGCAATAAACAAAGTGAGTGTTCTTCAAGGAAAACAACCAATAGTATTTCTTGCCAATGATAAAATTTGAACTTTCAAACAAAAATTAGAATTTTGGAAAACTTGTATCCTAATATGTAAAATGTCTCCTGATGCAGACAATGATAAAATTAAGGAAGATGGTATTTTTGATGTTGTATGATGAAATGAGTCAACATTTGGAAGATCTGCGTAACTCAGTGAACCAAAGTCACCAAATGATCAGTGTATAATATTACAAATCATTCATGAGTAAGAAGTCCATCCAATAGACCAATAGGTGTTAATGGCACAGAGTATGAAAAGTTTATTGATATGGATTTTTATTCCACATTGCAACTAACTTTTTAAAAATTACCACTTGAAGAATTTTAGAGTAGTATTAAAGACTATCCATAATTATCCGAAAAGCTATTTAAATACATTTCCCTTTTCCAACTACATATCTCTTGGAAGCCAGATTTTCTTCATATACTTCAAACTATACACTGTATCACAGTAGATGGACTGCAGAAGCAAATGTGAGAATCCAGCTGCTTGGATTCAGCTAACTATGAAATCCAGGTAGATATTAAAGAGCTTTATAAAATGTAAAACAAGGACTTCCCTGGTGGCGCAGTGGTTAAGAATCTGCCTGCCAATGCAGAGCACATGGGTTCGAGCCCTGGTCTGGGAAGATCCTATGTGCGGCGGAGCAACTAAGCCTGTGCACCACAAGTACTGAGCCTGCTCTCTAGAGCCTGCAAGCCACAACTACTGAGCCTGTATGCCACAACTATTGAAGCCCGTGTGCCTAGAGCCCGACCTCCGCAACAAGAGAAGCCACCGCAGTGAGAAGCCCGCGCACCACAATGAAGCGTAGCCCCCGCTCGCCACAACTAGTGAAAGCCTGCGCAGCAACGAAGACCCAGCACAGCCAAAAATAAATTTATTTAAAAAATGTAAAACTACATTTTTCTCAATTTGTTTTGGGAAATTTTGCTATTTTTCATTAAAATATGTCATTTATGTTAACATGTAATGGGCTGATTATTATTATAACTTAGGTAACAAATATTTTAAACGTTTTTCCAATTTTAATTTCTAATACGATGAGTCTCAACAGATGCAACCCACATAAGCAAAAGTTGTGGTGTGTTTTTTTTAAGCAAAAGTTTTGTGGGGTCCTGAGACTAAAATATTTGAGAATTGTTGGACTACAGATAAAGGAGCAATCAGGAGGAGCTAGGGAAACTGCTCTGTCTGACCAGTTATCACATAATATCCAAACATACCCCTTCCTGGAAATCTTTCAAGGCCCCAAATGGATGGTGTTAATTATTTAAATATAACCAATTTACACTAGTGTCCTTTACATACCAATGCATGGTACTTGTGGAAATGCAATATAAAATCCCAAATGCAGCAAAACTCCTTCATAATCAGAGACCTGCCATTAAGTAGCAGAATAACTAACACAGAATAACTAATTGTATTATATGAGATTTTACCATGTACCAGTGGTTCCTTTTCATGTCCAAAGTCTCCTTTTTAATATTTATTATCATTTACTACCCTCCATGAAACTAATGTAATTAAAGATATTATCTAGCAAACAAACTACATTTGAGTAACAGTTAATTCATTTTCCTCTTTTAGATTGAAAAATAAATAGAAAATTTATTTGGATACAGCCATGGAAATTTACATGGATCAGCTCTGTATCCATGTATTAATGTCAGGTAAAGCAAAAACAATGGAATTTTAGTTATTCTATCTAGAGTAATCATGAAATTTCTGTTTAGATTTTTGAAATTTTTAAATAGGTGTGGATTCCTCCCGATACATTATTACCTCCATAAATGATTTGGAGGCTGAGATTTTCTGTGGCATGTTGGGTGTTTTCGTTTTTAATTTAGTTTTGGGTTTTTGGTCACTCAAATTGTGATAGTAATGAGTTTGCCCATTTTTGCTCAATCACCAGATATCTGAGAGTCCAAGAGTTTGTCCCTTATAGGGATACACTTCAGTCTTAGGGTTTGCAGCAAGATAGTGTTAAAAAGCCTGGGCTCTAGAATCAAAAAGTAGCTTTCTAGTTAATAGCTTTGTGAATTTAGGCAAATAGCTTAGGCTCTTTGAACCTCAATTTCCTTATATGTGAAATGGAACTAATGACATCTGCCTTGTAAAGCTGTTGTGTGGCACACAAAATGACAGCATCATTATAAAGTAAATAAGCCAAGTTGTGTTACACATCAATACACTGTTTTAAAAGTTGATATTATCGATATTTCGTAGTATTGATAATTTGTGACCAAAAAAAATTTTTTAAAGAAACCTTTCGTGGTTGGCCCTTGGTGCAATTTTTGCCACCTGTAAAACATGGAATAAAACATATTTCCATGCTTCCTGCGCAATTGTTTAATACATACATTTGAAGGTAAATAGTGCTGGTCCTTGGCAAATTTAAAATTGTTCAGGTTTGTCTTCAGACACAAAGAACTATCTGCATTCTCAGATTCCAAGGTGAACCAGATCTCCTGGTTCAACAGCTATAGGACTGACTATCCACAGGAGCAGCAGGGCCTCTGGTTTGTCTTAGGATTTTGAACCCAATTTGGAAATTCCCTACCCAGACTTATTAGCTTTCTTTTCCTCACCTGGACAAGTCAGTCCTTTCCTTCTCCTCTTAATTCTTCCTCATTCTTCTCAAATACAAATTTAACATTTTCCTACAAATTTTATAGTACCTTAATTAATATTTATCATTATTTTGGGAAGATTCTATATTCTTACAACATGTTATGGACTTCCCACGTTAATGAAATTTCTGACAATTAAGTGTGCTGTTGAAATTCTTCCCTTCTTTAGTAGTTATGGCTGCACTTCTAGAATCTATTACAATATTGGAAAAACATTTAAAGTATATAACACCAATATGTTTTGTCCATAATTAAAATTAACATCTTAGCCCCGTGTTGTGATAATGTCTACAAATAAAAACTGTAATTCTTCCCTACCTTCCAAAGGTATTTTAGGTATTAATCAGAGTTTTTAATTGTGCATGAGATTTATAGAGTAAGGACACAACCTTACTATTACGTACTTTTTCATTTGGAAAACCTAGAAGCTATCGCTTGTCAAAAGCTATTTAGAGATGACTGTAATAGCCAGTCTTCCAATTTTTTTAAACTTTTTTTGGATTTTTCTTTTCTTCGAAAACAAATTACTGCTCCACATATGTACTTTCTACCTTGGCGGGGGGGGAGTTCTCATTTCTGAGGGAATATGGCTTTGAAGAAGACACATAATGCCTCTGACAATTGTGAAAACTCAAGGGCTGGAGTTACGCAGCGAGGTAGGTTTTCAGGAAAATCCGGCCGGTAGCGAATCCCTCTGGGTCTGGACCAATCCGCGCCGGCACAGCTCCGCGCTCTCGCCAACAGGGCTCAGACGCAGACGCCTCGCCGCGCTCGCAGACACACACCCTGGCGGAGCCCGCCGAGTCCACCCTGTTTCCCTTCCTAGATGCCTCGGAACCTTTACCACACTAATCCGACGACTTTATGGCTGAACAGTAGTTCCCAACTTCTGAGAGAAACCCTTTTAAAATTCAAAGCAATTGAGCATACCCTACCGCCACCAGAATCCAGACTGCGGTAGCCGTACTTTACAATTGTCTTGTTTAGTGAGAGAACTGAGAAAAAAAAGAAAAAAAAATCAAGAGCGTCAATCGATTTTGTAACACTCAAACGTCTATATATCGTATTAATCATAACGTTCGCATACATCTGAATGTATTTATTTATGCTGTACGCTGAGTTTACAGGCACTGCTTGGCTCTCAAAGGGCTTCGCTCACTCCCTGCACAGGGAAGCCCCGAGGGCCCCCAGGAGGCGCCCAGAGTCCGAGACCCCAGACCCCGGAGCTGCTGCGATAGACGTAGAGGCGGTAGGTCCTACCTTCCAACCCGCACGTTCCATTAAGCTGGATTCCCAGAGACAACAGGACGCTCTTCCTGCAAGTCGCCGGGGCATCGCAGGGCATCTGCCGCCCCCTATCGGTGGTGAGGGGCAAAGTAGCCCGAGCCCCGTTAGAATCAACTAGAAGAGCCTCTTGAATAAAAGAATATTCCATGACTACGCAGTAGCAAGAGGACTCTCAGGGAGCCTGCCTTTCGCAGACACTCCCCTCCGACTGCGGCGTTTTAATGCAGGTGTTAGCAAGTGAGGGAGAGGATGTTGGGTTGTGAAGAGAAATGTGTCGCTGCTTCGGTGAAGGCTGGTGAGGAGAGGGAGAGGGGGCGCGTCCAAGATACACCCCAGATTCAGTTTGTTTTCCACCCTGCACCAATCCGCCTCATCCTTAAGAAAAGCATTTGCCCTCAGTCGGGATGGGATCGTTCATTGGAGCACTGTGTGGTGTCTTCCCAGCACCTGCCCCTCATGTAACACCTTGAGCAGAGTCCAGTGACCTCTGCTGTAGAGGTGACAAAGGCCACGGAAGCCGCCTCAGTTGTGTCCAGGAATGGCCTCCCAACAGCGTGCTACTTCTCTGGTTGGGGATGCTTCTTATTCGGTAGGAATATGTATATGCTTCAGAAAAATAAAATAAATATCGAGAAGAAAGCTCCCGGATACCCCGGGCTAATTTTCTCCTAGGACTGAAAGTGTAAAATTTGCCTCCACTTGGACGCCGAGACCGCTAGCAGGCTGGGGATGTGTGTGTTACTGTTACATACCCAGATATTTCTAATTTTATTTCATTTTCTCCCACCCCATTACCACTTCCCTACACACACACACACACACACACACACACACTTTGTAGTAACTTGTTCACCCATGTCCATATTTGTCTTGGCCCTTTGGGGAAGAAGGCGAGAGACAGATGAACGAAGGTGAGTGGGGGCAGGGAGGGAAGAGACGAGGGAGGAGAATCGTCTTCCACGCCAGACTTAATGTTTAAGCGGGAAGACGCTCCCGGCGGAGGGTCTAGAGGACGACAACGGAAAAGTCCCACTACACGCTCACAGCGCTAGTACTGGCGCCCCCAATGTGCAAGTGGCAGCAGGAGATCCGGAATCCAGTTGGTCCCCTACGAGGTCCCCGCTCGTCCGCGCTGGGGGTCGGGCCCTCCAGTGTCGCTGCGAGTCTGGGAGAGGAAGGAAGCTCGGCTAGCTCCGTTCTCCCTCCCATCTCGCTCTGGCGGCAGCCGCCGGTCATAGCCCCACCGAGTCCCCGCTCCCGAGCGGCCGCAGGTGCCGAGTGGCCCATCCCCGGCGGGAGCGAAACGCGGGGCTAGCCGAGACCTCCCAGCGTCCAGTTCCGAGAGGGTCTCCGGCGTGTGGCGGAGGTCCCCGGGCCCGGACGCTCTCCCTTCCCGCGGCCTGTGGGCGCGGCGCACAGGGGCGCGGACGGGCGGCGGCAGCTCACAGGCGCAGGCGGAAGGCGCGGCACGTCCACGGTCACGGCCGCTGCCGGGTCTCGGGCGGAAGCGCGGGGTTCGGAGGGGAGGGGCTGCCGCGCCCAGCAAGGCCCAGGGCTCTCGACCCCCGGCGGCGGCCGTCGGTGCAGGAGTAGATCTTAGGCGGCCGTTGCGCCCGCCAGGGAAGGATGGCCCCTGGTCAGTTTCAGCCCCGTACCCGCGCGTGATGGGGCTGAGGCCGGAGCCCACGCGTGTCCGTCCGGCTGTGCGTCTTTCACTTGCACACACCGAGCCCCCACCAGCCGCGCAGGCCACAGCTCCAATGTTGGCCGCTACCCGCGTCTGCCACCTCCAGGTCTCAAAGCCGCCAACCCCAGCCTCCCGGCAAGCCTTGACTTCCCGGATGGGGCCATGCTTTTCTTCCAGGACAATCAGGACTCCTCCCCTCCCGGCGATCTTTCTAGGAGGCCACCTCCAGAGATTCCGAGGCGATTTCCTCTCTGTTGGTACTAAACTGGTAACTCCTCTCACTAAAAACACCAGGGAGAATCACAATCTGAGTATTCAGCGAGGGGCCACCATCATCGAAAAAAACACATAGTTCAATGTACGTGGAATGTTTTGATCAGTAGGTTAATGGGGGATTGAAGTTCGCTCTCTGTTTTTGATAGCCCTGATTTTCAAGCTTTTTTAAAGTTACATTGCCCAGTTTTCTGCTCGGTCAACAACGGGAAATGGAATCTTGCCTTTTTTTATGATTCAAAATCAACTGTAATAACAGTGACTTTGAGAATTCACCGCATCTTGTGAGGTAAAATGGATATGCACACCTAGGTGAGAGTCATTGTGTTATGCAGTGGCAGGCTGGATCCAGCCAACAAGGTCCGTGAGACTCATTCCCTGCCTTTCTCAGCTAACCCACTTGTTGGGACTTTTATCATTTAATTATTTTTTAAATTATCATGAGGCTCTCATGAGTCTGAGAGTTAAGACGAGGACAAAGATTGAGCACAACACAACACTCAAAACTATCTTTACCTTTCTTGGGGAAATAATTCCTAGGGCGAATAAAGAATTTCAGATCTGAGGTCAAAAAATGTTGCTTTAAAAAAAAAACAAGAAACCTAACCCTTCAGTTATACTTCCCTTATTTATTCAACAGGTGTTTATGGAGCACCTACCCAGCACCAAGCACACACACACACACAAACACATACCCCATACATACATACTGTGGGCTATACAAATGATAACATAACATCTGTTGAATGCTTAGAGATAGGCAATATAGTTGATGTTTTTAAAGTATTATACCTTTTTACCCTTCCAGGGACAATATGGAGTAGATACCGTTATTATTATTCCTGCTTTACAGATGAGAAAAATGAGATATTACAGGCTTGAAATAACTTGTTCAAAGTCACCTAGTTGGTAAGTGGCACAGCAGGGGGTTAAGCCCAGTCCTATACAGAGTCCACAGGCTCAACCACTACACTGTATCCTCCAGTCAGATCCAGGAATCTGTATGTTTTGGAACCATCTCAGGTGAATCTGATGCAAAATACTTGAGAACTTGAACTTGCGAAGCATTGATATAATCGCACTCCCTCTTTTTCCTCATCAGAAAACAGACTCAAAGAAGTGATTTATCTGAAGACACACAGTTAATTAATTGCAGAATGAGATCCAGAGAAGCACCTCCTGGTTCCTTGCCCAATGTCCTTTCTACCCTCCAAACCACTGCAGTTCAGTCCAAGAGGAGTCAAAGAATGTAAATAATTCAACAATTACAATAAACGTACAGTCAAATCTTGATTATCCCTAGCTTCCTCTTCTAATTGCTTCCCTTCTGGATATTTTACTGTTGTAGTTTCCCTCCCAGAGGGAGTGAGAAACCGGGTGAAACTCAATTATTTCCTTTCTGCTAATGTTAACTGGTAAGAACTCTTAATATGAAAAAGAAAAGCCGGAGAGGTTTGATAGCAGAAAAGGCTAGAACAAGTTCCTAAAATAAGACTTGCAGATGATCCCTGGATTTTGGTTTTCCATGCTACTAATAACTCCCATTGCTGTAGTGAAGGTGTGAAGTGGGGAAAGAAGCAATATGGATGACCCACCTAATGCAGCCATTCCTCCACTCTTCCTCTTCCTGTGATCCCATGGCTACCCAATGTTGATAACTGAGAAGTAGGAAAAAGGAAAGGAAATAATAAAGGGAGTGTGATGAAGTATTCTGGAAAAATTTTTACTCGTTTTGGAGAATGGAAGAGCTATAGTACGAACTAGGCCACTGTTCCTACATCTTCAGTCCCAAGCACTGAGCGTAGACAGTCATACATTGTCATTAAAACAAATAGATTTAGCCAGCTTATAACATCCTGACTTCTATTGATTTTGCTTTTAATCTCTTTCTTTTTAACCTACTCTCGGGTCATAGGGATGTTGAGAGGCTGTGCAAGAACAACGGGGACTGCTGCCTTTTCTCAACAACTCTGACCAAATTATTTCCTTACTTAAAATCATTTGCTGATTCCCCATGAACTCTATGGAATAAAACTTGACCCATTAACATGGCAAACAATATATTACTTGACTAGCCCCTTACTACTTCTCACCACCCTCACCTCTGCCTCTCATTGAAACTTTGAGCAATACTAAACTAGCTGTAGTTCTATAAAAACACAACGCTGTCTCCTGCCTTTGTGTTCTTGCACTATGCCCGTCCTCTCCCTGGAATTCCTTCCCCACGTTGTCCTCTTGGTAAATGCCTACTTATTGCCCCAAACTCCACTCAGACAGTGCTACACATGTGAATTCTTTCCTGACTCTGCTACATCTCCCCAAAGCAATAATCTCTTGCTCATGGGGGAAGCCACTTCTGTTCTTTTTATATTCTCTGTGATGGCTCTCAGTCTGTGAAAATGATTTTTTTCCCATGTCCCTCTCTTCTATTAGACTGGAGCTTCTTGAAAATCTGTCTATATAACCTATGTTTAGTGTATCAGAAAAATTAGGAAACATAGGATTAATTTATTTTTAAGTAGGATATTATTTACGTTTTTAATATGCTCAGTATGTTTAAAACAATAGGTCCATTTGTTATCTACAGGATGTCAAAAACAAGTCTGGAAATAGAGGAAAACATAGTGTATGTATTATACGTTTTTCAGATTACCCCATCACTTTAAATTTAGAGATACTTAACCTAAAAAGATTTCTGGAGGTTGAAGAAAACATACTTGACATAATATTTGAAACTGTAACTAAAATACTGTTTAAATATAAGTATATCCTGTTTCCTGAATTTCAGACCCCTGGTAGTCCGAGCACCTAAGACTATGTCAGGTGCCTGATATGTAATATGTTAACTGGTGTATTCTAAACTGAACAGAGCAACCAACTGACATATCCATTGGTCCAGGGGTTTCCGGTTCTAGTTCATCACAGCTCCAGCTTCTGTCTCTCCTTTTGGTGAGCTCTTATCAGCTTTAGTCGCTTTGTCAGTCACACTCCTCCATTTGTTCTCTCTTTCAGCTAGAATCAGTGCTTTGGGCTAAACTGTAATTATTTACAGGCTTTGGACATTTGTTATGGAAAGGAGTCCCCAAACTCTTCCCCACTGATGACAGTACAAGTTATTGAGGGACAGAGACAGTTGATGGAGCAGTAGAGCAGATAAAGCCTCCAAATCAGCTAATGGACCATTCATTCATTTATTCAACAAATATTTTTCCAGCGTGTGCTGTCTGCTAGGCTATGGGCCAGGCAATGGCCTCCCAGACCTGCAGAGGAGCCCTGTTCTAACCAACCTTTTTTTTTTTTGGCTGCATTGAGTCTTCATTGCTGCATGCGGGCTTTCTCTAGTTGCAGCTAGCAGGGGCTACTCTTTGTTGCGGTGCGCCAGCTTCTCATTGCAGTGACTTCTCTTGTTGCGGAGCACCGGCTCTAGGGGCGCGGGCTTCAGTAGTTGCAGCATGCGGGCTCAGTAGTGGTGGTGCACGGGCTTAGTTCCTGGGCAGCATGTGGGATCTTCCCAGACCAGGGCTCGAACCTGTGTCCCCTCCATTGGCAGGCGGATTCCTAACCACTGCGCCACCAGGGAAGTACCATCACCAGTCTTACTTGTTGCAGGATTTCCTATGGCCGGAAGCTTACGAGTGTGCAAGAACTTTCTATACCTTCCAAGACCATGAGGGCGTGCCAAAACCAGGCACTTAAAGTAAGGGCTTTGCATGGATAAACTTTCCATGTCAGATTAACTCTTTAGTGACTAAAGAATTTTGTGTATATTGATGCAAAATTTAAGAAATAATTGATAGATATTTAATAGCACCTCTGGAGCACAAATAAACATGTACCTATACTCCACATCCCTGAAAAACAGTCTCACATTAACAAACTGATCTCATATAATAAGAGATCTGAACCTCTAGCAAGTTCACATAGCATTTAATAATACCATGACTATCTCATATGTTTGTCTATTTAGGTATATTAGTAATGTTCGTATTTTCACCTCAGGTAACTAATGAAGAAGAAAACCTGTGACATAGTAGGTACAGTTAAATGTATTTTTTAATATCACTAAAATATAGCTTGTACATCACTAAGGAGGAGAATCTAGAACTTTAGATTCTTTAGTCCTGAGGAAAATAATGTAAAATGTAGCAAGATATGAAGAATTAATGAAGTCTCTATATCTGAGGAGTGATTATATTCTCTAACAAAAATCATTTTGGGAACTCTTGGCTCAAGAAACATTTCTTAGATTACAGATTTGAGAAGTAGGGGTGAGTGTCGGTACCCCCAACAAGGGGCATTTTTAGAAATGTAATTTTTATTTTTTTTCCTAGTAACACTCAGGTCATGTCTCAATTTGCAAAGCAACCAAAAACATCCAGTCAGTTATCTGAGTAATTTAGGCCCCCAGATAAACTATCTTTGTTTCAATTACCTCATCAGTATCACCATTGTAATCATATTAGTTTAAAGTAGGAGATGCAACACAATTTATTGGACATATTTGGAGCCAAATGATTTGTATTAAAATCCTGATTCCCCCATTTATCAGCTCTGTGACTTCGGCCTTGCTTAGCTTCTTTCCTCTTTTTGTTAACCCTTTTGTGAAACAAGTATATCTCACTTGCCCTGTCTACCATTAGGGAGGTATTGTGAGAATCAAATAAGGTACTGGATATGAAAACTGCACTTTGAACTGCAGAACAATTCAAATATATGTTTCTGATGTAGGCCTTAGAATTTTTAATTAAGAGAAATATTCCTTGAAATGAATTAAGGAAATATCCAGATTGATTCTTGAAATTACTCATAGAATAGAATTTTCTGAATTAGGTACCAAGGAACTACCTTCTCAAATATTTGTCCATTTTTTTGGTTTTGTTTTGTATTTGATCAGTAAACAACTCCTGATACTACTGAATCTACCAACCAATTTCTACTCTAAATCAATGAAGAAAGCATCAATGCAGTGACAAAAAGTATCATTGTTCCCTCTTGTCATTTTACATAATTTATTTTACTATGAGTTCATTGGGTTCATCACGAGCATCTATGCCAATAGCCTTAAACAAAACATTTATAAATTCTGTAGCCATTGATCAAGATATTTGTGAGTTTATATTCAAGGCAACTGAGAAAAGTGAAGGACAAAAAAAGTTGTTTTCTATTGTAGATCCTCACGTTTGATTATGAAACCATTTTTTTCCTAAGCAAAATGATGCTATGAATTCATAATCCTAAACTAGTGCTGTTCAAACTGGAAGTGAGAGGAAAATGCACTAATAAAAATAGCTGTATAAGAAGCAACAAGGGGCATCATAACTCAGAACAACACCCATTTCTTCCAGTCAGGTTTTCTTAAATAAGACTTGTCTGCTTCACTTCCCACCTCTACCTTCCCTAGCAGTTGGTGATTAGTGATCAAAATGTATATCCTTTTCATAATAATTGCCTTAACATGCCCCCACTTTCATCTTATCTCCCAACTACTAGAAAAAACAAAAAAAAAGAAGAAAAATTATTGCAAAATGAAAATACAAAACAAGCCTAACTCAAAACATTTTTTATTTTGGAGAAGGAAAGGGAAATTTTGAGCACCACTGCCTTTCATAGATTACATAAAAATTGTATGTAGAATTAAGTTCCTTATATCTGTTAAATCCTATAAGGTTAGAACCATCCTGAGTGACTTACTGAATTGAGCTCCTTTCTAACAGGTAGAGAAGCCAGGTTTGAGATGATTCTGTATGTTTCTGCAGTGGGGAAGGCAGTGATTGGCAACTCCCATCTCTATGCAAATGAGAACTGATGTTCTCTGGAGGTTTCCCTGGAAAGGCCAAGTAGTGAGTAATGTTCAGATTCAGGGTTACACAGGTGTCCAGGGGGTTATGCTATGAAAACGCCTACTAGAATTATTAAAGACTTTTCAGTTTTATGATTGTATTTTCCTGATTAACTTGGTAAATGAAACTATTCTTAAGCAGACAGAATAAAAGATAGGTCCACGTCTACATAAAAGCATCATAGATGACAAAAGAAGGGGTTTCATGATACACTGTGCCAATTAGTGGATTTTATGAGGACAATTAGTCTAAGTATCACAAGAAAAGTAAAGGATGAGTTGGAAAACCCTCACAGCACCTCCATGGCTCCAATTCATTCTTAACTTTCTTCTGTTTTCCAGTCTTCCTTGAAGAACAGAGGGCCTGATTTCTTGCTTTTCCCTAGTTCAGTTTTCAGCATTATTTGAGAGAGCTGGGTTTGCCAGCAAGAGTTCCCTAGCCACTGTGTGATACTGAATCAGCAGTGTGACCAGAGACTGGTGTAGACGGACTTGACTGCGTGAGTGGCTTGGGACACTGAGTGCCTTGACTCAGTGCTTTGGACTTCTCTCTGACTCTAGGTGTGTAAGTCTGCATGATGTATCTTTTAGTATATGAACTTCCAAAGAATATACAAAAATTTATATTTACTACCTCTATATAAAAGTTGTAGAACAGGGCTGTGAAAAATGAGCTACTCTGTTTTTGGAGACTTTCCCTATAGCATATTAATTAATAGTGAGTAAAATTTAATAGTGGTAAAACTTTTTGAGGAATTAAAATATTAGTAATATTCAACATTATTTTCTTTTTTCCGACATTATTTTCTCATTATGAGTTCTTGTAACAATTAATTCCTGAGTACCCACTATGTACCAGGCACTCTTCTAGGCCCTGAAGTTGCATCAAGTGTTAATGACAGAATTCTGTCTCTGCAGAATTCACATGTTGAAGCCCTAACCCTAATGTGATAGTATTTGGAGATGGGGCCTTTGGAAAATAATTAGGGTTAGATAAGGTCATGAGGGGGACCTTCTAATGGGATTAGTGTCCTTATAAGAGAAGACAGCAGAGAGCTTGTTCCCCTGCCCCCCTCCCCACCTTGGGCACCTGCACAAAGAAGTCATGTGAGCACACAGAAAGATGTGGCCTCCTGCAAGTCAAGAGAAGAGTCTTCAGAATGAAAATTATTTGCCACACCTTGATCTCAGACTTCCAGGCTCCAGAACAGTGAGAAATAACCTTGTGTTGCTTAAGCCACTCAGGCTATAGTATTTTGTTATGGCAGCCCAAGTAGACTAAGACAGCAAGGAACAAAACTGACAAATAACATAGAAGTAAAATCTACAATGGGTCATGTGGTTATAAGTGCTATGGACAAAAATAAAGTAGGAAAGGGCAATGGATAAGGGGTTATAATTTGTTAAAAGAAGACTTCACTGAGAGAGTGACCTTGAATTAATGACCTGAAGGAGGTAAAAAGCCAGCTGTGTGCAGCATGGGGAAAGAACAGGCCAGGCAGGAGGAGACAGCAAGTGCCAAGGCTCTGATGCAAGAATGTGCCCGGTGGGGAAGAGCAGGCAGGTGAGTGTGCCTGGTGTGGATGGAGGATGGGGAGAGGAGTAGGAGATGGGGTCAGAGGTAATAAGTGGGTGGTGTGGAGCAGACACATAGGACCTTGAGGCCATTATAAGGGTTTGGCCTTTATATAAGTGAGATGGGAGGATTCTGACATGAGCTGTCTTATGTTTTATAAGGAGCACTCTGTCTGCTGAGTTAACAATAACTAGAAATGGCATTGGTGGAAACAGAGAGGAGCTACTGCAGTTGTCAAGGTGAGAGATAATGGTGGAAAGTATCAGCTGTGGAGGTAGTGAAAAGTGGGATATGTATTTGAAGGTGGAGCTAACAGCATTTGCCGATAGCTTGCCTGTGGGGGTGTGAAAGAGAGGAGTTAAACAAACAAACCAGGACTTGGGGCCAGAGCAACTGAAAGGATAAAGTTGCCATTACCTGAATTGGGGAAGACTGTATGAGCAGGTTTGGAGACAAAAATCAGGATATTTTACGTTCAAAATATCCCTTATGTATTCAAGTTGTGATATTGACTAGATGACTGGATATACAAGTCTTGGGGTTCAGGGGAAATGTTTCAGTCTGAGCTGGAGGTATAAATTTAGGAGTTCATTTAAAGCTCTGTAAATGAGTGCAAGGATGATATTCAGAATATTTAACAACTAGATGGTAATCATGCTAACCAATCAGAAGGTGCTGGAGCACAGTTCTAAAGGGTCAGGTGTTAACATTTTAGAAACTAGATCATGGGTAGGAGTGAGGCTCCCAGAGTGAGGCCAGAGTGGTGGGGTAGGAAAGTTTGAGGGCAGCTCTTTACTAATTTGAATGAAATATTTCAACATTTTATCAAGCATTATAGCATACCAATGTGCAGCAGTTGGAAAATAGCCCCAAAGGAGTGTAAAGAAGGAAGAGAAGGGAAAGAACAAGAGAAGAAGAACAAGAAGAGGTCCAAGGATGCCCTGGGTGGTCCAATCTTTAGAGGTTGGAGAGAAGAGGAGGACAGCAAAGGAGACTGAGGAGGAAGAACCAGGCAGGTGTGGTGTCCTAGAAGAAAAGTGACTCTGTGGTCCAGTTTGTCTGAGATGGTCCCAGTTGGCATCTGTATCAATGTAATCAATAGTATGCCCAACTTTCACTCTCAAAAATGTATTTATTCTGACAGAAAACTATGTGGTCTCCCTACAAAGAAGCCAAGTGGAGAAAATAGTTTAAGTGGAAGGAATGATCAACTATTTAAAATGCTGCTGCCAAAGTGAAGTAAGAGGATGGCTGAGACCGGCTACTGGATTTAGTCTCATGAAGGCCACTGGGACCTTGTCAGGAAAGCAGTTTCAGTGGTACAGTGGGCGTGAAAACCAGAAGTCAAAGGAGAATGGGAGGAGAGCGACAGATGACAGTAAATTCAGGCAAATCTCTTAAGAAGTTTTGCTGTTAAAAAAAGAGGCAGAGAGTTGATGGAGACGGAGTGGTTGGAAGGGACGGTGAGTCAAGACAGGGTTTAGGTAATGCTATGGACTGAATATTTGTGTCCCTCCAGATTCATATGTGAAAGCCTAATCCCCAGGGTGATGGTAGTAGGAGGTGGGGCCTTTCTGAATGATTAGGTCATGAGGGTGGAGCCCTCATGAACGGGATTAGTGCCATTATAAAGAGACCCCAGAGATCAAGAGCTGCATTGTATGAGAATGAATATATTAACACTATACATTTAAACATTTTTGACCCAAAAGTTCATACTTTTCTTCTGATTTTAAAGGGAATTAAACATTTTCACAGCTGCCTAAAATCAAGGTGGGCCCTACACACTGTGCCTACTGTACCTATAGATCCATGGCCCTGGATGTTGTTAAGTAGGTGAGAAAAGGACGGGGTTAGTGCACAATAGAGGGCTGGCCTGAGATGAAAGCCCTGGTTTTTCATCCACAGTAACAGGAAAGAAGGCAGATAACAGGGGCTAGGTACAGTGCTGGGAGTTTGTGCAGGGTAGGTATTTGGCATTTTTTTCCCTGATTGTTTCTTTTTCTCAGTGAAATAGTAAGCATGGTCATGTTAAGAGTGAGGATGGTGGAGGAGGTATGAAGGTTTGAAGAGAGAGGAAACAAGGAGTGTGGGAGTGTGAATGGATCAGGGGAAATGTAGTAGCATTCCAGGGCAGCACGAAAAGCTCCCTTGAGGTTAGGTGAGGAATGGAAAATGAGACCAGGCAGCATGAGTTGTGTGGTTTTTCTCCATCCACATTCAGCTGCCAAGCTATAGGGGCAGGGTAGGCGAGCTGGATTCAAGCACGGATGGAGTTTACCAAGTAAGTATAACAAAGTGAGAGGTAGCAGGGCAGTAAAGGTGTATGCAAACGAGTGATTATAATAATGGAGCATGAAATTTAAGCTGGGTAAGGATGGTAGTGGGGATATGAAGGGACTGAGGACACTGAATGATAGGAGGCTTGATTATAGATGCTGGTGGGTCAAAGATAGAGACTCTAGAGGAAGTGAATTGGAAAAGTAGCCAATGATGGTGTGAGAATGGGATGCTTGAATAGGGATTATGGAGGGATGTGCAGTTATTATTAATAAGGAGGCCTACATGTAACACATGAATATCTGTCACACAAAATTCGAATAATACCCCACAACCCCATACACTCTCCAAAAGTAACCAGTGTTATGGATCTGATATGTAGCAAATGTATAGCACATATACATATATACATGCGACACACACATTGCTTCAGTGGTTTATTTGTCGTTTTCTTGTTTTTCTGTTTTTTTAAATGAATGGAATCGTGCTATATTATCCCATTCCTTATTTTTTCATTTAACCATATAGTCTGGAATCTTCATGATTGCTTACATAGATCTTTCTCATTTTTTTCAATGGCTTCATTTTTTTCTTTTCAGTTAAGTGAACTTCCAGAAGAACTATCTATTGGACCAGACTAGATATATTTCATGTTTATAATGGTTGATAATATATGAAACTAATAAAACCCAGGCTTCTGGGTTCCTCACTCTCACAGACCCTTTCTAGGACCTGGGCAGGGGTTAGTAACATGTTCACATGGCCATAGGTTTTTTTGTTTGTTTGTTTTAATTTTTTCTTTTCTTTTTTTTTTTTTTTTTTTGGCTGCGTTGGGTCTTTGTTGCTGTGCGTGGTCTTTCTCTAGTTGTGGGACTACTCTTCATTGTGCGGGCTTCTCATTGCGGTGGCTTCTCTTCCAGAGCACGGGCTCTAGGCACGCGGGCTTCAGTAGTTGTGGCACACAGACTCAGTAGTTGTGGCTCTCAGGCTCTAGAGCGCAGACTTACTGTTGTGGCGCACGGGCTTAGTTGCTCCGCGGCATGTGGGATCTTCCTGGACCAGGGCTGGAACCCGTGTCCCCTGCATTGGCAGGCGGATTCTTAACCACTGCGCCACCAGGGAAGCCCCGGCCATAGGTTTTTATAAAATTTGCAACAGTAAGATATTTCAAACATGATTGGTTAAGACTTCAGTCTCTGTCCATATTTCCTCCATGGCACTTTCCCTGTTTTGGATGGTATTGAAGAGGCTATGAGCATTCAAATAAATATTCACTTCCAAATGAATTCACTTCTGAATACACATGCATTTTCCTACTTAATTCTTTCTCTTAAGGGGGTCCTTTAAGATTGAAGAAGCTGTAGGCTGTACAAAGCCTGGATCTGCTCCTACAGGTTTAGCAATTCTCCCTTAACAGCCTATTTCCTCAGTGATGTCTAGATTCCTGGCGACTTCCTGTTGCCCCAAACATGTGTTGCTGAACTGCAAAGCAAAAGTTCTCTCCCCCTCCCTCTCCTTCTCCTTTTCCCTCTCCCTCTTCCATCTCCCTCTCAGAAAGTCAATACTGAGGTGGCCAGCGGTCTTTCGCTTTCCTGGATCAAGTTATTGACCCTCAGACTAATTTTAGGAAATTATGAAAATATGCAAATAACTCAGATTGTCTCAAATGCTCTAATTCGTGGTATTTCTTTCTGTCATTGCCTTAATCTCTGCATCAAAGCAGATAATCATTAACTGTGAATTTTAGATATACAAGATAATTTAGAGATCATCTAATCCTATCCTCTCATTTTATAGCTTTGAGAGCTGAGGCTCTCAAAGAATAGAAGGAACTATGACTGTTTATAATTCTACAATTATAAAAGACTAATCATTTCTTAAGTCAGGCCCTGGTCCTGTGTTAAGTGTGAGGTGAGAAGATCAAGTGAGTCAGGTCCCAGCTCAGAGACAGAAAACTGCTAACCACATACCCTTGTAAAATTCAAGCACAGTCTCCCTTGCTAACAGACACTAATGACTATAATAAATTAAGGAGGGTTTAGTTAGGCAATAAACAATTACTGTTGACAACAGGGTGTAAACTTGATGTCTTAATTAATGTATTGACCAATAGCTCTTTCTAGGTTAAGAGCCCTGGTCCTAATTAAAGCATAACGCCTATGTCTGTTCTTCTTTTTATGTACTAGAATTAAACCGTATTCAAAATTCAAATAATAGTTGCACAGAGCAAAGTATTAGAAAAATACAAGGACTCAAAATAAACCCAAGTTTGGTCACACTTGCCTCTAAGAGGGATGATACTTTGACTTGCCTCCCAGTGTTATGAAGATTAAGGAGATTATGCCTATAAGTGTTCTAAGCTCTTTGGATTTAAAAACTGCAGTTGGCTGGCAGCTACATTTTCTTTATGTCTAGTCTGTGTGGTTCATTTGGTAATGGGATACGACTTTAAAGTAGAGAGACTAATCTTGGACAAGCATATCCCATCAAGACTCATGCATCCAACCCTGCTCTGTCTTGCCATGTGGTCACCATAGGAAACTCGGTACTTATTTTGTTGAGGCTGCCATTGCTTAAAACATTTTCTGAAATGCTCTTTAGGAACTGCTTTGGAGCCAGCTTAGGAGACATAGGAGAAAAGCAGCCTCCTTATGGTTCAGGGAAATTGTGGGAATACAGAAAGATCTTTAAAAACAACAGCAACAATTCATTTAGCAGACAACTAGCACCTTGCAGAGACAAAGTTCTATATGTCTAGCAAAGAAGCAATTGCATAAGAAGACAAATGTCAGGTTAAAATTCCCATGGAGTTATTATAAGGCTCATTAAAAGCATTTTTAAGTACATCTATGCATGTGACATTCTCCTGGAAGATAGGAAGACGAGATTTTTAATATGAAAAGTAAGACGTCTAGCATTTAGTGATTTGACAGGCCATATGCTGGCCAGTGATTTTAGTAAGAGTGAACATCTGAGTAGTACATTATAATTATTTAAGCATATTTATGTACACTGGTTCATTTTAGCTTCACAACAAACCTAAGATACTCAAAGATTAATAGTATTATCACCTTCATTTTACTTATGTAAAAATTCAAGCTCAAAAAGTTCAGAGATAAGCCCAAGTTATCTCAATAACCAAGTTACTGGTTAATAAGACACAATTAACCAATGAGGTGAAGCTCAGACCCACCTCTTGTAACTTCTCACCCTGAATTCTTTCAACATTATAACTAATGTTTTCTAGAGTGTGTTATGAAGAATTCTGAACCCCCAAAATAGTCCTTCTAGTGATTTAAAAATATGCCCACACATTCTTTGACATTGCTCCCTTCAAAAATTGAAGCTAAAAAAAGGGTGGAACTTAATTCACCTTCTCTTGAATGTGGGGTGAATTTAGTGACTCATTGGTAGATGTGATGGTGTGTGACTTCTGAGAGTAGGTCATAAAGACATTATAGCTTTATCCTTGCTCTCTTTCAAATTGTTCACTCTGGGGGAAGCCACCTGCAGGGCATGAGGGTGTTCATGCAGCCCTATGAAGAGGTCTACATGGTGAGGAACTCAAGCCTCCTGCCAACAGCCATGTGGATGAGCCACCTTAAAGCAGACCATTCAGGCCCAGTCAAGCCTTTCCATGACTGCAGCCCCAACCAACATCTTTACTACAACCTGAGCAGAGACTCTGACCCAGAACCATATAGCAAAGCCACTTCCTGATTCCTGATTCTCAGAAACTGTTTATGATAATAAATGCTTGTTGCTTTAAGTCTGTTAAGTTTGGGGTAATCTGTTACTCAGCAATGGATTACTAATACAGTCCTCAAACAAAGTGTTCTATGATCAGTTAAGTTTGGGAAACTCTCTTAAAGATTCATAATGTCTATCAATATATAAAGGTTCTAGAAACATCCAGCAAAGAAACCTGTTTTTACTATTTTTTTTATAATGCAGTTCCAAGTCCCCCTTAACAAAATGTCTTTTCACACCCAACAGAACTGGCTTGGGATACTTTGAACTGCAATAGCATAGGTTGCTAGCCATTTCAGTTAGTTTTAATTTCCAAATGAGCATTTAGAGCAAATATCAAAAACTGCTACAAATTAGTATATGTTTGGGTCTATTGGACATTCTACAAAGCAATGGCTTGGATTCGTTAAAAATGTCAAGGCATAAAAGACAAAATAGTTTGGTGAACTATTCTAGATTAAAGGATACTAAAAAGACATGTCAACTAAACGTAATCTTTGATTCTTCATTAGATTTTGTATCATAAAAAAAGAAAATAGTCATAAAAGACATTACTGAGACAATCTGAAGAGTTTAAATTATGGACTGTATATTAGATAATAGTATTGAACTAATGTTAAATTGTCCAATTATAGGAATTATACTAAGAAATAGATCCTTTTTCTTAGTTGATACATGCTGAAATTTGTAGGGCTAAAGTGTCAAAGTATCTGTAACTCTCAAATGATTCAGGAAAAACAAAAGTGGTGTGGCAGTTCTCTGAAAAGAAACTGTCTACTTCCTGAAGTGTTAAGTAAAGTTCTTCTCACTTAAAAAGAGAGAGAGAATAAAGAAAAGTGGTGTGTGTAGGGGAAGAGAGAGGAGGGGTATAGGAAAATGTGAGGAGAAAAATATCAAGATCTCTATCTGGAAGTACAACTAAATATTAAGCTGTAGGTTACGATATGAAGGCCCTCATCTTGATGGCTGAGTTTCGGGGTCTCTGCTCAGAGGCAGCCCTAAAAAACTGATGAAGGAAGTGAAACACTCTTGAATCCTCCTCAACTTTCCAGTTACAGCATAAATGTTTGTTCCTGACCTTACTATCTGAAAAGCTTCTTCTTGGTTATTTTCTATCACAAAGCACTTAGTAAATCTCATAATACTTCTTAGTTTTTAAATTTAAAATGTACTTATTCTATATGTCTGTATTGCTCATCTTGTCGGCCTAGACTGTATGTTCCCTGACGACATGAATAATGGCCTTCCAATTACCACTCTCCTTCCAGGGCCTTACCCAAAGCCTGGCTCATAATATGGACTCACGATATTTTTTAGAGTAACTTAACGTCCTTTTCTTTCTTTACTACTGCATGGTAATCTCAGGTGACCTCTTACATTCAATAGGTACCAAGTGCCCTTTTACTTGGAAACAATGGAAACACACACACACACACACACACACAAACACACAGAGTGTCAGTGCCCCATATCATATAATACTTGTCTCCACAACCAGATTTGCTCTAGAAGTTAGATGAGTGTCTAGACTTAATAGATAGTGTGCTGGTTGAATAGTGTCCCCCAGAAATTCAGATCCACCCAGACCTCAAAATGCAACCTTATTTGAAAATAGGGTATTTGCAGATATAATTAGTTAAGTTAAAATGAGGTCCTACTGGGGTTTCCCAGCTGGCGCAATGTTTAACAATCTGCCTGCCGGGCTTCCCTGGTGGCGCAGTGGATGAGAGTCCGCCTGCCGATGCAGGGGACACGGGTTCGTGCCCCGGTCTGGGAGGATCCCGCATGCCGCGGAGCGGCTGGGCCCGTGAGCCATGGCCGCTGGGCCTGCGCGTCCGGAGCCTGTGCTCTCCACAACTACTGAGCCTGCGCTCTAGAGCCCGCAAGCCACAACTACTGAGCTGGTGTGCCACAACTACTGAGCCCACATGCCACAACTACTGAAGCCCGCATGCCTAGAGCCCGTGTTCCACAAGAGAAGTCACCACAATGAGAAGCCTGTGCACTGCAGTGAAGAGTAGCCCCCACTCGCCACAACTAGAGAAAGCCCATGCACAGCAACAAAGACCCAATGCAGCCAAAATTTTTAAAAAAATTTTTTTAATGAGGTCATATTGGATTAGGGTGTGCCCTAATCCAATGACCAGTGTCCTTGTAAGAAGAGAAAACAGAGGCACGCAGACACATAGACACAGAGGGAAGAACGCCATGTGAAGGAGAGGGTAGAGATTGGAGTGCTACATCTGCAAGACAAGGAACACCAAGGATTCCTGACAACCACCAGTGGCTAAGAAAGAGGCAAGGAAGGATTCTCCCCTAGAGTTTTCAGTGGCTGCATAGCCCTGCTGACACCTTGATTTCAGACTTCCAAACTCCAGAACTGTGAGACAGTAAATTTCTGTTATTCTAAGCCACCTGGTTTGTAGTATATAATTTGCTATGGCAGCCTAGGAAACGAAAACAGATGGTTTGTATAGATGGTTGTAAAACTGAACTAATGTGCTCAGATATTCCCTTCCCAGGTAAGCCTCCACTCTAGGCCTGTAAACCAACCACAATAACTGGCCCTGTGAGTCAACTGCACAGAGACTGACCATAGTGGGAAGAGTTTTGATAACAAATCTCCAGCCCACCAACTTGTTAAATAGGGGTTGACAATTTATTTGTTATCCCTCTCAGGGTATTTGCATTTTGCTAGGATACCTAGTCATTCACTATTACATATTGAACAAATGGATCCATTTACTCAAGAGGGTTTATGGAGTGCACACGATGTCAGGCACTGCTACGGGTCAGCCAGAGAACTATTTTAGGACACAGGAGCAGCTTTCCCTGAATGTCCCATATCACATCCTAGAGATCTCCACCTACTCATTCAATGAGCTCAAAGAACTTACTTGATATCCCACCTGGAGAAAACAACAACATGTATATCTTCTACTGAAGAAGAATCTATCTGGAAAAGTTATTCTCTCTGAGCACAGCTTGGGGAGATATAAACAAAGAGTAAAGAGGAGGAAAAGTCAGCAGTCATATAACCAGTCAAGCAGGGTCAGACTAATCAACGCTGGAGAATCTCACAACACGTTCTCTCTTGGCTTCGCTCCTAGGTCCCTGGCCTCTTGTTTTCCACCTTCTTCAAATGCCCATCTTCCTCTGCCTATTCTGCAAGTGTTTATGTACTTGACCATTTTGTCCTGGGCCCTCTTCTCTTCTCATTCTGCATACCCTCCCTGGATTTTTGCCTCCAGTTCCACTGGTCTCAATTACCATGCAATATATGCTGATGTCTCCCCAGTCTTTAACTCTAAACCCGAACTTCCTCCCAAGCCACACACCATTCAGTTCAACAGCTTACTAGATAGCTTCCCTTGGATATTCTGCAAATATCTCAGATTAAACATTAAAACCCAACCAATTGCTTTCACCACCAAATCTGCTCTTCTATCACTATCCACCATGTTGCTTAAGTAGAGAAACCTCAGTGCGATGAGCTCAATAATGTTTAGCATTGTACTTCCTTTATTTGTCCTAAGTTTAGTTCTTTCGACCTTAAAGGGCAACCCAAATTCTAGTTCTCTATGATTCTGTGAATATATTTTTATTTACCCTTTCATTTGGTCCATCATTTCTCCATTCAGACAATAATCTTATTTTCCAAAGCCTACCTCTATTTTTTTTCTGGAGGGCTTTAATGAGCACCTTGGTTTTCTCCAACTCTTCTGTAAAAGACTAACAAGAACCTAAATTTCTAACAATAGAGTCTGGCTACCTAAATTATGACACATCTATATGATGTATTAAAACTTATGTTTTAGGGCTTCCCTGGTGGCGCAGTGGTTGCGAGTCCGCCTGCCGATGCAGGGGGACACGGGTTCGTGCCCCGGTCCGGGAGGATCCCACATGCCGCGGAGCGGCTAGGCCCGTGAGCCATGGCCACTGAGCCTGCGCGTCCGGAGCCTGTGCTCCGCAACGGGAGAGGCCACAACAGTGAGAGGCCCGCGTACCAAAAAATAATACAAAAAATTTAAAAAAAATTAAAACTTACGTTCTAGATGAATATTTAATAATCTAAGAAGGGTTTGTGATTTAATATTATAAAAAGCAGGTTTTAAGACCACGCAGAGCACGGTGATAATTTTTGTTCCCCAAAAAAGTATGACTACAATAGCCAGGTAAATATTGCAGACTGAACAACATTTACCTTTACTCCTTCCTGAAACCACACTAAAATGACAGTTCCATGTAGGAAATAAAGAGAATAATAAGAGAATAACTGCAGGTGGCAACCTAAGAGATGAGGTCAGGGAAGACCTCTCCAAGATAGCAACATGAGATCTGTTATCAAAAGGATGAGAATGAGCTGTATGTGTGAAGAACTGGAGAGAAGCATGTCAGGACTAGGAAACAAGTACAAAGGCCCAGAGTTAGGAAAGGGCTTTTTGCTTTTGAAAAATAAAAAGTAGGGGAAGCCTTTGATGGATTTTAAGTTAGGGAGTGACATGATCTGATTTCTGTTTGTATATCTTGCTGTGGCAAGGAAATCTATTGGGGTATGGCAAGAATGGCAACAGGTGAATGTAAGGAAGTCATTCATGTTGTCCAAGATGATATAGTTTGAACTAAGGGGTGACTATTGAGATGGAGAAATTTGTGATATATTTGGATGGTATATTTTGATGATATATTAGAATATTTGATGCTGTCTTTAGATATATTTTGGTGGTGGGGAGTTCCCTGGCAGTTCAGTGGTTAGGACTCAGTGCTTTCACTGCTGCGGACCCAGGTTCAACCCCTGCTCGGGGAACTAAGATCCCACAAGCCATGTGGTGTGCCCAAAAAAAAAAAAAAAAGCTATATTTTGGTGATATATCCTATTTGGTCAACAGGAATTGGATTTGGATGTTTATGTAAGAAAATCAAGCATGTCTTTAACTTAAACCAGGTGGTAAAAGCTGTACCATTTACTGGGATGATATTTGTATATTCAGGACATCTATTATGATTGAGCATAAATAGGGTGCCCCTTGGTGGGGACAAAGAAGTACTTAAAAATTACGTCACTCACTCTTATGTTTAGATGTACAGACTACAAATTACCTGCAAAAAATCTCAGAGAAGACTTATTCGAAAGGAAATTCTTAGTTATTTAAATAACTAAGTATCCATGGTTTCAAAAGGAGGGTGTAATAATATCTTTTTTTATATATATATATAATTTTATTTATTTATTTATTTTTGGCTGCGTTGGGTCTCTGTTGCTGTGCGCAGGTTTTTCTCTAGTTGTGGCGAGCAGGGGCTACTCTTTGTTGCGGTGCGTGGGCTTCTCATTGTGGTGGCTTCTCTTGTTGCGGAGCACGGGCTCTAGACACGCGGGCTTCAGTAGTTGTGGCACACAGGCTCAGTAGTTGTGGCTCTTGGACTCTAGAGCACAGGCTCAGTAGTTGCAGCACATGGGCTTAGTTGCTTCGCGGCATGTGGGATCTTCCCAGACCAGGGATCGAACCCATGTACCCTGCATTGGCAGGCAGATTCTTAACCACTGTGCCACCAGGGAAGTCCCTGTAATCATATCTTTTAAAAAGTGGTTTTTTTTTTAACACAATCTACCTCGTAACTTCATAAAGAGAACTTGTCCTTGGAAGGTGATGGATCATTTTGCAAAAGGAGCCCAGGCCTTCTGTGGCAAAGGGCCCAAATCACTGACCTCTTCTCCTTCAGACTCAAAGTAAAATAGACTTGGAAGGGTGAACAGGGTGGTCCTGCCCAAGGCTTAGGAGCTGGAACTGTTAAGGATGCCCCTGAAATAACCTTGAGGGAAGGGCAAGTCTAGGGTGGTATCCCCAGTCTGCACTTGTGGAGTGGTCTCCATGGTGTGTGACTAAGGCTACCCATGATGACATACTGACACACAGAAGGTTTTGTTATGAAGAATAATGGCAGGATATCTGAGTACGCACTAAGAGAGCTATAAGTTCAAAGCCCAAGTTCATAGGTCCACTGTGAGGCTAGCAGGAATCCAAACCAGCAAGGGCATCACACAGAGTAGACAGGCATCTGTTGGATTTTGGGCACAGACCTCTCAGTGACAGTAGGAACCAACCAGAAGCAATGACAATCCTGAGCTGATCAGTCATTCCAGAACTCTTTATACCCAGCCCTGGGAGCAGGAATGGCCTTGCCCACCAAACCATCTTCTGCACTAACTAGCTTTATCCCTGGATTTCTTGGGAAATTGGCCAGAAGAAAGGAGAAGGATGTTGGTCAGGTAGGTGGAGAAGGCTTCAAAAGCCTTAAATTCACTCTCAATGACAATAGGCTGTCTAGATATACTCATGTCAAACTGGTTCCAACCCTACATAGACCATAGACCAGACTCTTTTCACTTGGGTAAGAGTCAGCATTTCTAGAAGAATCATTGGAAATCATCATAATACCAGTGCTCATGTTCCACCAAAATAGAGGTGTTTGGTTTCTAGTATCTTTTTTGTCTGGTACGCGGGCATCTCACTGCTGTGGCCTCTCCCGTTGCGGAGCACAGGCTCCAGACGCACTGGCTCAGCGGCCATGGCTCACGGGCCCAGCCGCTCCGCGGCATGTGGGATCTTCCCGGACCGGGACACAAACCCGTGTCCCCTGCATTGGCAGGCGGACTCTCAACCACTGCGCCACCAGGGAAGCCAAGCCCTATAGGATCTTAGTTGTATCTTAGTGACAAGCTTACTTTTAAAATGTTAATAACCATTTATTATTATTAGCAAAATCTCTTTCTTAAAAGTTTCCAAATGTTTAACCTTTTTCATGAGAAAAACACGCTTTTTTTTTCCCAGGGGAGAGGGAAAAATTTACTTTGCCATAATACATGGCATGAGTCATGAAAAGGGCTTGAATAATTTGTAGACACACGTTGCTATTGAGTCATCATGAACGTTACAAGACCACTTGAATACTGATGAAGTTAAACTCTTTACAACCTGTAAGAAATAAAAACACTATTACTTTTCTTTTTTTCACAAAGCTCAATTTCAGTTTTACCCTAGAAGATACATTGGGGCTAGACAGCAACAATTCCCATTCACAGATGAGGCCACGTGTTCCCTAAGAAACCAAGCAAGATCTTCAGCAAAGTGAAAGAATCAAAGGTATAACATCGGGTTTAATACAAGTGTTAACTCTCTTTGTCCAAGAGATTCCTTTCCTTTACAACAATAGGTAAAATAATGTATTAAAAAGCAAACTGGTCCATTTGTGACTAGAATACTCAAGGATCTTGTGATTCTAAAGGTTTTAAGAAATGTGACTGACGAGGCTTGATGGGTACATTGGAATGCTGGTGATTTATTATATAATTTAAGGGCCCATCTGTGCAGCTGGGCAAAGACATAGCTGATGAAAATATCAGCTGTCCAGCTGTTTTCTCGGCTCAAGAGAGGTCATGCAGATTGCTTCTCTGGCTGCCATCACCACTCCAACAACCTCGTCTCTGTCAGAAGGACTCTTCTTTTCCATACTCTCCTGAAAAAGCAAGGGCTGCAACAGTGGTCCTTAATCCTGAAGAAGATCCCAGCTATTTTCTAGGCTAGTTGTAACAATGAGGCTTGACATTGATTAAAGAAGTCATTCTCTCAAGCTTTGTGTCATTTTGCCTCTCCTCCCAGCTAGCTAGCCTGGGACGTGGAGGGGCTATGATCTGGCCTAGTCTCCTGGGTTGAATTTCTGGCTCTTTACATTTACCTTTCAACCCCTAAAAGAAGATTAATTATGTAAAAACAGGCTATACAGCATCACCTCCCACCTCTCAGTGCTGCTTGGCAACTTTATCCATTCTCCATGGCTCTGGGACCATTGACAAGTTTGGTAACTGTTAAGGAGTAGAGCAGCAAACTTAGAGATGGGCCCTAAGCAGACCTCCAAGGTGTCCTGCTCTGTTTTAACATGATTTACTTGAACCATATGGGTTTTAGCAATCCTACTTACTCTCTTTTCCACTGAGAATGTTACTCACTAAGTGACAGGAATATTGCAGTAGGTACTCAGTATATAGGTATGAATAAGAGAGAAAGGTGAAGAAGATGGTGAGTTGTTGTTGATTAGCAGGTAGGACCAGAAGAAAGGATCAGATCTATTTACTATGTTGTAGACTCAGTGTGTATGCAAACTTCTCACTACATTTACTGCCTTTAACAATGACGAGCTATGATCAGGTAGGCATTGATTTCAAAGCTGTTGACTCTTTTACATGCCTTTAAGAGCCATAAGTAGCAATTTTGACCCAAGTGCAAAGAGTACCACAGTACCCTTAAATCAGTAGTGTGGGGAAGAAAAGAGATAAGGGGGAGGGATCCTGAAGGCACTAATAGGCTCCCCAGTCTTGATCTTTGGCTTCCTACTCCATCATCTTAGCTGGGGAGCTGGCCCAGGGCCCAAGGCTAATTTGCCACCTTGACTAGAGATTCACGGGAGGCCAAGTAGGGAGTAGCTTAAAAATTTGTACAACCTTTAAAAAGCATTATTTAAAAATATAGGAGCCCTTTCAATGTGAGGGACTTGGGAAAAGGTCTTGTTATCCCACTCTAGTTTTGGGTTCTGATTTTTTTTGTAGTAACAACAGATAACATGAGATCTACCTTCTTACCTAATTTGTTAAGTGTACAATAAAGTATTGCTAACTATACTCACAGTGTTGTACTGCAGATCTCTAGAACTGATGCATCATACATGACTGAAATTTTATACTCATTGAACAGCGACTCCACATTTCCCCCTCCCTTCAGCCCCTGGCAACCATCATTCTACTCTCTGTTTCTATGAGTTTGACTAAAGATACCTCATCTAAGTGGAATCACAAAGTATTTTTCCTTCTCTAACTGGCTTATTTCACTTAGCACAATGTCTGGGCTTTGTCCATGTTGTCATACATGGTTGGTGGATTCTACAGGGGAGATTTTAATAAAAAAAAGCAACAGAAGACAGTGAGCTTTTATCTGGAGCAGTTTACTCCCAGTTTCTCTGAGCTGCTGTTAACTACTTATTTGGCAGGGAATGATACCATTTTAGGGGCTTCTCTCTAAATTTCTTCCTGGCCCATCACAATATATTGAGTAATATTTGAATGGTGTTTCACAACTTGCAAAGGATTTTAATGTTCAGAAATAAAGCAGAGATAAAGCAGCTAACATCCCATCTCATAGATGAGACAAAGGCTCAGAAAAGTAGTGATTTACCCAAGGTCAACCTACAAACCCTAGCCTCTTTCAACAATACCTTAAAGCCATCTATGTTCTTTAATTTTAACTTCAGTAATGCCTATTGCTTGAAAAGTAAACTCTTATGTGGGCAATTATGAATCAAGACTTTATAATATCAATAAAATTAAAATTAAGTTCACAATTGCTTATATTTTCTTACCTTCAGCGTCTTATGCATAGAATTGTCATTCAATACAAAATTATTAGCATGATCACAAAACACAGATGTAGCTGTAACTAGGTATCTCTCTGCTTGTTTGTTTTCAGTATGCTAAGATTTATATACGTCCTGACATATAATGTGTGCCATTAATGTAGCAAGATAGCTGTTGTGGGCTGAATTATGTTCCACCAAATTTCACATGTTGAAGTCCTAACTCCCCAGCACCTCGGAATGTGACTATTTGGACATAGGGTCTTTAAAGAGGTAATTAAGATAAGGTCATTAGGGTGAGTCATAATCCAATATGACTGGTGTCCTTATAAGAGGAGGAAATGTGGACACTGACACCTTCAGAAGGAAGACCATGTGAAGACAGAGAGAAGACAGCCATCTACCAGCCAAAGAGAGAGGCCTCAGAAGAAAGCAAACCTAAGGACACCTTGATCTCAGACTTCCAGCCTCCAGAACTGTGAGAAGATAAATTCCTGTTGATAAGCCACCTAGTCTATGGTATTTTGTTATGGCAGCCCTAACAAACTAATACAATAGCTAAGACTTAGTTGCTTGCACAGGTTAGTAACATAACTGACTATTAATACAATATATAGGTATTGAAATGTGATTGCCCTGAATTTTTAAAAAATTCAAGTACATATGTTAATCATGTAACATTTTATTATGTTTGAACAGAAACATTACTCATCAGGCAATCATAATCGCATGCAAGTTAAAGTGACACCACAGTGATAATGTTATAGACTGGATGGGCATTCAGATTTTCACGAGATCAATTCTAGCCAAGATGTAAGAGAAATTTTCACTAAAGTGGTGTGATTTATGCTGAGTATTAAGAATGGATAAGGTCTTTTTAAAAATTATTTTAGAGAATGTGTTTTTTTAAAATAAATTTATTTATTTTATTTATTTATTTTTAGCTGTGTTGGGTCTTTGTTGCTGCACGGGGCTTTCTTTAGTTGTGGCGAACGGGTGCTACTCTTCATTGCGGTGCATGGGCTTCTCATTGCGGTGGCTTCTCTTGTTGCAGAGCACTGGGCTCTAGGCGCGAGGGCTTCAGTAGTTGTGGCATGCGGGCTCAGTAGTTGTGGCTTGTGGGCTCTAGAGCACAGGCTCAGTAGTTGTGGTGCACCGGCTTACTTGCTCCGTGGCATGTGGGATCTTCCTGGACCAGGGCTCGAACCTGTGTCCCCTGCATTGGCAGGCGGATTCTTAACCACTGCGCCACCAGGGAAGTCCCCGGATAAGGTTTTGATGTAAGTAGGTAAGGAATGGGGTAACAAAGAAGCTGTGAATGTGAAAAATCATAAAGAACACCAGATAGGCCAATTTGGCTAGAGCAGAAGTGAGGAAACTAAGTCAGTTTGTTTTCTGGAAAGAGAGAACTGAAAAAGAGTGAGGGATAGTCTCATGGTGAGGGAGGGTGTGAGGACGAGCTGAGCATATCCACAACAGGACTCAGAAACTGTTCTGTTACCCTGTCTACAGAACAACCTGTTGTTGACCTAATGCTCCATCCTGTGGCTGCCCTATGCATTCATTGAATCCTTTTCCAGAAATACCCAGGGAAACATGTTTCTATCTATGCCAATGACTCCCAAAATCACGTGGGGGGCTTTATTCATTGTCCCCATCCTAGATCCATATAGCCAAACAGAACCCCTAAGGCGGAACCTCAACCTTGGCTGCATATTATAATCACCCGGAGAGCTTTAAAGAATATTCTGATGCCAAGGCTGTAGTCCAGACCATTAAATCAGACATACTGATGATGGGAGCCAGTCATCAGTAATTTTTTAAGCTCCCTAGGTGATTCCAATGTGTACTTAAGTTGGAGACCCACTGCTGTAGGCAGTAGGGCCTGAGTATCTGTGCTTTCAGTAGGTGAGCCAAGTGATTCTTCCCAGCCAACCCATGAAAAACATTTGATCCTCAGCACTAAGGCATCTATTTTCTATTCCTCAGTCAGTTCTCTAATCTCCTAAGAAAAAACAAACACATCACCTCTTTCCTTTCCTCTCTTTTTTTACCAAGAATCTCATCCTCATTTAGCTAACTTTACTTGCCAATTTGCAAAATAAAAAGGAGGTAGAACATAGAACATACAACACAGGGATGGGGTTCCACATTTGACTTGACATTAAGGCCCTTTAGTAGCTATATTGTGAAGCAGTGAGTTTAAGAAATAGAGTTTTGAAAAATAAGATAGGTTTGGACCAGATTGAAGAGGGACCATTTTTTCAGCTACTAAGCCAATGGCCTTGAAAAAAATAATTCATCAGGAGATTGACAAGATCAATACTAGATTTTAAGGAAATTATAAAAAAGAGAGCAATGAAACAGAAAAATATGAAAAATGGTGTAAAGGAGGAACACTTGAACTTGACTGATAGATTAGGTGTGTGAGAAGTTGGGAACTGAAGCTGTAATTCTGAGGTTGTAAGCCTGTAACAGAAAGAAATTACAGCGATGGGGAAATGAAGAGAAGAGGCTAAATTTTCTTGGGGGAAAAGTAGAGAAGGGAAGAGGATTGAATTGGGTTTTAGACTTCTCTGAGATAATGTGATGTTTAGAAAGTAAGGCCAGTCTAGAGACAGATTTGGAATCTTCTGCCAAGAAATCTCAGTTGCAGCCAAAAGAGAATATTGGGAAAGATGAGATGAGAACCAAAGACAGAAACTTGGAAAACACTGTTGTGGAGGTAATAAAACCGTAAGGGTAGCATCTATTAGAAAGGCAGGGCCATGAAAGAAGAAGAAAGGGGAATTAAGAAGTCATCACTGGTATTAAATGGCCAAAGAGGAGGCCTGAGATAACAGATATGATACCTGCTCATTTCATGGTGGTGCCTAAAAGCCATCATTGGCTTTCCATTGCCTATAGAATAATATTAGCCTGACCAAAAAAAGCCCTTTATAAATTGGCTCTAATAGATGACCCATCCCAAACAGACCTACATACTATTCTCCATGAAGATATGCTCTTTTAAGCTTCTTTATGTTTACACATGCTACTTTCTTTGCCTGACAAAATTCTACTCAAAATTCCAGCTCATTATGTCAGTTCTTCTGTGAATCCTTGTATATCCCTAGTTCCTAGGCAAATACTGCACAGTCAATGCTTCCTCAATGCACCACTCGTTTGCACACCTCAATGACAGTATTTACCACATGCATTGCAATTTTCTTTTTTTACCCATCTGTTTCAGTTATCTATTGCTATGCAATCATCTACTCCAAAACATAGTGGTTTAAACAAAAACTAATTTATTATCTCTATAAATTCTATGGATCGCTTAGGGTCAGCTGGGTGATTCTTTCACTCCATGTGACAACAGCTGGGGTTACAGTCAACTGCAGGGCTCAACTAAGCTGAAACTTCCAAGATGGTTCACCTATCTATCTGGTGCCTTGGATGAGATAGCTGGAAGACTGGGCTCAAGCTGGGATGCTGGGAAAACTGGGCTTCTTTCTCTCCATGAGTTCTTTCCACGTGGTCTTTCCACCAAGGTAGCCCAACTTCTTACACAGCAGTTCAGAGCTCCCAAAGAACAGCATTCCAAAAGGAAGAATCAAAAGCTGCAGGTCCTCTTAAATGCTACTCCCACACTGTGTCACTCCCCCTGCTATTAACACAAGTCATGGGGCTCAGGACTTGAGACTACTCAAAGGCATGAATACCAGAAGGCATGGTTCCCTGGGGACATCTTTGGGGCTATCTTCCTCATTAGTCTGCCATTTACCTGAGGGGCAAGGATTATCTTTTTCATCTTTGTGATCCCCAGTACCTAGCATGGAACTTAACACTTAGTGGACATTCATTAAGTGATGGTTGAATGAGAGAGTAAAAGTAGAACTGAAGGATTAAGAAACAGGCCAGGTTAAGAAAAGTGAGAGCCAGTGGAAAATTGGGGGTGGGAGTGAAGTGCCTCAGAGTTAACTCCTGATGTGATGTCAAAAGGAGGCCACACACGCTGCCATCAATTTTGTATCTCAGTTAAAAGTGTTAACCTCTTAAGTGTAAACCTTTAAAATATATCATAATTTGTGCAATCCTGTTTAGTATTTCTGTATTTTTTTAGTATGGAGGTGGACTGAGCCTTTCTTGGCATTTGAGAGTTCCCAAGAATAACCATTGTTAAGTGTAGGTGTTAGGAAGTAGCTTTTAAATTGTTTTGGTAGGAGATGCCCTAAGAGTTCAGCCTCCCTCTCTTAGGGCATCTCCCTAGATGCCCTAAGGCTCCCTCAGGGACCACTTTAGAAGGGATGGGAGAGAAGGGCCGAGCTGAGGCTATGGGCCTGTGGGCGCATAACCCCATTCCTGCTCCAACCAGAGAAGCTTTGATTGGTTTCATTTACTGGCACAAGTAAGGCTTTATTTGGAAAAATAAATAAAGGCAGAGTATTTTTTTTTTCTTTTCCCCACTAAATAAATTGTGAAACTTACATACTAAGAAAAAAAGAGAAAATGAATAACAAGATTAACCATGAAGACTTAGCTGAAGCCAGACAACCTGAATTGGCGGCAGGCCAGATAAGCATGGTCCTATTGGCAGAGCAAGTATAAGAGGAGATTAAGGGGAGCAGGGAGTCTGGAGAGACTGTATAGAGGAGGGAGAGTGACATGCTTTGATTGTGGAGTCCAGATTTTTCTATCTTTGTCACTAACTGGCCCTATAGCTTGGGTAGGACCTCTCTGGGCCTCAGTTCCCTTATTTGCAAAATAAGGTCACGGGTCTAAATGACTTTGGAAGTCTGGGGTTCCTGCTCTAGGACTCTGTGATTCCGGGGAGTTAATGAAGCACCATGGGTGACTGACAATGATTTCCAGACTACACATTCTATTCATAATGACCAGAGAAAGCTCATTATTTGCAGGGTATGGAGACCAGAAGGGGGAGGTGAAAGGTTTAGGAGTTTGATAGTGGAGTATAGAGTACTTAGCTCGAATAATACCTGTTAAATTAAATAAAGAGGCTATTAGACTGAGGTAGCTGTAATGCAGTGGCGCCCACATAAGCAAACCGAACTCTAGGCCTGTAAATGCCTCAGGGTCACAAAATTAAAACCTAAGGACAACCAATCATAGCCAACTAGGCTTTAAACTATAGCCAATCAATAATTTCCTTACTTTGTTTGTGCCGTTTCTCTATAAAAGTCTCTCCCTGAGCTCTTGTTAGAGGAGTGCTCCTAAACACTTCTGGTTTAGTGCTGCTGATTGGAATCAATTTTTGCTCAAATTCTTAAAATGTTTAACATGTCTCAGTTTCTCTTTTAACAAAAGCTAATATTGTCAGCATTAAGTACTGATATTATACTAAGGACTTTACCCATAATACAGCATTTCATTCTCACATCTCTATCAGGTAGGTACAATTGTTACCCCCATTTTAAAGATGAAGACATTGAAGTTTAAGAGATTGTCCTTTGCCTAAAGTCACACAACTGGTAAGGGATATATCAGGGATTCAAATGAAGGCATTTAAGTGCATATCTTTATTTTTCCCTATTCATATAAAGTCTGTCTGTATTACATTATAAAGCCCTAAAGAACTGGAATTTTTACCAGATTAACTCACTTTGTATAACCACAGCACATGCCTTCAGGCAGACGGGCACCTAGTGAGTGTCCTTTATAATGATGATGATAGTGGTACTGACAATGTTAGTGCTGTTTAAAGAGCATTTATCTTTGAAATGCTAGTTAACTAACCAAACCTAGTATTTCCATATCAGTTCTACCACACTGTTCTTATATAACTCTATTGGAAGCTCTAGAGTTAAAAAGAAACTATGAAAGAATCGTAGCATTTTCAGAGAAGCTCAAAAACTTCGAATTCTGCTCTATCAATTAAGTTGATATGTAGGTGGCAGAAATGTCCAAAATATTTCACATTTTCTCTTGATGGCAACTTGTAAAATAGGTAAGTATCAAAAGTATAATACTATCTTTATAAAACACTTAACAGACTACAGAGTGCCTTCCTTCATAGATATTATATCAGTTAATTCTCACTACCCCATTTTAGAGATCTCAATACTGAGGTTTATAAAAGTTAAACTTTTTGCCCAGGGTGATATAACCAGCAAGTGGAACCAAATTTTAATCTTCAGACTCCAAGCCCAGTGCACTTTCCATTATACTACAATCTACTTTATTAAAATACACATTTTATATCATATAAAATATAATAGGTATTACCTGTTAAACAGAGTAGGGTTGGCTAGCTCTGCCCCCTAGAGGAAGAAATTATATCCTTTGCAAAGATCTGTTTGCTAGAGGCAACGACTTGCAATTACAATATTAATATTGTGATATTGATTAAAATATGTAGCTATCACTTTAAAAGAGGCAAATAAAAATAAACCCAAATGTAAGATTTTTTTAAACTTAGGACTGTGAGTACAGTTAGATGCATTTCCTAGTGTACATAGGATTGGGTCATCTATTGATATTTTAATGTTTTGGGGATCATAAACTTACTCATTATAAATCAGCCCAAGAGAATCAATAGTTATATTTAAGCTGCTGGTAGATATGATATTTAAAGAGCTTAATTTTCTCGGTGTTTGGGATTAGCAGATATAAACTAGTATATATAAAATAGATAAACAACAAGGTCCTCCTGTATAGCACAGGGAACAATATTCAATATCCTGTAATAAAACATAATGGAAAAGAATATGAAAAAGAATATGTATGTATATGTATAACTGAATCACTTTGCTGTACACCAGAAACTAACACAACAGTGTAAATCAACTATACTTCAATTAAAAAAATAAAATAAAATAGGAGCTTAATTTTCTTGATCTCAGGGAGAAAGCCTACATACAGCACGTCCTTTAAACCCATACAAATCTGGGATTTCCTCTAGTTCTGCTAACTGCCTGTGTGACCTTGAGAAAATGCATTAACCTGTAAGTTTCTTCAATTATAAATGGGGTAATTATCCCTATATCATTGAATTGACTTGAAAATTAAATATGAAAATGTAAACAAAGCATACAGCAAAGGATCTGGTACGCAAAAAATATTAGTTCTCTTCCTCAAGAGACTTGCAATCGTTGCGTGTATTGGGCTTCACATGTCAAAAAACCCCGAAAACCTCTTTATCTCCACTTATATCTGACCTTAAAGGGAGCACTATTTAGTAATCTCTCCTATACCTTGTACACAATTAGGAACTTGGTAGGTCCCCAAAAAATGTTAGGAGAATTAAATTGAAATCAAATTACCACTCTTCCTGGGTCTCAAGCGTTTAATTAGAAGCCCACCATAGCCTGAATCTCAAGGGCCAGTATCTGGCCGATATATAAAAGGACGTTGTCCTTAAAGCACCCCTCCCCCATCTCCAGGCCCTGCTTTTTGTCATGGTTCATTCCAGCTGAACTAAAATTTCCCCAAACATGACTGGAGCGATGGGCCGAATCTAACAAGATTAAGTTTAATAGGGATAAATGTAAAGACTTATACTTCAGTCCAAAAAGAATCCTGTACAAGTACTAGATGGGGAATATAGGATTAGCAGCAACATGTGTGAAAAAGACTTAGGGGTTTTACTTGATATTAAGCTCAATTAGTCAACAGTTTGCTTTTGCTAACAAGAAAGTCAGTGTGAACTGAGCCTGCAGTAACTCCTGCCCAAGCCTGCTGATTACTCTGCTGCTCTAGTTCTTTAGCTTTAGCAGAATCACTGGGAAGTCTTGTTAAAACACCCACCCCCAAAGTTTCTGATTCAGTCAGTCTAGGATGGGGCTTGAGAGTTTACACTTCTAACACGTTTCCAGGTTGGTGCTAAAATTGCTCTCCCTACATCATACTTTGGGAACCACTGCCTTCCTCTATTCTACCTGGTCAGGTAACACTGAGATTACTAGTAACTAGGATAGTGAAGAGACTGAAAACATAAGAGGGATGAGGAAAGAATGGGAATGAATAGTTGTTTGGTAATGTAGTAATTTTAATAAAATTACTAATAATAGCTAACATCTGTTGAGGGTTTATGGCAGGCTAGAAGTTCCACCAAACATGTCATATAGAATTAATAATAGTAATAATAACAATAGAAATAATAATAACCACCACCCAAATAGCACTTAGTGTATGTCAAGCTTTGTTCTATGTGCTTTACATATATAACCCTTACGGCAATCCTACATATTACTATGCTTGTTTTTCAGACGAGGTAACTACAACCCTGAAAAGAAACCCATGCAGGTCACGTTCACCCAGCTCACTAGAGACATGGCTGGGATTTGGATCTAGATGTGCTGACAACAAAACTCCTGTAGTACTATGAAGCCTCCACAGAGGCATGAGTGAAGCAAAGTTTAGCCTAAAGAAGAGATTAAAGAAAGGAAGATAAAAAAATTTAATGGTAAATGAATAAATAGAATATGGTATATCTGTACAATAGAATACTTCTCAGCAATAAAAATGAACTGAACTATTGAAAACAACAGGCAACAACATGAATAATTTCAAGATAATTATGGTGACTAAAACACGTCAAAGAAATAATAATAATAAAAAAAGATTAGAAAATGCTAACTAATCTATAGTAACAGCAGATCAGTGGTTGCCAAGGGATGCTGGGAAGGGGACCTTGAGAAGACTTGGGAGGGAAGGATTACAAATGGGCACAAGGGAACTTCTGGAGGTGACTGACATTCACTATCTTGATAGTGGTGGTGCTTTCAAGGGTATCTAAATATGTTAAAATTTATCAAACTGTACACTTTAAATATGCTGTTTCTTGTATGTTGATTATAGTGCAATAAAGCTCTTAAAAACCCGTTTGTGGGAATTCCCTGGCAGTCCAGTGGTTAGGACTCTGTGCTTCCACTGCAGGGGACACTGGTACAATCCCTTGTCAGGGAACTAAGATCCCACATGCCTCGTGGCAAGGCCACACAAAAAAAACAACAACAACTAAACAAAAAAACCCCACATTTGTGTTTAAATATATTAAGTAAAATCCACAAATCCTGTGAAGTAGTCAGTATCACTAGCCTACTAGTAACTGATTGAAAATTGTGTTTAGTATAGATTCAGACCTATAGAACAGGTAATTTTGATAAACCAGCCCTTTCAGCATGTCTAATCTATACTCAATATGTCTTACCAATTTCCAAGTAGAAATATCAGTTAAACAATAACGTAGGTTCTATGAAAATCTAACTCAACAGAAAATTCTAGTTCATTAAAAAGCAATGAGGTAGGGACTTCCCTGGTGGTCCAGTGGTTAAGACTCAGTGCTCCCAGTGCAGGGGGCCTGGGTTTGATCCCTGGTCAGGGAACCAAATCCCGCATGCTGCAACTAAAGATCCCTCACTGGCAACAAAGATCCTGCATGCTGCAACTAAGACCCGGCGCAGACAAATAAATAAAGAAACAAACAAATACATAAATAAATATTTATAAAATAAAAACAATGAGGTATATGTGGAATCTAAAAAAAATGATACAAATGAACTTATTTATAAAACAGAAATAGACCCACAGACATAGAAAAAAAACTTATGGTTACCAAAAAGGAAAGGTGGGGGGGATAAATTAGGAGCTTGGGATTAAAATATATGCCCTACCATTTACAAAAAAATAATCAACAAGGACCTACTGTATAGCACAGAGAACTATATTTAATATCTTGTAATAACCTAAAATGGAAAAGAATCTGAAAAAGAATATATATACATATATATAAAACTGAATCACTTTGCTGTACACCTGAAACTAACACAACATTGTAAATCAACTGTATTTCAATAAAAATTTAAAAATAAGCAAAAACAATGGGGCCTTAAGAGGTCATGAATTCTAAAAACTAAAATAATATTTAAATAGAATTACAATAGTTATAATAATATTAGTTGAAGTAATATCATTTTCTTATTAAATTCCCCATTTTAAAAAAATTTAAAAATTCTCATTTTCCTTTTAAAATAAGTAAGAGGACAGATAGGATTATTCCCATTTAATAGATAATAAAATTTAAGTTGACCCCAAAATGCCATTTTCATAACTTCTTCCTTAAGTGCTTTTGATAACAAGGATCACAATATGTTTGGAAGTTTGCTTTGCTCAGAGTCAAAAATTGGTTTAAAATTCAGTTGAATGTTCTGGTTTGTCATAGGAGTTCACCAATAAGCATAATAGCCAATGCTTCTTAAAGACATTAATTAGAACAATAAAGTTAATTCACACAGCACATGTGTTTTTAGGACTTGGAAGAAATATGATGTCAGTGAGCAAAGAATTCTAATCAAATTTTGAGACACTCCTGTAGAACTGTTATTGGAATTTTTCAGGATTACTAATACATATTGTTCTCAGATTATTTGTGGCTTAGTAGATACATGAAACCCACTGGTTTAGGAATGCAAAACTGAATATACTAGAGTTGGGTCATGCACACACTACATCTTTATTCTAATTTCAAAAGAAAACATAAGTTCTATTCTATTACTCTGTTCCCAGGGAGCACAAAGAAATACAAGTCAAGGATAAACTCAAGGATACAAGTGGCCTCCAAGATAAGGAGAGGAGTGGAGTTTGGGGCAGGAGGAGTGAAGAATATCAAGTTCCCCAACTCACTGCCTAGAGAATGAGATGGGAAAGGGAGGGAAGGCCTAGAGGAGACTGCTCAGACCTGCCTGGTGGATGGTCCTGAAATAAAGGGGTGCAAGGACTCAGTTACAGCAAGGGAGATCTGGGAGGGATTTTTTGGAAAGGCCTTAGTGAGATAATAACATGGGTGCATTTTCCATTTCTCCCTTATTCCCAAACACTGTGGAGGTAGATGGTTGCATAAAATCTCAGGATTCCAAGATTGAGGTCTTGGCTTTTAACAGCTGACAATCCAATGAGAAGGAATGAGAGAATATCCTTCCAGGATTAATTATTAAAGTTCTATTAAGAGCCAGCCCTACCGAACAAATCTCTGATGTTTCCCACTGTGGTGTGCATAGGTATTCTAGTATATTAAGAAATCACAGAACCATGTTTACATAGCCCTTATCTAGGCTCAGTCATGCTTTAGATTTCTAAGTGTGCCCAGGGACACTTCATTTGGTCAAGAACCTTTAAGAACGAGGCCTTGTAGGATCTCAGTAAGTGAAGGGGGACCAGGAACAGTTTCATGGGCATGGCACCTGTGCAGTCACACAGGCCCTCCTCCCCCAACTTGGTCTAACGTTCTGCAGTTGCTGTCTTGAAATTTTTAATAAATTTTGAACAAAGTGTTCTGCATTTTCAGTTTGCATCAGGCTTCAGATTTTGTAGGCCATCTTGAGTGTAACAATGTAGTATGTGGATTACAGTTCCCTCCCTGGTGGCACATCTCTTCCGCCTGGGCACCCTACTCCTGCTTGCGATATTTTTCAAAAGAGATGGTCATTCAAAGCAACTGCTACACCCTGACAAACTATGTGTTCTATTGTTCCTTAACAAGAATTTTTAAATCTTGCAGAGTGCAAATTTATTTAATCCAAAATTTATTTTACATTAAAAAAAGAACGCCAGAACGGTAATCTTATGAGTACAGTTTCACGCAGAAAGTTTTTCCTTTATATACATCTGCATTGTATCTGCATTCCTTTTCACAGAGTAACTGCTTCTGAACCACAGCTACATCCACAAGCCTATTCAAAAGTGTTTGACTTTTATCTCCATATGTAAAATCATGCAGATTTGTAGATGTCCAAGGAAGTGAAGTGCGTACTGACTGATGCCTAATTTGCCCCTTCTTCGCTACAAATGCCACTGGCAGAGAAATGTCTAACACTATTTCCTAAGGGATGATGCCCAAGTGAAATTATGACCTACTCAGACTTGCTGATGATTAAAATGAAGCTGAAATGCCAAACACAGAGTCACTTTATAAGAAAGATACAACTGGGTCCAGGCCATACAACACTGAATATCCCCCTATAGTTTTGTGTTATTTTCTTTAACTAAGCTAACTTTTAAAGGGCTATGTCTATGGCAGCCTAGGGAACATACACAGTTGTGTCTGTTATGGTGAATTAGATTTTCTGGCTGCAGGAAAAGTCACAAGATCTGTATACTGCCTTTTTGGCGTGAAGAGAGAGAGCTAAATGTGAATAAATGCTGCATTAGAGGTGAGGGCAAAAAGAGAAACTGATGGGTGAAGCTCACAGAATTAGGATATTCAGACCATTCATTTATATCACACATTCTATCTGCAAGATTCTGATTTCAATAATTGTTCAAGTAATTTCATATACAGTAAAACCCCATTAATTTGGATGCTTTCAACTTAAAATTTGTTTAAGTAATATGATAGAACTCTGCTGGTTTCCCTTTTTATATAGTAGGCATAAAAATAGCTAGTATAAATGAAGCTGCACAACTCAGATGGGACTTGAACCCACGAGCTGGGACTCGAACCCAGCCAGAACCCAGGTGGGGACTTGAACCCACTGTCTTTTAATTGAGATCACAGACCTGGTCTCAGGACTTAATGAAGCTCAGGACCTTGATGTCGCATCGCAGAAAGAATTCAGTGAGAGACAAAGTGATAGGTAAGAAGTGGATTTATTTAGAGAGATACACATTCCATAGACAGAATGTCTCAAAAGGCAAGAGCAACCCCAGGGCATGGGATTATCTAGGAAAGTGAGAGCAGCCATGGGAGAAACACACTCCACAGACAGAGTGTGGACTATCTCAGAAGGTGAGAGGTCCGGAAATATGGGGTGGTTAGTTTTTACGGGCTGAGTAATTTCCTAGGCTGATGAGTGGGAGGATAATTCCAACTACTTCGGGGTAGGGGTGGATATTTCCAGGAATTTGGCCACGGCCCACATTTTGGTCTTTTATGGCTGGACTCAGAACTGTCATGGTGCCTGTGGGTGTGTCATTTAGCATATACTAATGTATTACAATGATTGTATAATGTGGCTCAAGGTCTATTGGAAGTCGAATCTTCTGCCATCTTGGACCTAGTTGGTTCTAACCCAGTTTATGTCATATCCTCAAGGGCTATGTCATTCTTTTACAGGTTGTGCCCTGCCCCCTTCCCTCCTGTTTCATAAAGATGATTATTAAAAAGTAAACTATGTTAAACAATAAACCATTTTAAAGCACCCTTAGGTGCTTTATAACCTTATTTTAAAATATTTTTGGAGTTGAGTACATACTGAAGACGTCAAGAGGGCACAGCTGGTACTGTAAAGAAGCATAAATCAAAGGCCTGTCTCAGCATAAATCTGGCCTGAGCTTAGAGGCCAGAGGGTGAAACAGGACAGATAAAAGGAAATATAATTCTCAATACCAGGTAAATTGAACAGTATGGAATGAGGGCTACAAGTAATTTGTTCTGTATGTTAGGGCAAATCTCCTAAAGCATGAAGTGGTCATTGCTCTGGTATAAAGTTACTGTTAAGTACTTGAAATTTTAATATTTTCTTTCTTTTAAGTTCTGTAATGAAGATTTAATGCTTTCACTCAACCTTTAGTTGTTTAGTGCTTACTTCATGTAAGAGATGGTGCCAGGTGTTAAAAGGAACACAGGAAGGAAATGCTGTTCCTGACCTCAAGGATTGGGATAGATTTCTGAATGAATATTTCCCAAGGTAGTGAAGTCATAATAGGAGCAGCCTAAGCAGCCTGCTAGGAGATCATAGACACAGAGTATTACATTGGGTTCCACCAAAAGCCAGCCCTGAGACTACAATGTGCATGCAAATGGTTTATCTGGGAGGTCACAGAAAGTACCAGCAGGGCAGCAGGGAAGTCAGGCAAGGAAGCAAGGTAGCCAGTAATAAAAGGTGCATTACTGAGCAGACTCCTGCTTTGAGCAACTGGGATTCAATCCTGATGGGGAACTCTGGTAAACAATACAGAAGATGCTTCAGTTATCCTAACTGAGGGGCAAAGATACCTGGGTTTTTATCCTCCAGCTTGCTTCAGTTCATTGATTGAGAACTACTCTTGGGAAATGAAAACTCCTGGCTCTTGCAGCCTGTCCTGGTTTCAGGTGCAAAAAGAAGGTCCTCAGGCAGCTGCTCACAGCTGGAAGCCCATTTGGTTGGAGTGTATGGGAGTGATGTTCCTGGGGGGAAAGGGCAGGGTACTCATAGTAGCTGCTCCACAAGGGGAAAATATGATTCCAGATATGGTTATGGAAGAAGGCTGTTGGAAATAGTGGTATTTTAGTAAGGCTGCACAAGAGGAAAGTGGTGATGGAGGAAAAGCCACACCAGAGGCACGTAGTAGTCACTGAAGAGAAGCAGCCCTGGGTAAACAGAGTTTAGGACTCACAAGGAAGTAGGGATGGAGGGAAATATGGCTAAAAGGAAAATAGTAATCAGAATGAGAAGTCCTCTTTATTTTATTTTATTTTTTTGGCCACGCCATGCAGCTTGTGGGATCTTTTTTTGTTCTTTATTAATTTTATTTTATTTTTTATTTATTTTATTTTTGGCTGTGTTGGGTCTTCATTGCTGCACGTGGGCTTTTCTCTGGTTGTGGAAAGCAGGGGTTACTCTTCGTTGTGGGGTTCAGGCTTCTCATTGTGGTGGCTTCTCTTGTTGGGAGCACAGGCTCTAGGCACGTGGGCTTCAGTAGTTGTGGCACACAGGCTCAGTAGTTGTGGCTCACGGGCTTAGTTGCTCCGCGGCATGTGGGATCTTCCCAGACCAGGGCTCAAACCCGTGTCTCTTGCATTGGCAGGCAGATTCTTAACCACTGCACCACCAGGGAATCCCCAGCTTGTGGGATCTTAGTTCCCCGACCAGGGGTCAAACCCTGGCCCAGGCAGTGAAAGCTCTGAGTCCTAACCACTGGACCACCAGGGAATTCCCAAGAAGGCCTCTTTAAATGTCCCATCTAGCAACTTTAAACTCTCTCCTATAGGTCTTGAGGACACTGAATATGTTTGATTACTGGAGTGACATGATTAAATTTTTTTATTTTAGCAAGATTACTCTGAAAACTTTGTCATAATGTTCAGGATGGTGTGGAGGAGGTGGACAGGAGGCCATCACTATAGCCAGGGTGAGGCATAAGCAGTGGTGGTACCAGGAGATTGACAGTAAGAACAGAGAAGGAATATAGGCAGAAGGCACTTTGAGAGAAGTTCCCAGGGCTGGGTACCAGAGAGGAAGATGGAGGAGCAGATGAGCTGCCCACAGAATGAAGCCTCGTAACTCATGGGACTGATGTTTTTAACTGAGGTAACAAATCATAGCAGGAAGAGGAGGTTTTGTGGTTGGAATTTGGATCTGTTAAATTCAAGGTAGGCTGTTAATCTAGAGAGGTCCAGCAAGCAGTTAGAAGGATGTGTGTCCAGAGCCTCAAGAGAGAGTTGGAGCCAGAGGTATACATTTAAGATTCGTCCAAAAGAAGTTACCAAGGAAGAGGATAAAGTGAGACAATTCCAGGTTGGTCTCCATCCAAATACTCAGAATTAGTGATATTTTCCTGTATATATAATTTGGAACAATCATTTCAGGATCTCACTAATTAGAATATAGAATTTCCCTTTCTAATTTGTCTTTTAACTATGAGAGTAAAAGGCTTATGAGCCATAAAATATAATACATTTCCTTCTCTTACTTAATATGATATATTCCTATGAATTAGAATACAGGAATTATAAGTGTAAATCGAGGATAAACTACAAATGCATTATTCAGATCTTTGGGTAATGGCTAAAAGTACCTGAACCACTATATCCTGACAGCAGTGATTGACTGATTCCAGAAATACTCCAACTGTGTTCCAGGAGGGGAGCTACTAATTTTAAAGTATAAAATAAAGCAGTCACTCAATTCACATTTGCTAAGCTCCTCTAGTATTCTAAACTGACCACTTGATTTCCTTTTCCAAAGCCTGTGTACCTGGTAATCTGCACCTCCAAAGGCTCTGAAAAATATTTCTGAGCAACTTTAGGCCACCTCTCTGCTCTTTTCCTTACTAAAGCTCATCAGACAATTAGTGATGAAGACATGGGTTGAAGTTTGTGAAGGTCCAATAAATAACATATTGTTTTCCTCATTTGAGTTTTGAACCAAAAGACATCATATATCTTATGATAACAACATATCACCTTTATTATTATCACGATCATCGTCATCACAACCACCACCATCATAATCATTATCACTGTGAAGACTAGGTTAGGAGTTGTGGCCTATATGAGGAACAGCAATGGACATCCTAATGCTGAACCTCTGAATTAGACAGATTTATCCACCAAGTCATATGCAAAAGTGGAGAACCACAGGTCTCCCTATGTGGGAACCTACCTGGTAAAACAAACTTCAGGCATGGAAAAGCCAACAAAAAATGATGCTCCCAGCATCAAAAGTAAAAGAGAAGAAAAGGGGAGAGTCGTGCATTCCCAGTTCCTCATCCCATATCACCAGCAACTGAAGTCATTTATTTTTCAGTCAGTTATTTACTTGGATGGCCCATATCCTGAAAACGTGAAGCCATCTGAAAAAGACTCTTCTCTTCTTTGTTGCTTATCTTCCTTCTTCACCACTCACAAACTCATAGTCTAAGGGCTTAATAAGAGTTGGAAAACAGAATCTAATGTTAGAAAAATCCTCTGAGATCACTTAGTCTGACCTGTCAGGGCAGGGAATTGAAGTGACTTGACCAAAGTCACACAGTTCATTAGTGGAAAATCTTAAGCTAGTATCCCTTAAGTTTAAAGAAGATATCTGAAAAAACGCATGGTTACTTTATTGCACAATTTTGTATACCACTCAAAGGTGCCTTTGAGCAGAAACATCAGCCAGATGGTGTTAACTTTTTCAAAGAATCTCTAACCCAGAGGGAACTTAATGAAGAAGCAGACTTTCACATGGCCCTTATATATCTTGATCTGAGCAAGATTTTCTGAGGCTATAGGCTGTGTTCCTTCTTCTACTCTGGAAAGACTTCGGTCTTTTCTACCCAGGAAATGACAAAAGACTTATTCTGTCCATTTGTTTCTGTGGAATCACTTCTCAACTAGCAAAGAGCACAGCAGATAGTAAGCACTCGATAAATGGGAAATGATGAAAGAATGAATAAATAAACAAATAAATAAAGTTTCCCTCTCATTCAAAAAGAGTACAAGATGAAAAAAAAATTGATGCTGTTCCAGTTAAGGCAATAAAAAACTCAATTTTTATTGAGAAATGCATCAATTTACTTTCCAGAGTTTTATGTGAAACATTAACAATTATTAACAAATATTAACAATTATCATTCAAATTGACTTAAGTGGAGAGAATGGAAAGGAAAACCAAGAGTAAAGAAACAGCAGGAGGGGCTTCCCTGTTGGCTCAGTGGTTGAGAGTGTGCTTGCCAATGCAGGGGATATGGGTTCATGCCCCGGTCCAGGAAGATCCCACATGCCATGGAGCGGCTAGGCCTGTGAGCCATGGCCGCTGAGCCTGCGCATCTGGAGCCTGTGCTCTGCAACGAGAGAGGCCACAACAGTGAGAGGCCCACGTACCGCAAAAAAAAAGAAACAGCAGGAGAAACATCCAACTGAGAAAAAAAGTAGTTAGGAGAGCCTCAATATTTATGAGGCACAGCCCTGACAACCCCAGTGATTCCCCAGATTGACAAGAAAACAGTAAGTACTAAGCCAACTTTATTCCTGAGCAAAATGCTTCCCTTCTGAATACCAGCCCTAGAGCATTTGAAGTTTATGTGTATGCCAGGAACTTACATATGCTATTCTATTTCAGCCTTTACTACCACTCTGTGAGGTAGACATTATAAACTCTGTCATAAACCACACATATCATGGACCTTCACAAATGTTAAATTGAAATATTAAGCTTATGCTGTATAAATCTATCGTTAACCTTACATCTTTCTCTCTCCTTTAGCTAAAAATTTTCCTCTTGCTCATTCACATGTCAATCCATTAATTTAAAAAGTATTTATTAAGCAATAGGTGGGATAATACATTTGTACATATGGGAAATTAACAACTTAGTAATGAAATTAAGAATACAATTCTATAGCATCACAAGGAAAAAATACTTAGGAAGAAATTTAACAAAAGAAATGTAAGACTTTTACACCAAAAATTTTAAAACTTTGCTAAAGAAAATAGAAATAAATGGAGAGATAGTCCATGTTCATGGAAAGAAAGACTCGATACTGTTAAGATGATTATTCTTCCCAAATTGATCTATAGATTCAATGCAATTCTTATGAAAGTTCCAGCAGGCTTTTTTTTTTTTTTTTTTTGCAGAAATTGACAAGCAGATCCAGAAATTTATATGAAAAATACAAAACATCTAGAATAGCCAAAACAATTTTGAAAAAGAATAATCTGTAGGATTTTCACTTCCCAATTAAAAAACTTACCATAGGCTACAGTTATCAAGACAGTGTGGTACTGGCATAAAGATAGACATAGATCAGTGGAACAGAATTGAGAGTCCAGAAATAAATCCTTATATTTACAGTCAATTGAGTTTTGGCAAAAGCACCAAGGCAATTCACTGGGGAAAGGATTCTGTTCAACAAGTGGTGCTGGGACAACTGAATATCTACATGCAAAAAATTAACTTAGATCCTCACAACACACCATATACAAAAAGTAACTCAAAATGGGTCATAGATTTAAATGTGAGAGTGAAAACAATAATGCTTTTAGAAGAAAGTACAGGAGAAAATCTTCAAGATTTGGGGTTAGGCAAAGATTTTTTGGATATGACACCAAAAGCACAGTGCATACAAGAAAAAATAATAATAAATTAGACCTCATCAAAATTCAAAACTTTTGTACTTTAAAGTACATCATTAAGAAAATGAAAAGACAAGCAACAGACTAGGAGAAAATATTTGCAAACCGCATATCAGATTAAGGACTTGAGATATATAGAGAGCTCTTACATCTCAATAAGAAGACGAAAAACTCAATCAATAAATGCGCAACGATGTGAACAGACAGTTCACCAAAGAAGATATTGGGTTGGCCAAAAAGTTCCTTCGGTTTCTAAGTAAAAATAAAAGACACATTTTTCATTTTCACCAAGAACTTTATTGAACAACATATTCACCCTTTTGTTCCACTACCTTCTGCCATTTTTCAGGCAACTTCATAATTCTATCTTCCCAAAACTTTTTATCTTTTTGAGCAAAGAACTGTTCCAGGTGCCTTTTACAGTCTTCCAGGGAATTGAAATGTTTTCCATTAAGAGAATTCTGTAAAGACAAAAATAAATGAAAATCCAAAGGTGCAATGTCTGGTGAATACTGTGGATGAATCAGAACTTCCCAGCCAAGCTGTAACAGTTTTTGCCTGGTCATCAAAGAAACATGCGGTCTTGCGTTATCCTGATGGAAGATTATGCATTTTCTGTTGACTAATTCCGGACGCTTTTCATTGAATGCTGCTTTCAATTGGTCTAATAGGGCGCAGTACTTGTTGTAATTAATCGTTTGGTTTTCTGGAAGGAGCTCATAATAGAGGACTCCCTTCCAATCCCACCATATACACAACATCACCTTCTTTGGATGAAGACCAGCCTTTGGTGTGGTTGGTGGTGGTTCATTTTGCTTGCCCCACTATCTCTGCTGTTCCACATTATTGTGCGGTATCCACTTTTCATCGCCTGTTACAATTTGTTTTAAAAACGGAACGTTTTCATTACGTTTAAGTAGGGAATCGCACGCGGAAATACAGTCAAGAAGGTTTTTTTCTGCTTAACTTATGTGGAACCCAAACATCAAAGAGATTAACATAACCAAGCTGGTGCAAATGATTTCCAATGCTTGATTTGGATATTTTGAGTATGTCAGCTCTCTCCCGCGTGGTATAACGTTGATTGTTCTCAATTAATGTCTCGATTTGATAGCTATCAACTTCAACTGGTCTACCTGACTGTGGAGCATCGTCCAGCGAGAAATCTCCAACACGAAACTTCGCAGACCACTTTTGACACGTTTGATCAGTCACAGCATTTTCTCCATACACTGCACAAATCTTTTTCAGTTTCAGCTGCGTTTTTACCGTTCTTGAATTATATACCGAAAATGTTGCTTTTTTCTTCCATCTTCAGTATTAAAATGGCAACACAAAAATTTACCAATTTTGTTAAGTTTTTTTTTTAATGCATGCTGATATGACAGCTGTCAGGATACAATCTAACAAAATTGTTTTGAATGAAGTTAAACACAACTAAATGTTATTAGAGCCATCTTACAGAAAAAACCAAATGAACTTTTTGGCCAACCCAATATATGAACAGCTAATAGGTACATGAAAAGATGCTCAACATCTTTTTTTTTTTTTTTTTTTTATGTGGTACGCGGGCCTCTCACTGCTGTGGCCTCTCCCGTTGCGGAGCACGGCTCCGGACGCACAGGCTCAGTGGCCATGGCTCACGGGCCTACCCGCTCCGCGGCATGTGGGATCCTCCCGGACCGGCCCAGTGGCCAGGGCTCACGGGCCTACCCGCTCCGCGGCATGTGGGATCCTCCCGGACCGGGGCACGAACCCGCGTCCCCTACATCGGCAGGCAGACTCTCAACCACTGCGCCACCAGGGAAGCCCAATGCTCAACATCTTTATTCACCAGGGAAATGCAAATTAAAACCACAATGAGTACCATTTTACACCCACTGGAATGGCTAGAAGTCAGACAATGAAAAATGTTGGCCAGAAGGTGGAGAAATGGAAACCCTCATCCAGTGCTGATAAGAATGTAAATGGTACAGCCACTTTGGAAAACAATTTGTTAGTTTCTTAAAAAGTTAAACATAAAATTCCCACACAACCCAACAATTCTACTCCTAGGTATCTACTCAAGAGAAATGAACACATGTCCACATAAAGACTTGCACCAGAATGTTCATATCAACACATACTGGAAACAACCCAAATATCCATCAACTGGTGAATGGATACACAAAACGTGGTCTATCCATACACTGGAACGCTATCCAGCAATAAAAAGGAAACGTGATTGATGAACTTCAAAAACATTATGTGACGTGAAATAAGCCAGACACAGAGACCACATATTTTGAAATTCCATTGTTATAAAATTTCCAAAAAAGGGCAAATTTATAGAAAATGAAAGTAGAATAAGGGTTGCCTGTTGCTAGAGGTACTAGCTAGGATTAACTGTAAATGAGTATGAGGGATCTTATTAGGGGGGTGGAAATGTTCTAAAATTGATTTATGGTGATGGTTGCACCACTTGGTGAAGGTACTAAAAATCGTTGAACTGTATATTTGAAATAGGTAAATTTTATACATAAAATATACCTCAATGAAGCTGTTAAGTAAAAAAAATTTAAAATAAATTAGTAAAAGCCAATGTATCATTCGATTCTTGATGGAATATACATCATTTACTCAAACTCAAATCTTAAACGTCATTTTTGAAACATTCCTCTTCTTCATGGTTATACAGATCAGGTGTCAAGGCCTTGCTTGTTCTTCTTGTGAACTTTACTGCGTGAACCATTTCTTTATTTTTCTTTCTGAAGCCATTTTACTAATCCAGATCTTTCTTACTTCCTTACTTAATGTTGTTATATTTGTAAGTGTTTTCCCTAACTCTATTTACTCCCTGTAGGTTAAACTGCACTAATTACTAGATTAATTCTGCAGTAACATTGGTTTTATCAGGTTGTGCTTTCTATCCGGGACCTGTAATTATTCTCATTGCAGGCAGTATACTGTGCAAACAATGGCTTTCCTGTTTGGACCCACCCTATATTTCCAATTTTATTTTCCACTCTTATTACAATTCTTTTACTCTATCAGATTGGTTTCCTCATTGTCCCCTGCATTAGTTTCTTAGGGCTGCCGTGACAAATTGCTACAAACTAGGTGGCTGAAAACAACAGAAATTTGTTCTCTCGCAATTCTGGAGGCCAGAAGTCTCAAATCGAGGTTTCAGCAGGGCTGTGTTTCCTACTAAGAGTTTACTGGAGAATCCTTCATTGCTTCTTCCAGCTTTCGGTGTTGCCAGCAATCCCTCATGTTCCTTGCCTTATATACACATCCGTTTCCAACTTCTGCCTCTGTCTTTAGATGGCCTTCTCTGGGTGCTCTTCTCTTCTAAGGACACTTATCACTAGGCCCACCCTAATCCAGGATGATCTCATCTCGAGATCCTAAACTCAGTTACATCTGCAAAGATCCTTTATGCAAATAAGGTCACGTTCAAAGATTCCAGGTGAATATATCTTTTGGGACACCACCATTAAATCCATTACATCACCTGAACACTCTATGTCCTTTTTATACCTTTGGCCATGTTATTTCCACATTTGAAATTTCTCTTCCATTCCTTTTTTCAGATCCTGCTCAGATTCTAAGTCTAGCTCACAAAGCTTCTCCTAATCAGAACAGCCTGTATTAGTTTCTCCTTTTCCTGAACTCCTATAGCACTCATTGGTCCCTTCATTTCTGCATTGTTTATGTTCATGTTAGTAGCTCCTGTTTGCCAACCAGATTTTAATCTCCTGTAAGGAGATCTCAAACTCTAAAGCAGTGGGTCTCAGCTTTGGCTGCATATTGGAATTACCTGGGGATTTTTAAAGACACTCTTATTTGTGTCCCACCCCAAGAGGTTCTAATTTAACTGGTCTGGGGGTGTGTCCTAGGCATAGGTATTTTTTAAAAGCTTCCTTACTTTATGTGCAGCCAAGATTACTAATGTGCAGCCAAGATTGAGAAACCACAATTTTATAGCTCGTGTTCTCAACAGGGAGGGCTAAAATTGGTGCTTGGGGTGGGATTGGGGTAGAAAAATCTTAGATATTACAATGGCCTGTCATCCTTCAAAAGGCCCAAGTATATAAGCATATATATAGTACACATATCTACTAAAATTTCATGGGGAGGGAGCAATTAGGGAAAAAAATGTCTAAAATGGTTACTTAGAGGGGCAATAATGACAAATATGCTGAGAAACTCTGCTCTAAAGTATATCAAAATCACCTGCGGAACTTGGTAAACTACATGTGGCCAAGCCCCCAGAGATTCTGATTCAGAAGTTTGGGCCGTGGCCCAAAATTCTGTATATTGTATAAACTAACATTTGCATGGTTACTATATATGAAGTATTCTCCTGAGTGCACCCATTCATTATCTTCACTTGACAGATGAAGAAACAGAGGCACACAGAACAATTTGCCCAAAGTCACTCAGCTAGTAAAAGACGGAAAAGATTTGAACCCAGGCATTCGTACTCACATACTTAACCCCTAATTATATAGCCTCAAGTACCAGAGTTTGTGCTGGAGGGTAAGAAACATGCCTCCATAGTTCTCTTCTATTCCTTCCACAAGGAGCAGAATGCTTCATACAGAACGGGCCAAAAGTACTTGTTGAATTAATGACCATGGACAAAGAAAGAACCAAAGAACAGCCAGCCAGACAACAGTAGGACTAAGGGCACCTTGTATCAAGATGGTCAGTCAGGACCACAAGGGGTTAGATTCCATTGTCTGGCTGGGTTAGTTATGAAGCGGGTTAAATGGTCAAGGATAAGACTTCGTGCTTAGTCTGAGAGATGTAGGAGTACTTGGGAAATCTCCAGTGTATTACAACTATTAACACAAGGTTAAGCCAACAAAAATCTCAAAATGTTCGTTTTCATTGTTCCAAAGCCGTTTGATGGTTTGGGGTTCCTTGAGATCAGGGGTTCTTAAGTTCCATGGGCTCCTTTGGCAATCATATGTGAAGTCACATAGCATGTATTTAGAAAATTACTCTGAGAAAGGTTGAAGCCTATAGACCACTTCTCAGAATAATGTTTCTAATGTGTAAAACAAAGAAAGGTATGAAATGACAAAGGCAGGCAACTATATTGAGTTACATTTATCAAAATATTTTTTTAATGTGTGATAGGGTAATATCTGTGTTTCCTTATTAACATCTTTAAAAAGATCTAGTGACAAGTCTAAAAACAACTGTAATTTGATGTTTTGATGAGTGTAAATAATATTTCAAGCTATCCGTAACAACTAAAATGTGATACAGGAATATCTGTGATTTCTAACAGTGACAAGGAGTCACAGGTACTGCTAACACTAATGTGGTTTGTTGCCAAATTCATATTAGAAATAAATGCTCGTTTTCAGTTAAAGGTTAGTGAAAATAAAGATGTGAATGTTTTCCCATCCACGGACCCTTTGGAGGGACCTGTGGATCTGGGCTTAAAACCCCTTCTATTTAACTCCAATAGTCTGGCCCTATCTGCTTCATCCTGCCCAACTTGGCCTGTCTTGATTTAGAGACACTCCACAGACAAGTTCCATCACTGTCAAAATTTTTGGCCAGGAAAGTTTCTCTAGAAGGACAGGATACAGCCTCTTAACACAGCAGCAGCTTTGGACACAGTGATCCTTATAATGACAAGAATTGAGAAGTGCTGTGGGGAAGGATTAGTTAGAAAAGCATTTCTGGGGAGTTCCCTGGCGGTCCAGGTTAAGGTGGTTAAGACTATGAGCTTTCACTCCTGAGGGCCGGGGGGTCAATCCCTGGTCGGGGAACTAAGATCTCACAAGCTGCGCCGCTGCTTCTGCCACATGGCCAAAAAAAAGGAAAAAAGAAAAGCATTTCTGAAGCCTTTATCTTCACTTTGCTTAACAATCAACTGGGGAATCTAGAAAAAAATGCATACTCTTGGACACTCCCACAAGCCCCCCAACCCCAAACACACCTTTCTCTCTACACAAACACACACCTCAGAGTTTCTAATTCAGTGAGTCTGGGGTGGGGCCCAGGAATCTGCATTTAAACGATCCTACCAGGTAATTAAGCGGCTGCTGACCAGATGCATTAGCCTAGAGTCTAACTTAGCAGAGACCTCTTTTGAGAGCAATTTGTGTTTCCAAATGGAAGAGAAAGAAGCAAGCATCAAAGCCTTTCAGAGCATTTCCCAACAGCTGCCTGGCCAGCCCCTCAGGTGACTGGTTTCGGGCAGACAGCAGTCTAACTCTAAAGGTTCACCATCAGGGCAGAGCGGTTTACAGTTCCCATCAGAAATGAAATCTGTGACTAAATTTTCCTCTTTTGCGAAATGGAAATATTCTCCCTCTTTTTCTCTCTCATCTCCCCGGTTTTCCCCTCAGGATTCTGCAGAGACTAAAAGGAATACATGATTCACTGAGAGGCTTGAACTCTTAACAAAGGTGCCAAATAAATACACTGATGTTTTAAGAACCCCATAATTTCGGAGCACAAAGGGTAAGGATTTCTTAGATTCTGGAGGCTTGTTGTTCCACAGTGCCTGGGATAACTCCTTTATCTTATCTGCAATAACTTTATCTGTAATCTGGAAGATAACTTCAGTCTGTGTTAAGAGAACAATGATATAAGCCTCTCTCTGTCATTCGACCCTTGACCTTTATCTGCAAGAAACACGGGAGGGAGGCTTGTGGGCTTCCTGATCCTTTTATATCTTTAGTCTCACCAGTCAGGACTTTATTAGAAACTTAACTAAAGCCACCTAGACTCTGTCTAGCACAAAGGTGGTAAGATTCTTTATTCTGGACAGAATGAATCTAAATTGACAGGTTGGAATTGTAGTTTTTTATTTTAACAAAGAAGCAAAAAACATATTTTACTAACATATTAAACACATCTTTTATAAATAATATGATGCTAAATTATATGTATTAGCAATTAGAGTGTGATTTATTTTTTTCTCCTCTTGTTATAGGGCTATTTACAGCTCCTGGCAGTTAATTTAACTTATCAGTGTTTTAAATTTTTAAAAGTTTCCTATTTAAAAGGAGATTGGTCAGTGAAATGTATAGAGTTTATGAACTTCTCTCCAGTGTTCCATCCACCTCCCATAAATAATGATACCACTTATTACTACTTTCCCCCCCCTTAAATCCCTCCCTCCAGTGGTGAAGAAGCCGTGGCAATCTTGAGTCTATCATTGTATAATTTCGTAAAAGAAAAAAAAAAAAAAGATTGTCAGTGATCCTGCTAAGGAAATGCAGCTTTGAGTCGGCACTGAGGGAGGTGTGTGTGTGCCCTACACTGTCCAGGGTTTGGGAAGCCCTGTCATTCTGGTACAAGAGTTGGGGGTATAACTTTTATACTTGAATCTACCTACCAAGTTTACATTTCTCAGTTCCTTTTTGTAAGGTGTTATTTCTGTATTTAAATAACTTCTTTCCCAGTGTAAAGCTGCTTTCTGCTTTATCTTATTGCACTGCTAGTTTTGTGTAGGTATTAATTTTATTGCTGCTTACTGCTTTTTTTGTATTACTTACCTCTGCTCTTTCTTCTAATGGCTATATTAAAGTCTGACACAGACAATATTTGTTGAATAAATCCTGAGCCAGGCACTGTATTTACTACTTTATTATAGTTAATCTCATTTGATCTGATTAATTAAATATTCTTCATTAAATTCTATGAGGCCAATTAGAATTATTATCACAACCTCATTTTATAAACTAAAAAACATGAGTCTGAAAAACACTGAATGAATTTATAAGACTTTAAAGAATCACTGGAAAAACTAACACTAAATCTTGAAATTGGTTAGGCCCAGGGGTTTATAATTGTTTAGTCCAGGGGTCAGCAAATTATGGCCAGAGGTCAAATCTGGCCCACTACCTGTTTTATTAAAGCACAACTCACTGATTTATGACTCTGAAAGATGATCTGACATAAGGAATATTACAAACTCCAAACCCTTATTTCCTAAACCTCAATAAAGAATAAACATGCTGAAAATATTTCCCAATCTTGTTATGTTGACAGTATTTTAATAGATAAATTGTGTGTATATTTGTCAGATTAATCAGATTTTAAAACATTGAAGCATATGGACATTTACTAATCTATTTTTTAACTCTATGTCCTGATGTTCAAGGACCATTTGATTATAAGAAACAGGCACACTGGAGAAAGTTTAAGTGAAGACCGAATCCAAGGAAACTGCAGAATCCAAGGACAGGAGAAATCACTGAGTTTCATAGCTGGAATGGACTGAGAACTCGGAAGCTCTCAGAGCCCATGGCCGCTTATTTCTCCAGCTCTCCCTCTTTCCAAAACCACATGATCTCTCTCTCAGTGCTCCCTGCCTGTTTATCAAACACACATAGCCTACAATGAATGCCCCTAAGTGGTGGCATCAGTGGCTATATGACGTTATACATCTAGCTCCTGTGGCCATTAACAGTCTCTGGGTCAATTTCCTTGTCCAAGCATCAAATGCACAATTGCTGGGGGAATATGTGATATAAAGGTCTGTCCCTTCCCATGTTATGGAGGGTCAAGTCTCCAAGAAGCCTGTATGGAGGAGAATAAATGACTGTCATCACTGACATGCCCTATGAAAATGATTCTCAGTGTGATGGGGGTGGTGCCTATTCCTCAGATTGCGCTATAACACTGTTATGAATGACTGTTTCTCATAGGAGTACATCATGGCCTTTAATTTTGCTTGTCTGGATAAAAAGTAAACCATGCTCTAGTGTGATTTATAATAATGTACTATGTTAAGGAGAAAAGGCTTTGTTATTTGCAGAAATATTATATCTGAAACTAATGCAAACAAGATAAATGCAGTTCTTTAAAATATTTAACTAGGTATATGTTCTTAAACAACTGATAATTAATGGAGTCATTGAGATGATGATTTCATTTCTTCAATGTGTTGTAAATGTCACTTTTCTTTTGGCTTCTTAATCTAACCTACATATTTGCTTCCCTACTGTGTATTTCTTATAATATTTATGCTTAGCAAAATGGGAATACCAATAATCACTACAATTTTATAGGCCTGTCAAACAGCAGAATGTCTAGTCTATTGGTAGACTTTAATGATATTACCATGTCTCTGTCCCAGTACACCTTGTAGCAATTTTCCAACACATTCGTAGGATTACATTTATAATGCTGTATTAATCCATTTGCAAACTCACATCTGAGGTCATAACGTTGACCTGCAAAATTAACAGTATACTCGTGTTGTTCATTCAGCAGCTAAGTATAACCTCCAATTATTTTATAATTGTTTTGATGAGTGTAGTTTCTTTTGTACATGAAAATGATAATACTTTCCCAGCTGAACTTACACTTGGATTTTTCTTCCTTGTGAAAAAAAGACTCACAATTGTAAATTAGTTGATCCAGACTGGTAGTGTTTTCCCAGACCAAAGTACAGTGTCTTCCTCTGTAAAATTCTAGTTTGTTCTATGAGTGAGACTGTGATTTTGGACTATGGAATTATATGTGTCTGTGCATCATGTAACATTTGCTGAGTGCCTACAATACTCAAAGCATTGCTAGAAATTTGTAGAACAAAAATGAGTAAGATATTCACTGTCCTCAAAGAGCTTCTATTTGTCAGGGAAAAGCCACTAAACCATCTAAACCTGATTAATTGTGACACATGTTATAATAGACTAGAGGGATGGACAAATGCCATGGGAGAACAGAAAAAGACTGTAAATTATTCTGGGAGAGAGACAAGAAAACATGCATATGACATGACCTTTGACTTTGGCCTTGAAGGAAGAAAGAAAAATTCAGGTAAAAGAGAACAACATGTGTATGGTGACCTGAGGCAAAATAATTAAATTAGTAAAAGGAATGTATCTAGGACGGATGCAACATATTGGAGAAAGAGGTAAGAAGTAGGCTGAATAAATAAGATGTGACCGTGGTATAAAAAGGCTTGCATGCCACTGTATGGCATTCAGATGGATCATAAAGAAAATGGAAAACCACTGAAGTTCTTAATTTAGGAATTTACAAAAGCATATTTGTGTTTTAGAAAAATAATACATGTGGCAATGTGGAGGACTGATCACATTGCAGTGAATTCCATGAATATTCATCTGGTATCAATCTAGTTTTCCTCATTCTATAATAAAGATATTTATCCATTTATTAATTAAACAGCCATGGGCCAAGAATCCTGTATTATCATGACCAAGTATATATTACCACCATTGATTAACTAATGTTTAATTCCTTTCAACTTCAAGAAACCCCAATATTCTTAGATTTCCTTGGTAATAAAACTACAAGAGTGACTTTCAATAGTAGTTAAGCCTCATTACATCAAGTTTGCTTCTTGGCATTTATAATTATGCTATATGGAGGTGTATATCATTATTCGAATTATTTTAAAAGTCTCAAAAAGAGAAAAAACACAAATTACCAATATCAAAAATGAAAGAGGAGGACTTTCCTGGTGGCACGGTGGTTAAGAATCCACGTACCAATGCAGGGGACATGGGTTTGGGCCTTGGTCCGGGAAGATCCCACATGCCGCAGAGCAACTAAGCCCGTGTGCCACAACTTCTGAAACTGCGTGCCACAACTACAGATGCCTATGAGCATAGAGCTCATGCTCTGTAACAAGAGAAGCCACTGCAATGAGAAGCCCATGCACCGCAATGAAGAGTAGCCCCTGCTCGCTGCAACGAAGACCCAGCACAGCCAAAAATAAATAAATAAATTGATGTTTTTTTTTAAGTGAAAGAGGAAATATCACTTAAGATATAAGGAAAAATTATCAACAACATTATGCTAACAATTCCAACAACTTATATAAAATGAACAAATTCCTTGAGAGGTACAAATGACCAAAACTAACAAAAGAAGAAACAGAAAATCTGAATCATACTATGTCCATACAACTATTGTAGAATTCCATAATTTAAAAGTATCCTCACAGGGACTTCCCTGGTGGTCCAGTGGTTAAGTAAGACTCTATGTTTCCACTGCAGGGGGCACGGGTTTGATCCCTGGTAGGAGAACTAAGATTCCCACATGCCATGCACAGCGCAGCCAAAAAAAAAAAAACAAAAGTATTCTCACAAAGAAAACTCCAGGTCCAGATGGCTTCACTGATGATATCTACTGAATATTTTTAAAAATAATGGCAAATTTACACAAACTCTTTAAGAAAATAAAGGAAGAGGAGGGGATACTTACCAACTCATTTTACGAGAATAGCATTTACTATGATACCAAAACCAGGCAGAAGCATTACAAGAAAACTACAAATCAATTTCCCTACAGATTCAAAACTTCTCAGAAAAATATTAGCAAGTTGAATCCAGCCATAAACAAAAAGGATATTACATCATGACAAAGTGGGACTTACCCAGAAACGTGAGTCTGGTTTAATATTAAAATTATTTTAAAAGTTTAAAACCTGAGATTTAGAACTAACATAAAGCTTCAATAAGCATACATGGGGTAAATAACTGACAGAGGAATGCTAATCCTCAAAACTGTTGTCTTATTTTTTTAGCTTAATGGACTGGGACATAGTCAGATGCATAGAGAGCACTGTGCAACTCAAGCCTAAGAGAGTCTGCGCATGACATCCCCCCGGCACTGCCCCCCCCATCACAATGATTGCTTTATGTGTGGGTCCTGTCACAGTAAAGTTGAGCAAAGAGAATTTTTCTCTTAATCTGGAGTCTGACTCATACGTTATCTCTAGAACTGTTGCAACTGTTTTGTTATAAGAGTGAAGATGACACACTAAAAAGGCCAGTGAGAGAATCATAAAAAGAAAATATAGAGATGAAGCCCATATCAAACCTTCACAAAGCCCTTTATACATCTGAACTTTTTCATAGAAGTCAATTAATTCTGATCTTGGATAGATTATTTTTTATTAGCTAAGTAATAAATAACCATGGAAGAAAAATCTGAAAATACAGATAAGCCCACTCTATTTCCATTGCTTTTGCATTTACCATAGAAATTTGTCCATAATATTTAACTTAAAAAACATAAAATTAATCAATATTTGTATCATCCTCCTGAACAACATAAGGTCTCTAGAACACTTTAACTCTGATTATCCCTTATAATTTATAGCTGTATATTTTAGGTGTATCTTTTTCTAAGCTCCTCAAAATTATTTTTTTACAATGTTTACTTAGATTTACCTATATTTTACGTTTTGTTTTATCACCTATTCTTGAATCACAGACCACTGATTTGGGGTCACTTTCTTCCATATGAAGCACATATTTTAGAGTTTCCTTAGGTTAGGGATTGTTAATTGCAAACTCTCAGTTTTTGTTTGTCTGAAATGTCTTCATTTTGCCCTGGTTTTGAAATATGTTTTTGACAGTCATACAATTCCAGGGTGAGAGTTATTTTCTTTTAGCACATTAAGATTATGCTACTTTCTTTTGCCTTCCATTGTAGTTCTCAGTCTAATCATCTTTTCATGGTAATCTATTTTTTTCTTTTACGTTTCCTTGTCACTGGTGTTCTACATTTATATACAGCGTGGCTGGGGGTATTTTTTTCTCTTACTTTATGCTGTTTGAGAATTGATATGCGTTTTGAATATTTGGATATAGGTTTTTCATTTGTTCTGGAAAGTTCTCTATCACTAGCTCTTCTAATGTTCTGCCTGCCCCATTCTATCTCTCATCTCTTTCTAGAATTCCAATTTGTTGTATGTGAAATCTTCTCACTCTATCATTTGTGTCTCAATGTCTCTTCATATTTTCTGCCTCTTTATATCTCTGTACTACATTCTGTCTAATTTTCAGTACTATCTTCCAGTTCACTAATTCTGACTTCAGCAGTGTCTAATCTGCTTCTAAAGCAACCTATTGAATTTTTTCAAGTACTACATTTTTCATCTCCAGAGGTTATATGTGATTCATTTTCAAATTAGCTTGATCATCTTTTAGTCTATTTCTTTAAACATATTAAACATACCAATTGTGTTAATAATTCAAATAGCTAAGCTTTTGTGGGTTATTGATTCTGCTGATCCTTTCTCATTGTGGCTATGCTTCCTTGGTTATTTTGTGATTTTTGATGGTGACCTAGTCATTCTTGGAATTTATCTGTAGTACTTTTTTGATGCCTGGATTGAAGGCACTATCCTTCTGAGAGGATTTGTGTTTACTTTTTCCAAACCCTAGGACTCTACTAATTTGGCATCACTTTAAACTTAATATTTACCTTGAAGTTTTTCAGACCATGTGGGTAGTGTAAATCCAGGCTGTAATCCCTAGGGGTTGACTTGTGTTTATGAATTATGAGGAAAGAATTGTCCTCCTTCAACCAGTGCCAAAGTTTAAATACTACAATTTTCCTTGAAGTTCCCTTACAAAATGGGGAGTAGGGTGGGTTTATTTCACCATCACACTGATTAAGTGTACAGATTCACCATCAGTTTTTTGTTTACTTTCACATTGACTATTCTGCATCCTAGTGAAATGTAAGAGTCTCAAAATTAGACCCTCCATGAGAAGAACTTGGAAATAATCTTTGTCCCTTGTACTCCTCAAGACCTGAAAAGTAAAGTTCAAATTCAAAAGATTTGGCAATTGGCCCCAAAGTGAAAGACATTTTCAGTGTGTTCAAGTTCATGCCTTCTCTTAGTGTTTTTTTTTTCTTCTCTTAGTTTTGACATCTATGTATTCCATACTTTCCTGCCATCTCACCGATGTATTTAAACACAAATATCTTATTTTTAAAATCTAGGATATTAGGGAATTTTTTGGTTGTTTTATAGTGAGAGCATCAGTCTGGGTATCTAGACTATCATGCTGTCAGATATGGAAGTCCTCTTTACATGTCTTCTCTCGTGTTATTCCATTAGCTGGAAAACTTTCCACACCATGCCAGTTACAAATTTATCACCTCAGTTCCAAACTCACTCTTCATTGCCTGCTATGCAAAAATGCAACTGTGCCTTTAAAATAGTTTTTATTTGCCAGCTGACATAATGCTAAACTTTGTCAATAGAGGGTGGTGGAGAGACATTGCAGGATGAAGGGATTTTCCTTCCAGTTCCCAGTCTGCTCCTTTGGCAGGCACGTGAAGCTTCTCCAGTACCAGGCTCCAGCAGTGCTCACAATTTCCCGAGTGTCTGACTCCTATAGTGCCCATGGCTTCCCAGGGCACCTCTTGCAGCATTGGTGACTTCAGCTTTGCCAATACCAGGGTCCTGCAGCTCAGGCAGCCTCTTCAGTGCAGGGCAGTCAGCAGCAGGGAGCAGCCAGCAGCTTTCCCCAGCACCCTCTTGGGCTGTTTCCTAGCAGAGTGCCTTCAGTGAAATACCTCCTTGGGAACAACCTCCCCTACATCCCAGAGACTTCTGTTGCAGCAACTTCTCTGCCATTTCTGGCTCTCAGACCTGGAATAGAAAGGAGGAGCTCTTCCTTGGGTATATTGCTAGGGTTGAGTAGTGGTTGGTCCTTTAGAGTTCTTTTTACTTCTATCTAGCCAACTCCGCCTTAATCATATCCCCTGCTTCTTTTTTTAAAATTAATTAATTAATTAATTAATTAAATTAATTTGGGGGCACTTGTTCTTTGTTGTGGTGTGCGGGCTCTTCGTTGCGCCAGCCTTCTCTAGTTGCAGCACGCAGGCCTAGAGCATGTGGGCTCAGTAGTTGCAGCACAAGGGCTTAGTTGTGGTATGTGGGATCTCTGCCAGCACTTATCCCACTAATTGAAAATATAATTTTTTTTAATATAATGTCACCTACTATGAGAACACACACTCTTGGGAACAATTTTTAATCTTTTATTCTTAATGCCTAAATGCCTAATCCAATTCACAGTAATTACTATATGCTCAAAAAAAAAATTGCTGTTGAATTAACTGAATACTTGCAAATCATTTAGTCTCTCTAATCTTCAATTTCTTCCTCTCCTAACTGGTATCATTAACACCTGTTCTTAAGATGGACTAAATGAATATTTGTTTCTAGTTCCTTAACACAACTAAAGGCAGAGCATGCTACTAAATGTGTTATTTCATGTGGGAAAAAAATGAAGAATTACTCTTTTAGTAAGATTTTATTTTTCAAATAGTATGATTAATTATAGAAAGAATACAAAAATTATAAAGAAAATAAAAATTACTCAAAATATTACTAACCAGAGATAAAACTGTTAACATTTTCATGCAGTCATTTCTAGTAATTTTTCCATGAATATTTTAAAAACCAAAATTAAGAAAAAACTATATGTATAGCTTTTTTACCCTGCTTTTTTCCATTCAATGTGAGAATATTGCTATGTCATTAAATACTCTTTTAAAAACATGTTTTTTTCGGCTATTATTCCATCATATGAATAAACCATCAAACATTTATCAAGTTATTTGGACACATGATGTTTTAATTTTTTTGCAATTAAAATAGTATTAAGATAAACATTCTTAAAATACTTACACACATCTCTCATTGTTTCCTTAAAAGAAATTAGTGGTTGGATATACTGGATCAAATATACAAATAATTCTATGGTTTTTTGAAACTATTGCCAAATTTCCTTCTAAAAACTATGCATTAATTTGCACTCCAGCATGAGAATAGCATTTCAGCGCATATTCAGCAAACAAAATGGTTTGAAAAAAATTGCCAATTTAGTTGTCGAAAATACTATTTACTTTCACTTGTATTTCTTTTATTTTTAGTAATGTGCATGTTTTCAAGTTTATTCCTTTTGAAGTTTAGTATCTATTTATATGTACCCTGTTTTTAAAAATTGTGATCAGCATATTTTTACTTTTAAAAGTTCTTTATATATTATGGCTATTAACCAATTTTTCATATATTTTGAAAATTTTTTCATATCATTTTCATTTTAGTTATGATAGGTCTGTGAAATTAAAAATTTTTATAGTCAGTATCTTGATTATGTATTGAATATGTACTCAATCTCTTTCCTAGTGTTTCTTGCATTGATTTATGCTAAAAGCATTCTTCCCCATCCTGACATCAGAGAGTCACCTCTATTCTACCCTTTCCTATCCAGTACTAGCTATTTTATTATTTCAGTTTTTAGTATCACATGAGGTAGAGTATGACACTTTTTTCTAAAAATATAACAATATACTCATTACTTGATAATCTGAAAGTTAACCCTAATATATTTGCAAAATCTGTAGACAATACCAGGCATTTGGGGTGGGGGTGGCTGGGATTCGGAGGACCTGAACTGCTATGTGCTTTAAAAAAACCTAATAATAAATATGGATTTGCTTTATTTGTTTTAGGGTTGCCTGATAAAGCATACAATGTCCATAAGGGCCTAGCCTTATATCATTTACAGGTCTTTTATTACTTATTATTTTCATTAAAGAGATCATGTTCTCAACATGTGAGTGAATCCTACCTGCTAACATGAATATTCCTAGCTTATAGATGGTAGGCATGTTAATAGTCAGTTGTCTTTTGAATTTGAAATACATTTGACCCTTCAACAAAGCAAGGTTTAGGGGCACAGACCCGCCTCACAGTCAAAAATCTGCATATAACTTATAGCTGGCCCTCTATATCTGCAGTTCCTCTGTATCTGTGGTTCCTCTGTATCTGTGGTTCTGCATCTGCAGATTAAACCAACAGGGGATTATGCAGTACTGTAGTATTTACTATTGAAAAAACTGGCATATAAGTGGACTCACGCAGTTCAAACCCATATTGTTCAAGGGTCAGCTGTACTATCTTTGCTCAAGGTGTGTGTGTGTGTGTGTTTTATGTTTGTGAAATATCTGGCAGCAATTCCAGTGGAGCTGACGGAAATAAAGGATGGCTTTACGGGGTGTTCTCCCTACCCCATTCTTCTGGCTTCCGATACATTCTACTTTTCTTGCTTGCCACAAGTTGGGTTGGGTTGTATGAGGACTAAGGATGTTTCTGGGGTTTTCTATAGGTATGACATATGTTTTTGTGGAATGTATTAAAATTCCCCAGGAGATTTTGGAAACACCCGCTACATTGGAGTTTGCTATTTGTTTCCCACCAGCAACCCAAAATATCCTCAAGGCTTCTTAGAAACATAGAATGGATCAAAGGTTTTATTGAAAACAACAAACTGCCATGCTGGGTAATTTACTCAGAAAAAGAGAACTTAACTTTAAAAATATTCAATAGCTCAGGGAATCTCTAAGAGGCCTAGAGAACTAGGATTAGAGGCTATCCTGACAGGTAAAGTGCTCCAAAACATGCTGAAGAACTGGCTTCATGGTGTGGCTGCCACTGCAACTGCCAGTATCCCATTACCAGGATGGATTCTGAGTAGTCCCTTCTTCTTCACATCCTGACTTTGACTCAGAGTCCAGAGCGCGTGAATCTGATTGGTGGAATTTATGACGTAGCTGCAAGGGAGGCTTGGAAAGTGATTTGCTAGTATTTTTGGTGCCTAAGATCAGAGTGGCCCATCTTCTGAGGAAGAAATACAGATGCTTGGTAGACATAAAGAAAGTCAAATGTACATTCCCTAGACTGATGCAGATGAACACCCAGTGTTTTTACAAGAATTGACATTGGATGACCAGAAGTTCTCAGAGGGATTGATAATATCTCCATGTACCATCTTGAACTTCTTATTTAACAAATATTTACTAATATAAACCTACCATGTACAAGGCATGATACAATGTGTAAGAAATTCTTGCTGTCCTCAGGAGACTACAATCTAGCTGTGGAAGCAAGACTTATATCAATAAGATCTTTAAAGGTTGATGTAATTAAAACACAAGAGCAATGCAAAGTAGTGCATAACTGTTGTTCAAAGCAGAACCTTAAGGGAGGACTTGGGTCAGGCAGTCTATTTTGGAGGTGATCCCAGGAAGCAGAAGTGAGGGGGTAGAAAAAGATGAAAAGTCAATACAATAGTACAATTTAGAGGTCATTGTTGTAGACAATGGGGGCTCATTTCTGCCAGGATCTCTAAGAAGCATACAGAATAGAAATTTCCACAGCAGGTGAAAGTATTTATGCACTGGTTCCCACATCCTATTTTTTAAAATTAGTTAATTAATTACTTAATTTGGTTGTACTGGGTCTTAGTTGTGGCTCACCAGCTCCTTAGTTGTGGCACGTGGGCTCCCCAGTTGTGGCATTCGAACTCTTAGTTGCAGCATGCATGTGGGATCTAATTCCCTGACCAGGGATCAAAGCTCCGAGCCCCCTGCATTGGGAGCACGGAGCCTTAAACCCCTGTGCCACCAGGGAAGTCTCCCCACATCCTATTGATGAAAGCTTTTTCCCAAGCACGATAACTCTCCCACACTTCCAGGATGGGCTTGTCCACAGCACCAGGTCCCTTGTATTGGAGAAAGCTTCATGAGCAAGGGAACTTAAAGCGGATGAGTTGGGATGAGGTGAGTCTGAGCTTGCAAGGGCCCTTCTACCACAGCTGTAGCTGAAGTCAGAGGTGAGTTAGAGGGAGGTGATAAGGCACTAGAGATGCCTGTCAACCTACAGAAATACTTGATAGAGGTGAGGCATTCAAATGAGCACAAGGTCACTGCAGGCCTGAGTGTTTAGGGAGGCTTCCTTAAGGAGGCTGGACTCCAGCTGAGCCTGGAGACAACTGATGGAATTTCTCACGCCAGAAATTTTGCAACACATCAAGATTGGAGTTTTCCAAAGTCTGGCTGTGCTAAAGGCAGCAGTTATATATTCCAGTGCATTGCACCTCCATGATTCAGCCTATGTACTATTCCGTGCAATAACATTACACTGAGGTGACGGCGTTTAGGTGTCTTTCAAATACCTGCCTGGGCTTTGACACCAAAAAATATTCCCTCAATTCAAGTGATTTTAGAGTACGAGAAATTCCAATAAGGTTAATAGTGGTTATTTAAAAAGTCCTCGTGAACAAAAAACACAACCCATGATAATTTAACTTAATGATAATTCTGATAAAATAAGCTATTGCCACTGAGTAAAATAGGTGACATGTGTTTCCCTCTGAATTTTCATAACCTTGCTTATGAATCCGTAAAATAAAAACAAAGAAATTTCTTATACTTAGCCGTTATGTCAAAGTATGTATATCAAAAACAGTGTTTATAATCTTAATGTAAAATAATGTAATGTAAGTCTTTTGAGAAATATTTTTTCATTCACCTCATCTTCGTTATTGCTGTCAATATAGTCTACTCATATTAGAATAAATAAAACTCCATTTCTCTTAAAATGTATATGATATAGACTTTATCTAAACCCATCTTGTATACTCCCCAATGTGTTTTCAGACTTAACAAATAATGGATTTACAAATGCCACTGGCGTATTTGGTTATCTCCTTCCTTTTCTTACACTTACTCACTGGCACTGAAGTGGGATTCCTTATTCCTCACTCCTCTTTTGCCCCCTGTGAACAACCTCTTTATGAACAACTGCTAACCTGACCTAAGTTGATGATACTATAGAAAGGCATAGAAATATGTATAAGAATCCCAGGCCCCCAAATCCCATTTCTTCCCCTTTTCCCTTGGGTCAGTGATAGCCCCGTGTAATTGCTCTGTGCTCTTCTCACCTCCACCCCACGCTCCTTCCTCTTCCATCATCTCAGATGATGGTAATTCACCACCAGAGACATCTGCTTACACTTAGAAGTCCTCTAAAAATGTTCTTCTTTCCTTGGCTTCCCCAACTTTTGACAGTTTCCTCAGGAAAATGCCTCTTTGCTCAATGAAATGAGATAATATTCTTGAATGCAATTTGTAAATTATAAAACAATAAACAAAGGCAGTTTATTGTTATCATTTATAATCTCCCCAAATAATCCAAGTCAGGCCTGATGAGTAGTGCCCATGATATGTGTTTCAGAAAAAAAAAAAAGATAATTCCAAAGTTTCCTTTCTCATTCCAAAAGTATACATACTAATTGGGGAATGTAGTAAGCTGTAAAAATGGAAAATAAAATATGTGCCCTAAATCTGACCACCCAAAATTAGCCCATTTTTTTGCTCCTGTCTTTTTATCTATGCATATTTTCCTATAGGTATGGTCATATCTATAATTTTGTAGCCTGCCCTTTTAGTTAACATCATAGTATAAAAACTTTTAATGTTATTATATACCCCATTACATCCTATAGAAGTAATACTTTATTGAAATTTTACACAATAAAAATGCCAGCACAATTAACCTCTTAAATATTTTAAGGTATTCAGAAGTTCCCTTTAAAAACACCCATAATTTTTTCCAGCTATCCCTCTAATTAAACATGCCTTCATTCAAACTCACTATTAAAAATAAAGACATGCACATTAAATAGGTTAACTGTATGGTATATAATTATATCTCAATAAAGCAGTTACTAAAAAAATTACAATAAAAACAAATAAAAATCCATTTCCCCCTAAATGTGATTACATTTTATCTACTTGATAGTGTGGCAGGATCACTTATTGAAATATTAATTTGTGTTTTGGCCTGTGCATTTTTCTTTGCCCTCAATCCCAGATGTTAGTCTCAAGATTTTGAATTTCCTTTCTTCAGAGGTATTTGCATGACCAAGTAGAAGCTGCATGAACCATATCCTCCTTCCAACTTAGATAAAATTCTAAACTCACTGAAGAGCTTATGCAAGGTTTCCTAGAGATGGACAGGAGAGAGGGCGGGTCCTTTGAAAGTAAAAGAGGGAAAAAGGAGGGCTGTTCTCAACCCTGGGAGAAGTCAAGGGTAGGGGGGAACAGGACTCTGGGGCAAGTGGCCCTTGGATTGGGGTACTTGGCAGGGCTGGGTCCCAGGCCCAGACATAAGTTGTCTCACCCAAACTTGCCTTGCCTTGGCAGTGTCATAGAATTATCCATCCAAACCCCTGAGACAAAAGGTCCTCATGGGCTGGCACAGGTTCCAGTGGAAACCAGGGTTGACTGTAGGGTCAACAGAATAGCTTCCCAGGAACTTTGTGATATCAAGAGAACCCGGCAATTTTGCATGAACCCTTGCAGGCATGGGGAGTCCCAGTAAGCACATACTACAGCTATCACCAGCCTGGAGGCTAATGATGCAGGCTCAGGTTTAAACTGGTTTATCGGACAAAAAGAAATGCAATCTTTTTTATTAAGAATATTCATGTTCACTACACTAGTACTGCAACCATGTAGATTGCAATTATTTTCTAAGTATCACCTCATATAAAATATTACTAATCAATTTTTTAAGGAAGTCTGTTATCTCCCACAATGGAGTAGTATTGCTCTATTTTAAACCTGGAAGGGATCTTGTAGATCTAGCCTATCCCCGTCATTTTACAGATTAAAAACTTGAACCTGCAGAAGGTTAGGTGAATCCCTCAGTCACAGGTTTGAACCTGAGCTAGAATCAAGTATCCTCACTCTTAGGCAGTGCTCCTGTACTTTCTCAGAGTAGGATTTGCAGTCACTACATTAAAGTGCTCATAGATTGATGAGTTATCAAGTCCTGCCAAGCAGCCTTGTAGTTGTCTACTCTATCCACAGAGATGTTGAGCTGGATAATCATCACAGGTTTACTTGTGATAAAGCTAGGCTTTAGTGCAACTCACTTGAGAACAGTGGGTTTTCAAGTTTGTACAGATCACTAAAAAAGTCATTGCAACCCAAGTTACACCAACCCAACACACTTACCATGGCCCTTCTCCCAAGAACAGCCATGAGCAACTGTCATCATTATTGGATATTGTATAAGAAAAGCACATTCTTCCCTCATTTGTTTCTTTTAGTGTTCCTACAGTGATTTTTGAAAGACACACTTTGAGCTACATTTCTATTACTTCTGTAACATAACGATGATATAATTCAGAAGTGAAGGACCAGCAGAAATAACAACAAAAGATGCAAAATCAGAAATATTGTGAAATAAAAGAAATGATATATTGTGCAAGGGTTAGTGGTACATAAGGATATGTAATAATGTGAAAGATTGTAATGAAGTAGATGCTTTTGCTAGTTGTACATGGGTTAGAAATATCAGTATGGAGTGATGTAAGTGTGCATGGTTTATCTTGACACATGCAGAACTGTGCTGCTTTTCATTGTCATCCTTTGCATGCTGGTTAAACATTTGTTACGCATTTTATCACCGTTGAAGCACTTTTTGTACTCACTAACTTAGAAGCAATTTAAGCAATTTTAAATTCCCACTCTGGGAAAATAAAACTGCCATTAGAGGAAAACACATTTATGTTGATTTATTCCTATCAATACATTTTAATTCAAAATATATTTTTCTGATTACACCTTTGTTCAATAATTGCAACTAATGGTTTTGTTGAAGGAATCAAATGTAATGTTTATCTTGTAACCTCAGTAGATTTTGTATCTGTTTGTGAGAATGTTTTCTCTCATTATAAAAATGTAAATATGTTAACAGTTCCCTCTGACAAACAGATTATTTTGTGATATTACCAGGTCACATATGTTGAAGTTAAAGTTCAGAAATAGGGATGTCAGGGACAAATTAGGGGTATGTTATTAACAGATTTAAAAATACTGAGGGAGATGCAAGAGGAAGGGGATATAGGGATATATGCATACATATAGTTGATTCACTTTGTTATACAGCAGAAACTAACACACCATTGTAAAGCAATTATACTCCAACAAAGATGTTAAAAAAATACTATATGTAAAATAGGTAAGCAACAAGGATTTACTGTACTACAGTACAGTAGGAACTACTGTCCTACTGTACTACTACTACTACTACAAGGAACTACACCCATTATCTTATACTAGCTTATAAGGAATGTAATCTGCAAAAATACTGAATCACTATTCTGTACACCTGAAACTAACACAATATTGTAAATCAACTATACTTCAATTAAAATAATAAAATAAACGACTTTTTACCTTAAAAAAAGGAATAGAGGCCAGTGACCAACCAGCAACCCTGGGAAGACTTCATAGGGTCGAAGACCTTTGAGGAGTTTTCTCAGCTCAGTATCAGGTCCTGAGTGTTGTGGGACCAGAACCTTGATATTGTCAATGTACCCAGGCTTGACCAATTCAAGTAATACATAGTTCATAAATTCTCAAGGGACTGATGTATAGACCCAGATGCAGATTTACTCCTTTATAATGGTAGGAAGCACTTGGGATATGAAGTCAGCAGAACTGCATTCTGATCCAGGCTCACCACTACTACCTGTGAGGGCAAGTTACTGAATTTCTCTGAGACTCAGTGCCTGCATCTGTAAAATGCAACTGTCATGAGGAATAGAAGAAATGTATAAAGTACCTAACACAATGCCCAGTACTCAGTGAATGGTGGTTATTATGAGGAGCATGATAGTGGTGATGACAAAAAGGAGGAAGAGGGAGAGGGAGAGGAGGAGAGGAGGCTGCAGGAACCACAAGGATTAGAAAACTTGTGCTGGTTGATCAAAGACAGTCAAGAGAGAATTAGAAGGCACTTGCTTAGTAGATAATCAGAGCAAAGTGTATCGAGTTGAACATTATAAAAGCTTGGGTCTTCAAGCCATGAGGATCTGGTAGACCCACCTCGACTCTAGGGATACACCTGTCTGGCAGGCAGGATAAGTTGTTTCTATTCTAGAACCTAGAACAGTGCCTAGCGAATGGTACTTAATAAATAGTTAATGGAAAACAGGTGGAGTACCCCAACCCGAGAGATAGTGGTAATTTCTTTATCTTTGGTTCACCTATTTCTGGACTCAGTAGAGGTATTACTGCCTCCCATTTCTTCCCAGTCCCCACACTATATGACCACAGAATTTCTTCAGTAATATAATCAAGTGATTCACAGATTTCTCTGTTATATCATTACATTTAGACATTGTCTGATTAAACTCAAATCACTTTGTCATTCACTGCAATCATATTTCAAAATTCTATGAGTTTTTCTTTATAACCTAACGAGTGCTTATGGTAGAGACTGGCTAAATGCTCCTGAAACTCATGTCTTCTTTTTCCTGGGCACACAGCTAGATTACATTCTCATGACCACGACTGAGCTCTAACCATTGGAACATGTGACAAGTAATGTACATTTCTTCCTTGCCTGGACCATAGAATCTTCCTGTTTGCAATTCACCTCTCTATCTTCCTTTGTCCAGATGCTGTAGAGAACCCAGTAGCCCTAGGAGATGGCAGAATCAATGAAAGGAAAAGCCTGGGTCTCTAAATAATCACATGGGCCAGAGTCTGCCTCTCTTTCATTGGATTGCGATCTAAATGAGAAACATATCTTTACTGTGTCAAGTCACTGAGATTTGGGGATTATTTTTATAGCAGTTAGCTTGTCCTGACTAATTTAGAACAGTAATCATGTCACTTAACTGATTTTTATTTTAAATATGTATATATTTCTTGAGAATATATATTGGTCTTATGGAAAAACCCGAACTAACTTTTTGGTCAATCCAATACATATCTTGAGAACTTGGAACAATTCATTTTTTTCCTGTATTTCATATTTACATGGTTACCCAAGCATGGCCTCTTTATTCCTCTTAGTCCTTCCTTTCATGTCCTCTTAGTCACCCATATCACACCAAATCAATCAATCAGCAATCAATTCTGCCACTAAACATCCATTTCTCTTCATCCCCACTATCTATATCTTGCTTATTAGATTCCTGATTTTCCCACCTGGATCGCTGAAATAGCCTCCTATATTTTCTACTTGCCCTCAGTCTCTCATTCCCTTGATTTATTAGCCAGCCTTTGCCAGAGTGGTCTTTCTGACATGAAAATCTGATTTTGTCATTTCTTTGCTCAAAATTCAGTAACTCTGCATCACCTCCCGACTAATATCAAAAGAAATTAGCCATCTTTTAGAGCCTCTTTGCTATGTCTTCCTTATCACACACCTTAAACTATTAAAGCTCAATGGTTCCCAAGTGTGAGTCTAAAACACCTGGTTTCCTAGGCATTACTGAAAAGAGTTCTGGAATTCAGAAGAGGTCCAGGCATTATTTGCTGACTAAACAAATGATATAGCTTAAACATATATGCGTTACTACTGAGTTAACATATATAATGCATGCAACTTATGTGAGTTACTTTTATCACCATCATTTTCCAAATGTATTTATTTGCTATTGTGATTAATAAAATAAAATTTCTTTTGAATGAAACTATTTGTAATATATTTCTAAGTTGTAGGATATTAAATAAAACTACTGTCACATGCATCGGGGGCTCAATGTTTTGATGTTAAAAAGGAATCCACTCTTGACTATTTGGGAACTACCGCTGTAGCCAATCCAAACTATTTGCATTTCCTTGAATGGACAGTGACATTGATTCTGTACATGTGGTGGATTCTGTGGTTTGGCTTGATCAACCTCCATCCCACCATACTTCTATGCTGCCTTCCTGTGCTGCAGAGACTAGAAAGCTAATGGTTTTCTTTCTCAAATTCTTTTGCAGCAAAAGTTCTGAATGCACAAAATAGATGCACTCCTGTGAGATTTAGAAATTTAAAAAACAGAGCTGAGGCCACCTTCCTGCTCTCCTGGCTGTTTTTCTACTGGCAAGCAATTTTGCAGAGATCCTTTTCTCCGGCAGAGTCCAGTGGCACCAGCATCAGGGCTGCCTTCCTGATTCCTCATTAGAGGATGGTAACATGTTCTTGGTCTGAATAATTCCAGTGATGGCCTCAGTGGGACAGTACTATAGTCTTTCGGGAATCATTCCTGGTAGGCCAGCCTACAGCCCATTCTTCTGGCCCTTCCATGATTTTATCCTAATCACCCATGGATTTTCACCTTCTTAAAATGACTATACTGGTTTCTGTTTCCTGCACTGAACTCTGACTAACACAAGTCTTGGAAAATATTGCTCTGTCTAACATTGAATGCATGTCCCCTCTCAACCCCTCATCCTCTTGTTCTCAGTTCAAGTGTCTTCTTTTCTAGGAAGCATTCACCAACCCCTGCAGCTGAGTCAAATACCTTCTTTTCTGTCCCAGTCATAACCCTAGGATGGCACTTCTCACTATTGTATAATAATGGTCTATATTTGTTCATTACTTGTCTATAAAAATTGACCAACAGGACTTCCCTGGTGGCGCGGTGGTTAAGAATCCGCCTGCCAATGAAGGGGACACGGGTTCGATCCCTGGTCCAAGAAGATCCCACATGCCGCGGAGCAACTAAGCCCGTGCACCACAACTGCTGAGCCTATGCTCTAGAGCCCGTGAGCCACAACTACTGAGCCCATGTGCCACAACTACTGAAGCCCACTCACCTAGAGCCTGTGCTCCGCAACAAGAGAAGCCACCACAATAAGAAGCCCATGCGCCGCAACGAGGAGTAGCCCCCGCTTGCCTCAACTCACAACTACTGACCCCATGTGCCACAACTACTGAAGCCCACTCACCTAGAGCCTGTGCTCCGCAACAAGAGAAGCCACCACAATAAGAAGCCCATGCGCCGCAACGAGGAGTAGCCCCCGCTTGCCTCAACTAGAGAAAGCCTGCGCACAGCAATGAAGACCCAACGCAGCCAAAAATAAATAAATAAATATTTTTTTAAAAAATGACCAGTAAAGCTACTTTTTGTTAGTCGCTTATTCCCAGGTAGGTGCCCTGTAAGGGCTCATGAAGTGAATGAATGAAGAAATAGGAATTTCCATGAATAACAATTAACAACCCATAAAGAAGGAAATGCAGTCACATGGGAGAAGACATGTAGTTTTTCTTGCAAAATGGTACGATGTGCAAGTATATATAAAATCAGGTAGGCCTGAAATGCCATAAGTCTATATATGTTCTCCTTAGACCCCTAACAAAGACAGCCGTATGGGTAAACCAGGGATTGGCCATTTTTCTCTGTAAAGGGTCAGACAATAAATAGTTTAGGCTTTGTGGGCTATATGATCTTTGTCACAACTACTCAACTCTGCCATTTTCAAGAGAAAACAGCCATGTTGCTGGTTTGAAAACTGACCCCAGACACTGAGGGCACAGAGAGACTGAAGAAAGAAGTAAGCCAGTCCAGACTGGTAGGTGGCAGGTTTAATAAGCAACAGAACTTACACACGTCTCCACACGCGCCCGCCAGAATCTTAAAAGTTTATACAGAGGCCTTACCTGGGTTCAGTCACGTGTTCAGTGGCGATGGTCTCAACAACACCTTGCTCTCTCAAGGCTGCGTCCCTGGAACAGCTCCCACTGAGGGAACGGTAGGCAGAGGTACCTTCCAAGACAGGGGAGCATATGAGGTGTCTCTGAGTGCACAGTTATGCCCTCTTGATGACCTCGTCCAACACACACACACACACACACACACACACACACACACACACACACACAGACACACACACGTATATATAAAACAGATAATATATAAATAATGGGAATGGTTGTCGTCTAGTAAATCTTTATTTACGAACACTGAAATGTGAATTTCATATAACTTTCATGTCACAAAATATTATTCTTTTGATTTTTTTCAACCATTAAAAAAATATACAAACCATACAAAAATAGGTCGGGAGGTGGCGGGTAGTAAGGGGAAGCATATTTGGCCTGTGGGGAGTAGTTTGCCAGTCCCTGGTTTAGGAGATTAAGGAAAGGTCTGGCTTTACAGTTTGGAGTGGCTTTGGTTTTTTTTCAGTGGACCTCTGTATGCATTTCAATTTATTCCCATGTGAAATGAATATTATATCACTTATGTAATAACATATTATTAATATAATTAACTCTGATATTAAAATAATAATTGCTAAAATGTTTTGAGACCTTGAGGACAGGACTTTGTCACTCGTAGGTCTTCTTAAGTTCCTAAGTACTGGATTAATTTAAGTGTTTGATAGATAACATCGAATAGTAAGGCCTTGATATTCTATGTATTTGGCAAAACTGTTGGTGAGCAGTATGTGGTAAGAATATTCTCCCCTTCATTTATCACATGAAAGGTAAAGAGGCACAGATAATATGTGGAAGATTACCACCCCACTTTTGTTCCCATCCAGAAATGGACAAATCACCTTAACTGCAGTTTTCAGTAAAGCAGATGTCAAGAGTTTTTAAGCCCACACATTATACCTGCTTTAGTTTCTAGGAGAAAATTTTTCTCGGAGTTTTTCAAAGAATCCTGTAACTAGAGAGGTGGAAGGGACACCTCCTTCTACCCACAACTCATAGGTGAGACTGTCTTGGATGTAGACTGTTAAATGGTAGTTGGTGGCAGGACTGGGGCAGACACTGGTCTCTGATTCCCATTGCAGTGCTCTTTCTACTTTACCAGGCTTTAGAAAAAAATTATCTGCTTTGTTTTAATAAAAATTGTCTAAGGTTAAGTCCAATCATGGGTTTATAACTAAATCACGTGTTTCCTTGAGTTGCAAAGGATTTCTTTTATATCAAACACAGACATATAGTATAAGAAGCCCTAATTTCTTATTTCTTATTGATGTCACTAACCATTCCCCAAGGTCCTGAGATGTGAAACCAAGGAGAGGGAGGGATGAAGATTCAATGGCCTTAGTAGAGACTAGAGGTGAGTGAGGTCAGAAAGAGATAAGCAGAAAAACAGTTCTTGCCACCTAATGGACAAGCATCACTAAGCTGTCTTCTGCTGCTTTCCTGTTGCATTTGAGAAATTAAGGAATAACATCCTACTTCTTTTAGGCATTCCAGCCTCTCATTTTTGCCTAAAATTGCCCAAGTATAGTGAGCTCTGCACAACTTCACACACAAAAAAACCCCAAAACAACAACAAAAACCACGCAGTTCCCACACCCTCTGTGTTTACACAACTCAGGGAGACCTATCTTGACCATCTCATTTAAGACTGGAACACCTCTACCTCTACACGCAGTCTCCATTCCCCTGATCTCTCTTTTTCCATAACACTCATGTCACTTAGTATACAACATAATTAACTCATTTATTATGTTTATTGGCTATTATATTTCTCCCTGCAACTAGAATGTAAGCTCCCTGATGGCAAGGATTTCTGTTTAGTTCTCTGATTGTTTACCTCTAATAGTACCTTGCACATAATAGGCGCTCAGGAAATATTTGTTGAATTAAAAAACGAAAATGAGAAAATGAAGAATAGGGAATTAAGGCACGTCTTGACATATTACACGGTTATATTTGAAAAAGACTTGGACAAGATGCAAAGAAAAGATGGGGATAATAGAATCATGTGAAGACAAAGGAAAAGAACACTTATTGAGCGCTACGACATGCCAGGGACAACACAAAGAGCTTTATGTCCATTACCTTATTATCATAGCTATTATTCTGTTCCTTCAGTTGATGAAACTGAGGCTAGATAACTTGTTCAGGTTCATACGACTGGTGAGGGGTGGAGCCAGGGCTCAATACCCACACCTGATTGCAAAGCCCATGTGTGTCCCCACTGCTTTGTAGCAGACTATGTAATGCCACCCCTGTGAACCAGAGTGCTGGTGGAGCCAGCTCAGCATACAGGCCTGATTTTATTAAACTGGCTAAATGGACAGGTTTCTTTTGTGGGACACTAGCAGATTCATGCTGAACAGGTTTTGCTTTCCAAATTTACCACATAACAAATCTCCTAAAAACATTCTTAATTAAAAGTAAATTGGGATTGTTCATTCATGAATCAATCCCCCAAACCATGGAACTCAAATATCGGAACTTGTCATGTTGCCTGGGCAGTAGAAAATGGCTTAGTGAGTTAAGTACTCACAGATTCAACATATTGGGGCAGCCAGCATCAGACCCACTTCCATGGCTTACCTGCTTCTTTGCCTGCAATCACTTAGGCTATATAAAGGTAGAGATTTCTTCCCTGACTTCATAGGCATCTTTCCTTTTCTACTCTTCACCCCACAACTCGAGTTGATACTTTCACACATATATATTTTTTCTGTTTACAAATTGGGACACGGAAATATAAGTTTTACTGCCTTCATGGCTAACGAATTTCTAGAAGCAGAAGCAGACTGTAATCACAGGTATCTGGCTGATGTGATCAATGTGGATCTGGAGTAGTGATCAAGATGGAAGGGTCAGGGATATACAGGTTGGGGATGTCATGGAGATATATGGCAGGGATATCTGAGACTTTAAAGACAGAAGAAAGTGGGGAGAGAAAGGCCAGCTTTAACCAGTTCAACCATGGATAGGTTTGCATAAACCAGGGGGGGTCTCTCTGGATCCTAATCACACATTTATTCACATTTGCTCCATCCCCAGCTCTTCTCTCCAGTAACAGGGATAAGGTAACAGTTTAGCTGTAACCACAACAAGCAGGGAAAGACAATTGTTTCCGAAGACTAGAAGAGAAAATAAATAATCAAGTGATTTTGAATGGTTGTTAAGGCACAAAGAACAAATAGTTTTATGTCCTGTGAGGGTTTTAGGGTGTGCCCCATAAATGTTTCATACAAGCTACCATTTAAATAATAGGCACAACCTGATGGTGTTGGGGAGTAGAGCTGATTTGTGAAGCATCATTATTTATGTGGTCTAGTCATTCTTCAGCTTAGGTGTTGATAAAAATAAGCTGGGTTGGGATATTTATTTAAAATTCAGAGACTTCTTCACACGTCAGGGCCAGGAATCTGAATTTGTAACAAGTCACCTGGGTGATTCTGATGAACCACATTTTGAAAGATGCTATCATAAGACTGCAGAGTACTACAGATGCAATGGTGATTTGGAGCTAAAAATGAGTTCATGTTTGACTACAGGACTACAGACATATTAAGAAAACTAAGCAAGGGAATTCCCTGGTGGTCCAGTGGTTATGACTTGGCGCTTTCATGGCCAGGGCCCGGGTTCGATTCCTGGTCGGGGAACTAAGATCCCTCAAGCTGCGAGGAAAGCTAAACAAGTCAAATCAGAAGAGCATAAATACTCTTAAATTCTCCAATGTTACCAAATAACTGTGAATATCACTATATTTTATAAAGAAAGCAGAAGGAAATATTTAGTTCATTCCATCCACTGTAATCTCTGTGCCACCATATTAAATTTTAGCAATCTTCCAAGAATGGCCTTCCCAAATCTCTCAAGCATTTTAACTAACAACCTCAGAAGATAAAATTTCTATTTATTTTCCAGGGCTCCATATCACTGGACACAAAACATTACTCTACATGACAAGCCACACTTAAAATAAGAGCTACTATTTACTGAGTGTCAGAGATTGTTTTTATATGCAGCATCTTGTTTAATTCTCACAATAAGCCTGACAGGTAGGGACCATTATAATCTTCATCTTAGAGTTTATGAAACTGAGGACTAAGGCTTAGCAGGTTTAAGATGTTTGTCCAATGGATGGAAACCAAATTTTGGTGGTGAGCATGCTGTAGTGTTTACAGAAGTATAAATATCATGTTGTACACATGAAATTTATGTAACCTTATGAACCAATGTCACCTTAAAAAAGAAAAAAGAAAAAAAAGAAGCTTATCCAAAGTCACATGACTAGTAAATAGCAGAGCCAATGTTTGAATTCAGATCTTTCTGACTCCAGAAGCACCAGCTCCTAAAGCTCTAAGCAATTCTGTCTCCACTGGAGTCTTCATTCACACACACCCTATGGACATGCACAGATAAATCAAATGTCAATACTAATTGCATAGCTTACCAAAGATACACAACCCCAGCAGAGTAACAGGTCTATTTCATAAAAAATGACATAAGATCAAAATGTAATTATGCCTCTCCAAAATATAAATAAAAACTAAAATCTACATCACTATCCAGTGCTTGCCATTCTTGCTAGACATGCTTTAACTATGGAAATGGTGATTCTTGTTGCTAGCACGTAAACTTTTTTTGTTCAGTGTAGCTTCCACCTGAAACCTCCAATGCGTCATATTTTCTGACATACCTTCTTTTTAAAAAAAAAAAATTTTTTTTAATTAATTTATTTTATTTATTTATTTTTGGCTGCATTGGGTCTTCGTTGCTGTGCACGGGCTTTCTCTAGTTGCAGAGAGCGGGGGCTACTCTTTGTTGCGGTGCTTCTCATTGCGGTGGCTTCTCTTGTTGCAGAGCACGGGCTCTAGAGCACAGGCTTAGTAGTTGTGGCACACAGGCTTAGCTGCTCCGCGGCATGTGGGATCTTCCCGGACCAGGGCTCGAACCCGTGTCCCCTGCATTGGCAGGCGGATTCTTAACCACTGCCACCACCAGGGAAGCCCTGACATATCTTCTTATAACCACCAATACTTAAACTTTTTTGCTGCTGTTGAATACTCCTAATACATTCAGCCTCCTACTGAAATTTCTGAAGCAAACAAAATAATCTCTCCCAGCCACTCACTAGTACACACAAACCCTAGAATTCTAAAAGAAGAATACTGACCACAAAAATCATAAAAAGGACATGTCCCAAAATAGTATTTTCTTTTATGTAGAATACAAAGCCAATCTAAGAATCTAAAGATCCCATAATCCAACCTTTTTCCTTAGCGAAGGAAAACCTCTTTACCCTTTAAAACAGCTAAAGCTTTAGCACTCTCAGATCCTGAATTTGCTCCTCTACTTTTAGATTCCTTCAGCATTGTAAACTGGCTTGCTCTGCCTCCATCCGTGATTCCAAGGAACATTTTGTATTATGTTGTGTATTATATCCATCTCTGCTGCTAGACCATAGGCTCCATTAGCACGGGACCACATCTATTTGGTATCTCTTACAATAACCACAGGACCTGACGCAGAGAAGGCACTTAATAAATGCTGTTGAATGAATTAATGGATGCGTGACCCATGAAACTTAGTGGCTCCTAGAGCTTGGTTCTTTTTTCCAGCCTCACCAGGAGAATAGTTTGAACTTTAGTGGATGCCTCTTTCTACTTTACTTCACTTAGGATTGAAAAGCCACTGGTTTTGCAGAAAATCACCAAGAATCTGGACCAGCTCCTCTCTACTCATCACTTTGCAATACAGGTCAGATCACTGGCTCTTCCTCTTTTGCAGTGTTAGAGACAACTCCAGTAGGTGAAGGCAGATACAGTCTCCAGACTGGGAAGGGAAGGCTGGATACAGTGGTGGGGGATGAAAAAGTGAGAGCTTTCTGCTGCCTGCTTTTCTCTTGTGAACAGAGCAAGTAAGACTGGAAGGAAGCAATGGGACTCTACTGAGCAGTTAAGGTATAGCGGAAGACACCAATCATGTAAGGCGGGATGGCCAAAGGAGGCCTCATCTGGCTGCAGCCATTGACTTTGTCATGTCTGGAGCAGTTGGGGGCTTAGAGGGCAGAGACACCCTTATCCCCCTGTCTGATGCTGGGGACCCAGACGTTGTTGAAAAGCCTTTCTTTTTCTAATTCAGAATTATCTACTTAGGGAAAGGTTTCTTTTATATTTATTTCTTCCCCCTCTTCAGCTCCTACTCAGGTCACATCTAAATGTCAAGTCAGAGCCAAGGGTGGGTGAATTCTGAAATCATCCTAGCATAACTTCTCTTAGAATATACCTTTCTTCCGTCCCTTCCTATTTCTTTCCTTTCTTCCCTTCCTCGCTCCTTCTATATTGTGACAAGCCAAGTTACCCATTTCATTTTTCCTTCTCTCAAACAGCACTGGCCAAAGGTCAGCACTTTAACAGACTTGTAACAGTCGATCTGATATTTGTAAAGAGGACTTTAGCAATCCAACAGACTAGAAATCTTGGTTTTTGAATGAAGAAGATGGTATTGTAAGAAAAAGTGTCAAATGATGGAAAAGGAAAACATTCCTTTGCAAATAGCTAAATCCTCCTAAGACCTGGAGTCGATTCTTCCACTGTAAAGAGACTTCAGTCTGATTTCAGGTAACATTTAATGCTTCTTTTTTAAGCACTGTCACATTGTGCTTTATTTTTTTTAAGAAGATGTTGGGGGTAGGAGTTTATTTATTTATTTATTTTGGCTGTGTTGGGTCTTCGTTTCTGTGCGAGGGCTTTCTCTAGTTGTGGCAAGCGGGGGCCACTCTTCATCGTGGTGCGTGGGCCTCTCACTATCGCGGCCTCTCTTGTTGCGGAGCACAGGCTCCAGACGTGCAGGCTCAGTAGTTGTGGCTCACGGGCCTAGTTGCTCCACGGCATGTGGGATCCTCCCAGACCAGGGCTCGAACCCGTGTCCCCTGCATTAGCGGGCAGATTCTCAACCACTGCACCACCAGGGAAAGCCCACATTGCTCTTTTAAAGCTGTCCTTTCTGGTCAGCCATCCTCAATAGATTTGTTTTTGTCAATAACCCCATATGGTGAGGGTGAGCCTAGAAGTGAATTCATATAAAAACCATTATTTAACACAACCTTTCCCCCTTAGTTTTAGCTCCATTACCTCAAAACATCACTGTGGTAGTTAACTTCTCAGTTGTATGCCTCTCCTGTCTGTCCCATCCCACTTCAGGTAAAAGGAACCTTTCTCATGAGTTGTACTTCCCACATTGCAAGTGCAGCTTCAGAAAATGTCCCTGGCCTGTTGCCTATCTCCGAGCCCTGATAATCTCACTTCGTTTGGGGTTTAAATTATAGCCTTCTGTTGGTTGTTCCTTGCGGTAACTTTACCTGTGTGGTGATTCTAATAAATCCCCCTTTTATTTAGCTAGCTTGAGGAGATCGCTGTAAAATGTAATAGGAAGTAAAAATAAGTTTAAAAAAATTTAAGAGACCACCCAGGCACTCTAAATGTGTTCAGATTTCCGAGCTCTATTGAATAACACCCGAGAGTCTTGAGAAAATATGCAGTTAAGTTTGTACTGTTGAACACCAATGGAAATCCTTTCTGGAATGAGTCAAGGGATATAACAAATAAATAAACAAACATACAAGGAAATAATTTATTTCTAAATATATGTGAGTATAAAATCAGGCCATAAACACTCTAGTTAAATTTCTTGGGATTAGGGGGAGAAAGGTGGATTCTGCAAATTATACGGTTGTAAATGAGATACTGAGCCTAGATAATATTCTAGAAAGTGCTATGTAGTGGAATGCCCATTATATCCTCCCATCCCCGTCCTCACTTTAGAGGACAATTTCTGCTTGCAAACACCAAAAGAGCAGCCCTCCATTATAGGGGAGTCCTTGCCCCTCACCTGGTGGCACTGACAGCAAAGGAGGCCGTGTGCTTTTTGTTTCCACACCTGATTGTCCTTACTGCACTTGAGTTCTGTGAAAGACCCCAATATTTGTCCAGTTAAGTTCCCTTTTCTCTTAAACTTATCTGAGTGGCTTTATGGTCCTTGGAACGAAATGAAATCTGACTAAGATAAGCAAGTGAAGGAAAGATCTGCGTGTACTCAAAAAAAGGACCAAGTAATCTCTAGAAGACAGCATGGAGTTCCTAAGACTAGCCTAAATCTATTTTTCTTTTGTAACAAGGTTAATAAACTGATAGCTCAGTTGCACTGTGGCTGTTGGATGTGTTACACATCTCTTGTTTTTACCTGCCTAGTATCTATTTGCCTTCTCCTCTGAGTAGTACTCCAGTTTTACTTTGGAAAGCTAATAGCCTTTGTATGCAATCTTTTTTTCTATTGTTTTCTTAACGTATTTTCAAAATATATTTGATACATACAAAAGAATAATGTAGCATCTATGTAAGTTATAAAATGAGCACCTGTGAGTCCACCAAGAAGCAGAATGTTAGCAACACATTGCGTCCATCTAAATAATTCTGTACTAACTCAGCTCCCTGCCGTCTCCAACAAGGCCCCCTCCTCCCCACAGCATGTAACCATGAAATCTTGGTGGAAGGGTCAAGCAAAGTGTCTGCTTCTACTTTGGCCAAAGAGTAAGCATAAAACTTGGATAAGGGCAAGTGGACTCTTCCATTCCACTCTTTTTAGTGGCACAAAGAAAGGAAGGAAAAGAGTTTGAGCAAATTCATCATAATGAAGATATTCTCACCAAAAGTGATCTCAATCCCTGGAGTTGACAATGCCCCTGGGCTTTCTGAGATCTGGTTCTGCAGCTTTTCTTTTATTTCTAAGAGCCTTCTCATATCATTCCATAATTTCCTCGTTTTGTTTTAATTAACCAGAATTAGTATAACCTACCCATTAAAGAACTCCTCTCTGGTAACATTAGTGAATGAAAATTTCATAAAGCCTTTTGACAAAGCCACATCAGATGTCTTCATGAGTGGGCTGCAAAAAATATGGATAAGATGAGAGTGAAATTACAAAATAATGGTCACCTCTGGGGAGAAAGGGAGAGGAACTGGACCAGCGAATGGGGCTTCAATTGTATATTCAATGTTTTATTTCTTATAAAGAAATCTGAGGCAATATAATAATATGTTAAATTATAATAAAGCTCCTACATGATTGCTATTTTATATTATTCTTTATAAATTTCTTTAGGTTTAAATTTTTTTTTTTTTTCTTTTTGGGCTTCAAGGGATCTCAGTTCCCCAGCCAGGGATTGAACCCCGGGCCATGGCAGTGAAAGCGCCAAATCCTAACCACTAGACCACCAGGGAATTTCCAGCTTTAAATTTTTAAAATTTAGGTGAAATTAGGTGGCTCTATCAAAGGTTCAACAACTGTGGTCATGGGAGTGCTGATTAATGATCAATATCTACCTGTTGGGGGTAGGTGCTCTAGGTTCTGCCTTAGACAATGCTTTTAAAAATGACTTGGAAAAATGTAAAGAAGGCATCAAATTTGTGGATGAACCAAGGATAGTGAGATCAATAGCAAATATGTTGAATGAAATCATCAGCATACAAAAAGATGCTGGCAAAATGGAATTCTGGGCTGAATTTCATCAGCTAAAGAAAAAAGAAAACTCTACCATTTATTGAATACTTATATGAAAGCACTGTTTTAAGTATTTTATATACATTATTTTAATCAAATCCTTTCAATAACATTATGAGTTACATATTACCCTCCCCTTTGCACATGAAGAACTGAAGCAAAGACAGGTTATAAAATTTATCCACACAAATTAGTAACTGCTGCATCCAAGCTCTGAACTCATGTTGTTTTAACTCCAAAGCCTTGAATCTTAATCACTATACAACCACAGGGTTATAAAAGCTTATGCCTCAGTTTCCCGAAAATAAATCGTATAATAGAATGGAGGAGACATGGCTTAACAGTCCACATTTCAAACAAAAGGTTTTTTTGGAGAATAAGCACAATAACGGTCAGCAGAGTGATGTGACTGCCAAAAAAGCGAGTTCCCTCTTAGGTTGCAGTAATAGAAATTTTGTATCAGAGAGAAGGGAGCCATGGTCATGATGTACTGCAAACTGCCTCCGCCCCCACCTGCTCTAGATATCCCACTTGAAGGACAATAGGCAGGGTTTGAGAGAAGACCAAGAATCAGGAATAAGAAGAATGATTTAAGGAACCGGGACTGTTCACCTGGAAAAGGTACAGCTCAGAGCAGGAGGCCGTCATGAGAGCTGTCTTCACATAATTCAAGTGGCACATGGAAAAGGGATTAGATTGTTCTATGTGGTAACCAGGGAATAGAAAAAGGAACACTGGATAACACTTAGGAGGAGAGAAGGTATATTTTAGGAGGAGAGAAGTATGTTAAAGATTTGGAAGAACTCTGTAGTGGTCAAAACCATCAGAAGATGAAATAGATTGTCTTGGGAAGAAAGGAGTTCCCAAGAGCTGGATGTGTCACAGTATACCTTCCCTGTTCGGGATGTTGTTGAAGCGTCTAATGAGACGGTGGCTAGAAGGGCTGTCTAATGCTAATGCTAGTGCTAACTGACTTTATTATCAAAACCATTAGTGTAAAATCATCATCCACTTAGAGAACTATTTTTATGGTATGATCCTTAAGTGACACCTTGGCAACTCCCCCTTCCCCTGCCTGCTACCTAAGGCAGAAAGCTTGCAGAACTAGGTGTCTAGAACCTTACTACTACCCCAGAGCTGCTACTGGCTGCGCTGGGGTAGTATAGTATAGTATATACTATACTTTACTACTGGGGTAGTATAGTATCATGTAGTATAATATTGAGAGAATAATTTAACCTTTCCCTGCTTCAATTTTTTTTAAATAAATTTATTTATGTTATTTATTTATTATTTTTGGCTGCTTTGGGTCTTCGTTACTGCATGCGGGCTTTCTCTAGTTGCGGCGAGCGGGGGCTACTCTTCCGTGCGGTGCACGGGCTTCTCAATGTGGTGGCTTCTCTTGTTGCGGAGCACGGGCTCTAGGCGCGCGGGCTTCAGTAGTTGCGGCGCGCGGGCTCAGTAGTTGTGGCTCGAGGGCTCTAGAGCACAGGCTTAGTAGTTGTGGTGCACAGGCTTAGTTGCTCCACAGCATGTGGGATCCTCCCGGACCAGGGATCGAACCCGTGTCCCCTGCATTGGCAGGTGGATTCTTAACCACTGCGCCACCAGGGAAATACCCCTGCTTCAGTTTTTTCATCTTTAAAAAGAAGTTCCCTCTATCTGTCTCACCTACCTCATGTGGATTTTAGTGAGTATGACAGGCTATCTCAAATGTAAAGGTGCTTTAGAAAATTTAAACAATATGTGGGTATAACCTATGATGACTATAATGTAAGTTCTGTTCACCATATACCTGGGACGCCCAACGTTCTCTGGCACCTGTCTCATCCCTAGATTCTCTCTGATTCTTTTTAAAATTTATAGTCTTTTTATTTGTTTTTGCTTGTTTTGTTCATTTGTTTTACAAATCTTTGCTGAGTTACTGTTACATGTTAGGCAATGTACAGGCTATTGTGCTAGCAACTGCTGGAAAACAAAATGAGGATGAAACATCGTCATTTTCTTCAAGGTGTTTGCCATCAAATAGAGATCTCTATCAACATACAAATAATACAAGGTAAGGCATTTGAATGCCTTAAGAGTAATATAGATAAAATGCTACAGAAGATCACAGGAGAGAGGGAATTCCAAGATGATTTGGGTAGCACTGCTCTAGGAAAGCAGGGTGTTTTCCTCTTTCTTTCTACCCCCAACTCTGCTGGGATCCAGTAGAAGCTGGTTGTCTTCAAGATTATGAATTTTTGCATTGGTGCTGAGAAGTGGTCCAGCTGTCCAAGTTCTAATTTCTAGTCCCTTTGCATTGGCCTTGGGGAAAGAGGTGTGATTTTCTCTATTTTTCTGTTATATGAGAAAAGAAACTGAAGCTCAGCAAGGTGAAGTACAAGTCAAAAATTGTTGTTATGTAAGGAAGACCCTCCTCTCTGCAACTATCTAGAGTTTCAATGCACAAAGCAAGGCTTGTTTCAAGGAATGATTTATTACAAGTTTGCCTTTTCAGGTGCTTAATAATGGCCACCCAATAGGATGTTTGCTTTATCCTGGGATCAGGCTGACAGTCCTTTTATGTGCAGAGATGCTGGAGTTAGTAGAATGCAGGCTAAAAGGAAATTGCAAACACTGGGCAAGTAAGTTGCAACAAGTTCTATAAGCTCCATTTGATGTGAAGTTTAAGTCTTAGAAAACATTCTGTAAAGCAGCTGTACTGGCTTGTATGTGTGAAAGATAAAAATAATATGTATTAATGTTCAGTATGTTCCAGGTTTAAGCATTTTATATGGATTGCTTCATTTATGGTTTCTCTTGTTGTCCTACAAACTAGGAAACTGAGTCTTGGCGCGATCAAGGAATTTGTCCAAGGTTACACAGTTAGGAAGTGGTGAAATCAGGATTTGAAATACGACTGAATAAAGAAATAATGTAAAATAAGGAAGTAAAAAGTTGTTTATAGATACATACACATGTACACATAAACACTTGTATGTGCACATTTACACATATATTTAAATTTACTCTTCCCAAATTATTTTGAAATTATTTTATTTCAGAATGAAATTAAGAAAATGGACAATCAAGGCCATGAAAAAGAGGAATATGCTAACCATGAGTTCAACTTATGATTGACCATCAAATGTGAAAACAAGAAAGGAAAAACCCTTTCTTGGAGACCCTTTTGAATGCCATTTTACTCAGGAAACCAACAGTTATTTTTCTTTTCATAACCCTACATTATAAAAATTAAATAAACTCCCTGAAAGCTATGATTTTTCATATTTTTAATTTTGGGGCACTACTGGCATTTAAAATTTCTTGATATTTATTTTTAAATAAGATAATTAAAATTCTAAAAAGTATTTCCTAAATGATAAATGGTAAAGTGCTACATTACATTTAGTTCTAAGCCTCTTCTCCTTACTTCGTGGCAAGGCTTTACCTATCACACAAGAGACTGGAATTGTATTCCATCACTTCTAGGAGCAGGCAATTTTCCTTTTCCAAAATTCTGGTATGCACAGTGCCTACCTAGCACATAGATCCTTCTCAATAAATGATCTGCAAAAGAATACTGAATGATGGCTTATACTGCCACATAACGCCCAAAACACCACCAATATATAATTTGTGTTAAAAAAATGTGCCGTTATCCGAATCTAAAGGCTCTGTGGACCCACCAGTTTTCCAGTAGCAGTAATGACTTGCAACTAATCATTTCTATGCACTTCTTTATGCTCCATTGCATCAGTCCTGGTCAGTTAGTACCTTGCACTGTCAGAGGTCTCTAAACTTGAATACAAAAACCCTGGGGCACGTGATAAGGCTATATCATAGGAATGTGGTGAGAAAATATTAAGACTTTTATTTAACATCTATTTTATTTTATTTTTGGCTGCACCGCGTGGCTTGCTGATCTTAGTTCCCCAACCGGGGATCGAACCTGGCCAGGTGAGCCCTAACCACTGGACTGCCAGGGAATTCCCTTAACTTTTATTTTTATTTCACGCTTTTTGATTTAGTTTCTGTGATTGCACGCTTTGTAATAATAAATAATATATCCGTGTAGTGGTACATTTTAAAAACATATACAGAAATATACATATATTGAGGATACTCACTCAAACATTTTACTGATAGCAATGGGTGATCTAAAAGTTTGAAAACGTAACTCTAGATAATCCTGCTAAGCTAAGTATACTTCAACCAAAAAAAAAAAAAAAAAATCTTTGAGACCATAAAGAAATAAAGAATGTTTTCCTATGGCTGGGGTTAGGGGTAGGGGTGGGAAATGGGCAGGTCTTTCATATTTTTCATAACATGAATATACTAGCAAATAATTTCACAGCACTTCACTCAGCAATTAAATATAGCAATTTGTGCTGCTTTTTTTTTTTTTTTTTTTTCCTCTTCAAAAAAGAGAACAGTGAAATCCTGAGAAGGTTTTTCTGGCTTTTCCTCTATCTGCCTCTTGTCCCTGAAGTTTGTCATTTGGAAGGAAGGACTGTCAAGTTATTTAAAACCAGTGTTGGGTAGTAAAGAGTCCTGGGTTTAAGTTCCTTCTTCACTGGTATTCTGTGTAATCTTGAGCAGTCCCATTTCTCTGATGGATAAAATAGAGATAACAATACTTAGCACCAATCTCAAAGCAGTGTGTAATGTGGATAAAGAACACTTTGTTCCTTCTGTCAACTAAATGCAGAGCATCATTAATATAATCTTTAATATTATCAGTTTAACATGCTGTGGTTTTATATACTTTTCCCTTTTAAAAATTATTTTCCTTTAAAAAATAAACAAAACATCACATTTCTAAATACCACTGTTTGTTGTCTAAACTTCATAAACTTAAATTTTCTCTGTATCTGTTTCTGGTTCCCAGTCTTCCACACACACACACATACACACTCATTCGATAACTTTATGGATGTGAGAGAAAAATCTCAAGATAACATCAAGGAAATAAAGCGGGATTTGAAATAAGTTCTCTTATCCAGCTTTCCTTTAAGCTTTAAAGCTACGCATCTAGGCCATAAAATCGTGATGTTTATTTAATCTTCAAAATGTTTGTGTTTAAGAATAATTCACAGACTCTTAAATCAGAAAGAACCGTAAGAAAACATCTAGGGCCTATGATAATGCCTGGTACACAGTAGATGCTGAATAAACATTTAGTGAAGTAAAACTGGGAGAAGCTTCTTCTTTTAACCTTAAAAGAAAAAATGAAAACAAAACCCCAAACCAAATCTGGGCATTAAAGAGGCTAAAGTAGTTGCTCAAGATTGTTTAGCGAGTTTAAGAGTTGGGTCTAGAATTTATTCCGCTTAGTTTCCAGCTATGTTTTTTTCCCAGCAACCTGTTGACTTGTTTATACAGGACTGTCAAATATAATCTGTTAAAGCCGCATCACAGAAAAAAAAACAGAAAGAAGAGCCCTTGGGTTCTCCATCTCCCAAAGTCAACCAACATGTGATGTTCACATATGATGTGAAATATGGAAAGTAAACATATATATAATATGCAAAATATAAATCTTGCATATATTGATTCAAAAGGCCTATTTTTAAGGAAAAGGGGCAATAGCCGATCTTCCATGACTTATTCTACTTTACAGCACTGTTTGTATGCCCACGCAGGTGATCTGCAGTCCTCTGACCAGCTAAAAGTAGAGTGCCTATTTCAGCAAAATGTTTATCTTTGTTTCTGTGTATTGTTGTGTTGATTTTTCTCAATTTACCTACGAATGAAGCACTAACAACCTCAGTGCTCACAGTCCTAATAAACTTATCTTGCACTGTTTTGGCCTATGTGATAGTTAACCCATTGACAAAAGAAATCCAAGCTGATAAAAGCCTTTCCTGGCCACTTGTTAGCCAGGTCAGGTTGTAAAATCATAACACAATGCACGCCTCTTCCATGGGGCACCACAAGGCAACGATTAAAAAAAAAGAAAGAAAAAAAAACCCCTCACTTCCATATCCAGTGGAGTTGTAGTTTATTACTATAACCCTCCCAAGTCAAAAGGACACCAGTTTCAAGCCTAGCAACTTGGTGCTGACAGGGTTTTTCGCTCGCAACCCACTCTGCTGGGCCTCTCTACCTGTCCTCTCCTACTGTCTACAGGTCCCGAACATTAGAAAATAGAAAATGTGATGATCTTTGTGTGTCTCTGTAAAATGTGTGTATGTGTGCGTGTGTTTGGGTGTAACGGGCCTTCTGTTTGGCCGCGCGGCCTGTCCATCACGGAGCGGGCCAATGGCAGGCTGCCTTATATAAAATGAGTGTTTTCAGTCTCTCCTGGCTGCATGTACTGTATGTGGAGCAGTGTACAGTGAAGCGGAGGCAGAGCGGCTCCGCGAGCTCCTCTCTCTCCACTTTCCCATAGAGAACCCCTGACTGGCCGCTGAGGGCGAGCCACACACACGCCCTCGCGCCCGGCGAGCCCGCGAGGTAAGCTCCCCCCCATCTCCAGCCCTTCCCGGGCGCTCTCCCCGCACTTTCTGTTTTCCTACTCACTTGCGAGCCGCCGGGCTGCAGCCCCAAGGACTCCGCGGCAGGAGCAGCGGCGGCGGCGGCGGTGGCGGCAGCCGGTAGGCTGGACTTGAGGAAGACGGAGGGAACCCCGCGCGTCCGGAGCCGCCGCCAGCCGGCCCGCTCCTCGGGCACTTTACCCCTCCGCCAAAACTTTGGGTCGGGAGAGGTCGGGGGCGAGGGTCGCCGCGGCCGCGCCGGCGGCGAGCCGGGGGCGCGAAGGCAGTGCCCTGCGGGCGGGAGGCTGGGGGCCGGGCTGGGGAGTAGTAGGCCAGCCGGTGCCAGGCTGCGTTTGCAACCAGCACCTCTCGGCACACAGGCAGCGCCGCCCGAGAGGGGCACGGGAGCCGCGGCGCGGGCAGGAGCAGTCCGAGGAAAACAACAACAGAGCCCTCACGCCGGCGGGCGGCTCTTGGCCGCCTGGGGAGCCCCAAACTTCATCTCGGCGAAAGTACGTGGAGCCCAGCCTGGGCTCGGCTGCAGGGGAGGTGGGGCCTGGGGAGTCGGGGCAGGGGAGGAAGGTACAAGGAGCCAGCCCTCAGTGGATTTATCGAACGTTTCGTCTGCGTCGGTGACCGGGAACAGCAGCCCAGTTGCTCGTTCATCTGGAGAGTTGGGATTTGGGTGTTCCGGCCCCGGAGATCGGTGCCCTCTCACCCCCCCACCCCTAACCAAATGCGCGGCGAGTAGAGAAAGTGCTGTTTTAGTGCCAGAGTGGCTAGGAGGAAGAATAGGGGGAGAGGGGGAAGAGGGCGAGGGAGAAGGGGAGAGAGAAGAGGGAGGGAAAGCCGGCGGGGGCGGGGGGTGAGGGCAAGAGAGAGAGCGAGAGAAAACCGGAGAGGACGAGAGGGAGAGCGAACGAGAGAACGGGAGGGAAGAGAGGAGGGGGAAGAGGAGGAGGGAGGCTGTGTCAGGATTTTGCTTGAATGTGGGATTATGTTGTGTCAATAAGTTTAAGGTGGAGAGAGCGAAGCTGGCGGGGGGGGTGGTGGTGGAGGGGAGGAGGAAGGCCTTGGCTGTTTAAAGTCTTATTTCTGAAGGTAAGTGATGGCATTGCATGGTCGCGATGACAGAAAACTTGCAGATCCTTTATCCGGGGATGGGGTCGATGCCTCTAGAAAGAGCTCCCCAGCCCTCTTAAGCCACACTCGTGTTATACTGTTATTTGCTGCGATCCGGGTCGCTAGTAAATTACAGAAATCAGACTCGAGGTTTCTTTTCCTCCTCCACCTCGTCTCGCTCGCTCACCCTCGGCAATTTATTATTATTATTTTTTTATTTTTTGGTATTGTATGAAACTTAACGTAACTGAGACCAAACCCGAGTCCTGTAATTTACAAGGACCCTGAATCCAGGAATCTGGAACACGTTTATGTGTGAAATAATCCGCGATCATTTCAGCTAAATGAGGAAGGTAAAACGAAACGATGCAAAAAGCTAAGACACAACATGTACGACAGGGGGGGGGGGAGAGGGAGAGACGGAGAGAGAAGCTATTTTTTGCTTTCCTTTCGGTAGAAAGGAAAATAAAGCGTGCATTCCCCTTCCCTCCCGGTGTGTAGGGTCCAGTCAATATTTTAACTGTTTGAGGACAAATTAGTCCAGGTGGATCTCGCCGAAAAGTTTCGCGAGGTGGGGTGGAGGTGGGGGGGGTACGAAGGGGAAGGTGGGTGGAGGTGATGGGGGATGGGGACGGAGCGAGCTCTGCCTCTGCTGATGGTCATTGGCCTGGGGCTTTGAAACCATTGCCTGTCCTGCTAATGACACGTCCAGTTCTCGTCTCCCGGCCGCGGACGCCGGGCTGCCGGGGACCGGGGTACTTTCCCCGCGCGGGGAGGGACGTTCTTCGCCATCCCCTGGGGTTGCCCACTCGCGACGTGGGGCCCCCACGCGCGCCTCTTCTGCGCGCCGCCGCCACCTCGGCTCGCGCGACTTTTGTAGCCAGCCCGCGGCGAGGGGGCGCAGGGGGTCCCCGGCGCGGACGTCTCCGCGCGGCCACCCCTCTCCCGGCCCCACGCGCGCCGCGCGGTCCAAGCCCGGAATGGCAGCGCCGGGCGGAGCGGCTGTGCCTCCCCGGGGGGCAGCGGAGGCAGCGGCGGTGGCGGCGGGATCTTCGCCGGGGCCCGCGGGAGGAGGAGGAGAGGGAGGAGAGGGAGGGAGCGGGAGGAGGAGGAGGAGGAGGAGGAGGAGGGGAAGGAGGAGGAAGAGGAGGAGAGGGAGGAGGTATTTTCTGTCCAGACCGCCGCCAGTTCGAGCGGGCACGGGGACGGGGACACCCCACTCGTTGCTCCTCCGTTATGGAAAGGTGTTTAGCAGACTTTTACGCCCGGAGTGTGGGCTTTGCACTTCATTTTTTTTTCTCCCCCCTCTTCCCCAAAGCAAGATGGACTCTATTCCCTTTCTCTTTCTCCCTCTGCCTCTGTCTTGTCAGCCTTAAAGATCGACATTTTGTACTAAGATGCAAACTTGATGGTGACCAGCAACAAAGCCGGGGTGGGATCCCTCGCTCCCTTCCTCCCTCTCCGTTTTCCAGCTCCCCCCACCCCGACCTCGAAGACCTGGTGGCCCTGCACTTGACGCCGGGGGCTCTGGTGAATGTGTTTCCCCTCTCGGTTCCGATCTCCAATCTCGGGATTGTGACCGGGGCCGGGCGTTGGGGCGACATTTGTGGCCGCCCCGGTCTGCAGGGCTGAGGGCTGCGCTACCTGGATCTGCTGGATTTGCTGCCGTCGCCCTGCTTACCTCCTGCCGGCTCCTGGGCACGGGGAGGCTCGGACTGCCTATCGATTGCCATGATTTGGTTCCTGGTGCATTTGTCCTGGGGGCGGCGATCACTTGTGCAAGTTGATGAATGATCACGATGTGGGTTTTGGGTTTGCGGGATGGATCAACTGCCTTGTACATACCGGGAGTAGGGGGCAAGTGTGCTGGAGACACCCTGGAATGCCAGCTGGGCTACCCTCCCCTCAGCCTCTGCCCTTTGAATACAGGGCGGTTCTTTGCCTTTATTGCCCCACAGTTCGAGCATAGAGGTGGGGATGGTGAGAAGGAGGGGTTGGTGGGGAGCTGGACTCCTGGGTTTCGGGGTCCTTCCTTCATAGATGTTGCAGGAGTTGGGACTCAATTGTAAAGCTCTACCACACTGATGATGTACCTTTATTTGATACTTTATAGGTCACTATCATATGACAAAGGCTTTGCAGCAGTTCATCTTCCTCCCTGTGTACTTTCCATTTGCCTTCCTGGGTAAGTATGCAAACTCTTCATACAGGGAAGCTGGATGGTATTAGTAATGACATAAGGGTCCTTACTGTACACATAAGAAGATGCCTTTTTGGGTTTGCAGCACCCCAGAAACTTGTCTTGCTGAGTTTCCCATAGCAGAAGTCAATTTATAATTTCTAGTATTTACAATTCAGCTATGGTTATTATTATTTTAAGATAGTTTAAATGTGCATTTCGCATTTTCCTGCAAGTAAGTGTCATTTGAAAACTTATCTTTTTTAATGGATAATAAAATTTTACTTAGAGTTGAAGGCCTAGGAAATTTAATGCTAGGTAATATTGTAGAAAGACTGTAGCTTGTGAGTAGAGAGAATTATTAAAAATCCAAGGAATCATTGCTCAGAAGTCCTCTCTAAATTACAGTGACTGACATTTGCTTACTCTTTCCTGGTCTCTCTTTTCTTAGGGAACTTGTGCTGTTTGTGACAGTTACCTTTGTAGTGGGGGGAGGGTGGACTGGGCAATATAGTAAATCTAGCATTTAGTGTACCAGCTTGATTCAAAAGGTAAATAACTGTCCTAATTGATAGTAATTTTTGTCAAATTTTATATATTTGGAGAAATTGAGTGCATTCTAACAGTCTGTATATATAATAAATAGCAACTTTGAAATCTGACACTAAGTGCCTTTTTCAGATATATGCCTCCCAAATGGAAAAGTTGGTGAAATAACGTGTGGGACAGTAAGTGCCTAAAAAGTCTGGTTGTGAGAAGTAACCCTCTGGGTGAAAACTGAGGGTTTAACATTTGAAAGCCGCATGGTGAGCCCAAACTGCAGAAAACCAATGTGTAATTTTGCCCCTCCATTGTCAGAAACACCTGAGGTACTCTAAGATGCTGATACATTAAGAAAACTGGTTGTACGAAATTGTGTAAATCAGCTTTGGTGCTTTGTAATATTACCATAATGAAGACAGGCTGTATTTTGTGAATGAAAATGGACTTGAATTCAGTTTTCCATAAAAGAAAAAGAAAAGGGACCTTATTTTGTTTCCTGGCTTGCTGGCATATTGTGTATGTTACTAAAAGGTTGTCTTAGTATTGAGAGGAATTGAGTTTTGAAGACCAGGCCTTTCTGGTAGTTTCTATATGGTAGCAAAATGTACTTTGACATTGTTGAGAACCTTAGATGATATATAATAGAAGCTCTGTGTCCAGCATTTTTTAATGGAATGTAAAATACCGTGTTATTTCAGATAGAAGAGCCTCCTAATATGTCACATGCATAACAGACCAGTTGGAGTGGTCAGAATGAGATGGGTCTGTAAGATGAATTTAGTGCACACCAAAATATGTGGATTTCAGCGTCTTTGATTTTTTTTTTTTTAAAGCTTCTTTGCAAGAGAAGTTTCTCATTTTTGAACATATGGCAAGAGTATTCAAAATGCATTCCTGATTACTGAAGAACACCACATTTATACATGTGAGGCACGTTATTTTGTTCACTGGAGCAAACTTTTAATGCTAGTTCTTTTGCCATGGAAATATATTTGACCAATTCAAAATTTAAAATGGGAATAGGTAATTTCCAGAATAAAAGCGATCTGATGAACTCTTGCATTTCTTTGAGATATCAAATAACCGCTTCATTAAAACAATGTTTTCAAGAAAAGTCTTGGTCTTTGAAGTCAGAGTAGTTTTTATAGTATAAAATTTGAAGTAGTGATTTTAAAAGTCACGCTGACAATGAATTACAAGTTATTTGCATCTAAAATGTATTTATTAGATTTGAGGCTTAATTTTCAAAGTAAGATTTTAGATAAAGGTTTTGCTTCTACATTGCCAAGAGTTTTCAAACTTCTCATTTTATTATTCTGCATATCTCTATTAAGTTCTGAAGCTGAAGTCTTAATTTGCATTTCACATTTAAAGCTAGCTATTGAAAAGGGGGTTCATCTATGTTGTTTCTTAGTGGTATGTCTTTGGAGGTACTGTGGCGGTTTTAGGTAGAATCTTCCCCTAGGGACTAAGATACTAACAAATTCTGAAATTTTGACACCTTTCTTTTTTTTATATCCACCTTGATCTTTATATCCAAATTTTTTTTAAAAAGTTCCAGGTTTAGGAGTTTGTGAGGTAGCTCTGCTTTTAATGTATATATAATATAGCTCTGCTATACAACTTGAAAAGTGTATATTTTCTTTGACCTTATAGACCTGATCTTTATACTTCATCCATTGGAACAGATTTGTTTAGACATTGAATTTATAACATAGCTTTGAGTGAAAGCTAGGATGAACATATAATTATGGTTTGCTTGTGCTGTAACTATGTAATTGATAATGTTTTTTGTATATAGTTAAAGAAGGAACAACAGCCTTAAAATGTGGCACAACTCATGAAAAATTCTAATTCAGCAGCTAAAGTATTTATACAGCCATGTTTTTCAGTAAAATTACAAACATAATTTCTAATTATTAATCATCAGCCAATATACTTAATGTTTACGTTTTCCTACATTTCATAAAGAGCATGGGTAAAGCAAGGGCCATAGTTTTAGTGGGATCTTACCATGAATATCAATTACTTTAATATTAGAAATCTTTAATAGAAGTAATAAAGACTTCACAGTTCAACCCTATTAAAAAAACTTTTTGAAAATAGCCTCATTATAGATGTGCCTGTTTTTGCTGTACTAACAGAAATCCCTGAAATTACTAGTCTCTTGCAAGAGTGCAGAAATGTTTAAGATTGTGTTTTTAAATGTTCTGAATTACTAAATATAGGCAGTTAATATTGGCATATTGCATCACCACCAGTGTGGCATACCTATATTTTAAAATTTAAACATAAGCAAGTATTTATCTTAAGAAGAAGACACTTTTCTTGAACTCACAGTTTGAAATCCACCTTGTTCTTCAACATTTCACCACCAAGTGCACCTTTTAAAATAGGTCTGAGTGGTATCTCTCCTGTATTTTTAGTCAGCTTCCTTCCTCTCACTATGAAATGAAAACAAACCCAAATTATAAAAACATTGTAATTTCACTGCTTCACTTTAAAAAAAATTAATTTATTTATTTTTGGCTGCGGTGGGCCTTCGTTGCTGCATGCGGGCTTTCTCTAGTTGCGGCGAGCGGGGGCTGCTCTTTGTTGCGGTGCACGGGCTTCTCGTTGCGGTGTCTTCTCTTGTTGCAGAGCAGGGGCTCTAGGTGCATGGGCTTCACTAGTTGTGGCTCTCGAGCTCTAGAGCACAGGCTCAGTAGTTGTGGCTCTCGAGCTCTAGAGCACAGGCTCAGTAGTTGTGGCTCTTGAGCTCTAGAGCACAGGCTCAAGTAGTTGTGGCGTGCAGGCTTAGTTGCTCTGTAGCATGTAGGATCTTCCCGGACCAGGGCTCGAACCCATGTCCCCTGCATTGGCAGGCGGATTCTTAATCACTGCACCACCAGGGAAGTCCCACTGCTTCATTTTTATCATGTGCCCCAAGTAAATTGGATGCAGGAGGTCCTCAGCTACTCTTTGAGAAACACTGCTCCAAAGGTGGTAAGGACTAAGGCTAATGGCTGAATGGACATTCTTCCAGCTTGAAGATTCTGTGACTGTAATTCCATCAGTGGGTTTGTACTACCTCAGGGGCAGTCATCACATACTGTGTCGAATTGTAGAGATTTCTGTATTTTAAGTCATACCTGAGGAAAGCACTTTTTGAGTTCAGCTTCACTCAACATTCATATGTGTTCATATTATCCCTTAGAAGGCAATTATAGTTTCTTAAAATGCCAGGACATCATTTTATAACTGTAAAGATATACCCAGAAAATCCTCATGTCTTAATGGGGATTGTTTTCTTTCCTTTTTTTTTTTCTTTCAAAGAAAAAGATAAAGTGAAAATTGAAATAAGTACCAGTTACACAACGGAAATTCAAAAGAAGACAAGCCAGTAAAGAATTCTATCTAATAGTATATATAAATAGAAAATGAAAGACTAAGGGAATGAAAGACTTAAAGGATTAAATATAGACCATGAAACACTGACACACCTTCCAAAATATAAACTTAATAAGTTAAAATATGTGAGTCAGTTCCAGGATCTAGATAGTAAAATAACTTCAGAGAGTGAGGCGGTTGTGTAAAATACAAAGTAAAAATTATTAAGAATGAATTGGATTTTATGAAATCTTAGAAAAATGAAAAATATTGTAAAATATTGATTAAATAATTAAACCAATAGTTAAATATAGCCCTTGGGTGAAAAGATCAGGGAATAAAACAGAAACTCCTGGATTGGAATAACTGAGATCCTGAAAAGGACATAGAAGTTTGGATATTTTGTAAAGGGAATAATTTAAAAAAAGGTTGATAACTTATTTCAAAGGACAAATAAGAATGAGGATAAAAGTTGTTTAAAGCAGCTGTATTTCTCAAATGTTTTTGAGGTCTATGGTAAGAAATACCTTTTATATTCCAATCCACATAAAAAAACCTGGAACGAAAGTTTCCTGAAACAGTACTGAGAGCAGTGCTCTAATGTTTTCTATTCCTATCTAATCTTTATAAATCTAATCTGTTCCAAACAATTTTATTAAAAAAAATAACAGTGTCATTCACTAAATTTGTTTTATGACTTACAATTTAAAAAACACCAGTTTTGCTTGCAAAATATGGAATTTCCTAGGCCCCATCCTCATATTCTGATTCTGGGATAGGGCCCAGGAATCTGCATTTTAACGGTACTGCAGTGATTCTGAAGCAGGTGTGAAGTCCTCTGACATATTTTGAGGAACTCTGGTATTAGGGACTGATGGCTAAAGATTGAATGGAGTCACCTACTTGAATGTGGGCTTAGAGTTCATTTACTGCTGAGGTCTCTTCCAGAGCCTCAAGATTCTATGGCTGTATTTCAGTCAGCATGTTTACAATACTCAGAGGGCCCTCATTGCACTCTGTAGATGTCCCATAGTAGCAGGTATAGTACAGAGAGCAGAGGCTTTGCAGCCAAAGAGCCCTGGGTTTCACTCTTGCTGCCTCTCTAGCTTATAAGCTGAGGGACTTTGGGCATGTCACTTCAGAATGAACTTCCATTATCCTATGTGCAAAAGGGCATCTTAATATTTACCATGCAGCAGAATGAGAATTACATAAGACAATAAGGTCTGTAATGACCCTTATCCACAGTCGGTGCTCAATAGTATATGATTTATAGTTATTCAATACATCTCATCTCACCCCAACTCCCACTAAGTTTGAAATTTCACAAGGCTGTGCCTTTTAATTTTTGTTTCCGCCAAAGTAATTTTCAACTCTGATATCATGAAACACTGGTGCATTTTTAACTGGATGTGAGGTGCTGGACAAACAAGTTGTTACTGAAGGAAATAATAAGAATAACCAGGAGGAAAAAAAGAAAAAAACAACTGAGGCATGCCACATTTAAGTACAGTGCTGCTTCAAGTTGGGGCAATGATTCTCCCACCTCTTTAAAAAGACATAGCACATGACAGTACACAATTCAGAGTAGTTAGTTGACAGCACTGGACATTCCCTCTGGTGACTTCGATACATCTTGGAATGTCTTAGAGCGTCAATTCTCTTTTCTACCAAGACACATGCGACTAATGTTTATGCATGGGACACTATGATTTCCCTGGTTATAGACGTAGATAAATTATGCAGTGTTTTTTTTTTTGAGATTTATTACTTATTTATTTATTTTATTTTATTTTTGGCTGCCTCGGGTCTTAGTTGTGGTAGTCGGGATCTTTGCTGAGGCATGAGGGATCTTTTGTTGAGGCGTGCGGGCTTCTCTCTAGTTGTGGCTTGCAGGTTTTGTTTTCGCTTCTCTAGCTGTGGCTCGCAGGCTCCAGGGTGTGTGGGCTCTGTAATTTGCGGCATGCAGGCTCTCTAGTTGAGGCGCGGAAGTTCAGTAGTTGCGGCACTTGGGCTTAATTGCTCCGCGGCATGTGGGATCTTAGTTCCCTGACCAGGAATTGAACCTGCATCCTCTGCCTTGGAAGGCGGATTCTTTTACCACTGGACCACCAGGGAAGTCCCATGCAGTCGGTTTTATAGGTAGTTCACAGTGTGATAAAGCCATTTCTTTCCCTATCAAGAAAGTATATCAGAATACAAGCAAGAGTGATGTTATTATGATGAAAACCTTAAATACACCCATATATACACATGTAAAATCCTTTATAAACTGTGGTACCTTAACTTTTCATAACTAATTACTTGGGGGCACTCCTCACAACCGATTAAAACTTACCTTTGTGTCAAGGCATGAAGATTGAGAAGCATTATATCCGAAGTGCATAACAAATTACATCGTGCAAAATGGCACTGAAATAAAATTGAGGGACATACTAAGGAGAAGATGAATGGGAAATACTCCAAATCCCTGAAATCTTGAACAATGTGAAAATCAAAAGCCAGGGGAAATGCAACCTGTGGTTAAGTGCAAAGGAAGTGCAAAAGACTGCAAGTACCAGGGTTCGCAAACTTGAATACTCACTGCTTCTAACATAGACATTTTTAAGTAGTCTCAATGTTCATTTACTTTATTTGAATAAATTAAAGTTAAATAACTTTGTTTTTTATAAGTTTTTAAAAAAAATTAATTAAGTAGTTAATTAATTTTTTTGGCCACACTGTGCGGTTTGCAGGATCTTAGTTCCTCAGCCAGGGATTGAACCCAGGCCCTTGGCAATGAGAGTGTGGAGTCCTAACCACTGTACCACCAGGGAATTCCCTGTATTTCCTAACTTGTAAGGATAGATTTGCCAGGAACATCTTCCTACTTGGCTAAATTTAAATTTGCCGTACTTTTTCATCTCTAATAAATAAATAAACTGTCTTTGTATCTTGTTCTGTAGTGGTATTGGATATACATTCACAATCCTCTATCTAAAAAAATCTCTGAAAAACTAAAAAGTTTTTGTTCCTCCAAAAGTTTGACATCAAAACTCACTTGGTGGCAAAACCTGACCCAGAGTGTCATGGACCTGTTTAAAATAGTTTTTAAAGCCCACTTAGAATATTCACATATTTTGCTGTAGAAGTAGTTAAGTAGTATGGTTGATTATGAGGCCCTATCCTAGATTGGACTAGGAATGTTACATAAAATATACTGTATGCTCCATCTGACCTTTTTAAAGCCCCCCAAAATCTGAAGCATTGGACCTAAGGGTTTCCTATAAGGAATTGTGATCCTATTGTATTAACTTCCTTAGTCCACAGTGTGAAATTATCTGGTATTCCTACCCATTTAACTCAATGAAAATCCTTTTGCTAATTTTGATAAGGAAAGCGTAAACACACATACACACACTAGTTGAACCTCGTCTATCCATTTTGACATTGTGATTCTTTTTTGGTTGTTGTAATTTTTAGGTTTGTTAAATAAACACAAACACACTGATAGCTGTAACGTTTGAAATTTCTACCATGTTGAACATTTCTCATAATGGTGAACAAAATTTAGGTTCCTTTCATTATGTTTTACTCTTAGGAGAAGTTTCATGAAGGGGTTATATTTCCTTTATTACTTTGCTACTTGCATGTTTCTTTCCTTCTATCAGAAAAGTAAAAATAGAAAATGTTTTCTGCAAATTTGGTCTCCTCTCAGGTGAGAATGTTTCTGGGTTGTATTGTTTTGTAGAGGTTCTAGGTATCTTTATTTTCAATAATTAACTGTGGAATGCTGAGTTAAGATCTTTCACCTGTACTTCTAATTTCATATAAAAACCACTATAAAAATTGAAAAGTATGATGTGAGAAAGAGTCTATATGACACCCTAGAAATAAAGTAATAGCTGTACCTGAACTATTGTTATGGTAAGACTTAAATCAGTCTTCATTTGGTAGATTAAAACTGTTAATGGCTAAAGAAAGTTTTTTGTCTTTTATTATTTGCTGATTTGACTACATCCTTTGGTGTAGGAAAGCTACAGATTGAGTACTTCAGAGGGAGTCTTATTAGCAGTGCTGATTCTTTTAATAATAAAAAATGCTGACTTGTTTTCCAGCTTTTGGTGCACCTCTCAAAACTCACCCAAGGGTAGAGTTCTCATTGACTGCAAAGGGAATGTGGTGGAGCATGTAACAAAATGAGAAAATAATTCTCTACACCCAGCTGTCAAACTTTGATTATATTTTGAGTTACTAAAGTTACCATTTTTTTCATTCTCTCCCATTCTTCCTTCCCTCTCCTCCCTCCCCTCCCCCTTTATCTCTCTGTCCTGTTTCTCTCAGCTGATTATTATATTCACTAATGTGCATCTGGGATACTGCCTAGAAATGTCTGAGAATGGGATGTGGGGTTGAACTTTTTTTAAATTTACCATTATTTGATTTTAAAGATTTGTTTGTAGTTTTGGGGTCCTTTTAGTATTCATCCCTATGCATTACAATGAAGTTGTTGATATATGAATTGGAGACTTACAGAGTCCCTACATATGTGTCAGTTAGGAAGGGATCATGTGGAGCCTTTAGCAGGGCTATGTGAAGTAAAGGCACCTGTTGTTTTTATGAAGTAAATTCCTTATCCAATCATTTTTGTTTTTTAAGGTGATAGTGTGATTACATGGTTTCAATTATATTTAAGGGAAAATTGAAAGCAGTTTTTAGAAGAGTTGCCCAAATAGTACTCCTCTTTGGGAGGAAGGGAGAAAGATAATTTGCAGTCAGATGCTCTGCCACTGAGCTGTACCCCTCGGGAGAAAGATATTTGGACTGAGGGCTGCCTTGTGAAGTATCAGTACAAGTTTTATTTTTACTACTTTGTTTGTTTTTCACAACTTTCTGATGAGAGGTGACCCTGTTTTAATGAGGAGGAAACTAAGTCTTAGGTTAAGTAGTTTCTCTGAGGTCACACAGCTAGCAAGTGACTGTGCCAGGCTTAGAATGCCTGTCTGCAGTGCCACTGTCTCCTGGGCTTGTTTTGTATTTACCTGCCTTGAGGACCACATTCCAGAAGGTTAGAAATGAAAGTTTTGAGGCAACTTTTAGCCAAGAATTCCCTCCAATTTTTCTTTCTCCCAAAAGAGAAATCGTCTTCATTTTGAAGTGATAGGGCTTGGAACACTGTTCTCTATCAATCTTAAGAGAGGTAGATGAGAAACTTTCTGAGCTGGGGCCAGCTGTCAGTTTTCATCTGTGAGGTCACAGTCAAAGACAAAACCGGCTTCAAACTTAGTTTATAAATTGATATTTAGTGAACTTTCTTTCTGTTTGGTATATCTAGTACAGAAATGTCTAATAACAGTTACTGGTTTCACTACTTATTAATTCCTCTGGTATGTCAGTAGCAATCATCATTCATCATGAGGAGTTTTTCTCAATGAATATTCTATATGTTTTTACTCTGGTACTTTTAAGTACTTAATCTGAATATATTTTACAAAAGGAATTTAACAATTTAACATGGATAGTGTTATAAAATAGTTTTCTGGCATTTGCTTTGAAAAGAAATTCAGTATTTGTGGAAAAAAGTAATAAGCAGATTCATAGACTTCATTTCAGAGTGTCTTAATGAGCAAACATGGATTAGAGGGTTAATCAAAAGTTACCAGTTTTCAAAGTGGTCCATGGGTACTTTTGATTTATTTTACCTAAGAAACTTATTTCTGCTATGATAAGTAGAAAAGATTTTATAAATTACACATTTCTATACAAGTAGCAAATCATTTAAAAAATACAAAGTAACACATTGCTTTTTTTGTACTAAGAGCCCTATTCATCTGAAATTAAGTTCTTTTTTCTTTGCAAATTCAGCAAAGTCAGAGCCTAATTCAGATATAGAAGATAAAAAGTTTGTTCTTTTAAAATGGCTTTTCTTTTTCCCTGATCCATGAAACATAGGAATAGGGTATTTTTCTATTTTGGCAAAGTAGCTTTTGTGGATGATAATCTTACAAAGAGTGCTCTTGCGTGGTTCTAGATGCATGATGCTTTGCCCGGGGTGTGTCAGGCTTCCATTTCTTGTCTTTCATCCCCCCACAATAAACCACTTCCATACTGTTCTCATTCAGGTAGGCTGGTAAATTGAGTACATTTTATGGCATCTGACACTTTTCTTTCGACTTGCTTTCTTGGGTCATGTTCAAAGACCATTTTGCATGTTAAATAATTTGGTCAAGTGTAGGTGAGATTCAGGTAGCAAAAACTACTACTGATTTAATTCACTGGTCATGGATTAGGTACTTACAGTGTATTGATGCTGATTTATACTTTGAGGATATAAAAGATGAGTATAGAACAACCCTTATCCTCAAAGTAAGTGTCTTCTACTGGCTGGAAAAGTCCAGTAGATGTAAATATACATAATATAAGTTATTCTGTGCTAATTGTTCTAACAGATATGGCCTAAAATAGTACTGAGTAAAAACCATTAAAAAACTGGCTAATTCCAACGTAGGAGCTGACATTGAAATACAGCAGGGGTTTCTTCCTGTGGCACTGTATTTGTCCTAATTGTCATTAGGGTTGTAAACTAATTTGGCCCAAGCACTGGAGTGGATTTTAAAAATTAGACTTTTAACCCTGATTTGGCTTTTATTTACTTATTAGTACATTCTTTTTGCTTTTAGTCTATTTCAAAAGCCAGTGAATTTTTGTTTTTTTTTTGATGAAGTTTTCAATTTATATTGTTATGTTTCATTCAAGAGTTTTGGACTTTCTTTTTATTTATTTTTACTTTTTTATTTATTACTATTAATGTCACAATCTGTAATGACAACACTTTTGAAGTAAAGGGAAGCGTTTGAGGATTCCATGTACTGTATACCAAATCATGTTAAAAGTATAGTGAACAGAATAAGTTTGAACTGTGTTCAAACACATTCCAATAAAAATATAATAAACTACTATAGCTAACACTTATTCTTACTTAGATAAATTATACTAGCTAGAAATATATATATTAATAAGATCTCAAGCCCAGTTATTAAACACACGTGAGATTCTAAAGAGGTAAAAATATACTTTTCTATCCATGAGAGATTATAGATTACAAATTGTGCCCAATGCTTCCATCAAGCAATTTTCAGGTTTTCCAGGATGTTTTCAACCTGTATTTATAGCTGTGGTTTCTCTCATGGCTTAGTAAGCCATGACCTGGAGGGCACACATGAGTTTGGTCCTCTTTCTCTTTTATGTTTAGTAATCTGGGTTCTGGTCTTTGGATTTCCCTTTGACTTGATCAGACCTTCAGTATCGCTTTTTAAAATCATGACTTTTAGGTTTATTGCACCTCAGAATGTATGCATTTTCACCCAGTTTTATTTATGGCTCCCTTTTGACTGGTCATTTCTGGACATCAACACAGTTTAGATTAAAACTTAGTTTCTAAAATGCTCAGTGTTCCAGATGCCAACCCTGGGTGCTTTAATAACAAGCAAATACATTCATTAAGTGAAATCATAAGGAAGAAACTGATGTGGGAAAATATTTCTTCATAAGCTCACAACATTGATAATGACCCTAATGTTTACATTAAAGAAGCAAAGAGGAACGGAGACACACAGAAGAGTCGTTTGTTAGTCTTTCTTCCGTTCTCTGTCACCGGGCTGTTTGGCATCATGGAAGTACAGTTATTCGGATCTTATTTACCAGTCCTCATGGTAATAATGAATTTTTAAATAAATTTTGTATATGGGTATGCATTCTTGTCTCATTTGGTGCTACACATTCTTAGTTGTCCCAGGCAACATGTTCAGATTTGTTGTAAGGCCCAGGGTTTTAAAAAGTTTTAATGATTTTCTACATACAGCCTCTGCATAAATTTAAATCCATACAAAAGCCTTCTGTAGCTTCAGAGGTCTTGGGAATGGGTCTTGAGGAATGGGCGTAGAGTTATACATCTGAGGATCTGGTCTCACACACATAGTGGTGAGTTTACATAAGGAACTGTGATCATGAATCGGTGGATTTTATTTCTGTAATATTTTTTAAGGTGACAATATATATCATTCCTGACATATATTTCAAATACAGCTAGATGATCATGAAGTCTAATATATAGGTCTTAAGTATTAGGGTGATTGGTACTTTTCATCGTTAAAGATGTTTTTCTGAAAAGTTTTGACTTATTTAGTTTTTCAGAATTGACTGTGTATTCTTATTGGCAAACTATAATTTCAGAACATTTCATATGTATTTCTAATTGATCTTCAATTAGCAGTGGTTACTTGAAGCTTTACCATTGCCAGGTCCTAATAGTAATCAGTGATCTGTAAAGTTACACAGAGAGGAGCTGCTTAAAGGGATACAGTACTGATCATTATAAAGGAGAGCAATCTTTGGTAAAGCAAATGACTGGCCTCTATCATATCTGTTTGGTAATTCTGGGTTCCATATATTCAGTTGTCTTTATTTTACATAGCATGTGTTTATTGACCACCCATTATGTGTAAAGCTGGATTAGGAATTCTGGGGCTTGCAGAATAAAATGGTAATAGCTTTGGCTTCAGGTTGTTTCTAGTATCATAATGACACACACATACCAAATGTGGAATAGAAAATAAAGATGCTATAATATCCATGGGACACAGGGATGATGAGTATATTGTTGTTAGGAGATAATTAGGGAGGGAAATTGGGATGGACGTGAACTTTGGTTGTTTAGCTTAATGTTTAGGCATCCTTGCCAAAATGCTTACTTGAGTCTATCAGAGAAAAATGAACCAGGCTATTGGAAAGCCCAGGCTAACCCCATCTTGGCCAAACAGTTCCCTGCAGTTGTGTCATCATCCAAGCCAATGGTCTCTGGACTTTTTAAGTGCTATTCCCTTTAGTAAAAGAATTGGAGCATACATCTTCAATATCTGTACATTTACTTATAACTTACGTATACTGGGCTATTAATATATTATTTAATGTAATAAAATATAAATGCTTAAAAATAAAAAATAAATTGAATGTAAAGAAAAATTATATTATTTCCTTCTTACCTACTCCAGTGGGCTAAGTCTTATTCATGTTTTGGGGCTCAAGAACCCCATTTTGGAGACCATAGGTCAAAATTGGGCAGTGTCACACCAAATTTCCATAAATTCCATGAGCTCAAGGACTTTGTTTTGCTTACTGCCGTATCCTCAGCACCTAGATGATGGTAGGAGTGCAGTGGATACTGTTGAATGAATAGGCAGAATTAGGCTAGTTTGTAGGGATGAGGACAGAGTCTAGCTCAGCGTGAGGGATCTGATAAGAATAGAGATAATTTTTGTTTGTTGCTGTATCTCCCATACCTATAAAAGTGTAGGGACTAAAAAAATATTAGTTGACTGAGTTAAGGGGGTGGACAGTGTGTAGCTCAGCATGAGGTATCTGCCAGAGACCATAGGTGGGCATGAAAAGGTAAATTCCAGGAGGTCCCCTAGAGCAGGACAGTATATGGAGATAGACTGGCTATCAGTAGGCAGAAAAATACAGCCAATGGGAGGAGGGGGTCACAGTGTTACTAAGAACATCTCAGAGGAATGGCTTTGGTAGCCTCAGATCTTAAAAACTGTGACCCTCTTAAGCAGTAAGATCTGGATTTTACTTATCTTTGTACCCACAGTTCGTAGAACAGTATAGTAGGTGTCATTCATTTACGTTGAATTGCTCTGTTTTATACTATGTACTAGATATAGAAGATTCTGCAAGGTACAGGAATGGATTAGTGTAAAGATCAGAGGCCTGTAAATGAATCCTGCCCTGATTGAAGCAAAGCCAACGATTCTGGGATTACCTCATACGCAGACATGGTTTTAAGCCTTGGCAGTATTGCCTGCACAGAGGTGCTCTGGTGACCACAATTGCCAAATCATATTTAGCTGTTTATTTAAATGTCATTATTAACATACTTCTGTCAACACATTATCAATGAAGAAAACGGGGTTTGTGATAGAATTATTTTTTATAAGCTGTCATCCTGTACCTTCTTCCCTCATCACGAATGCTGGCATATGTCATGGATCACCCTCGTGTATATTATTTCAATTAGGACTGAATTTATTTACAAATAAATAAAACAAGGTAGTTTGTATTTTTCCTCCTATTTTTGGAATTTTCTTATTCAGACTTCCTCTTTAAAAGGTGGTAAAAATTCTAGTTTTGTGATCATGAAGTAAACCTGTCATGCATTTTATTGAGTGTTGTCAGAGTTGGGGAAAACAAACATTTCCCCTGAGAAGCAACTATGGCATTAGCTCTCTCCTTTAGAAGCTGGCCTGATGAAGGCATCCTTCTTTGGCTCTGACACACCAGTCAAGACAGGTACCCCCTTACCCCCTCTGCAGTTCAGTCTCATTTAGGGCATGTTTATTTAAAGCAGTTTCACATCTGCACAATTAATAAATTACTATGCTCTAATTTGCATTTCTGATGTCTTGTAGTAAGCACAGCGAGTTCCCCTTTGCCCTTACAAAAACAGTTTAGTCTGCCCAAGCTTCCTAGAGCTGAATAAAAATTTCCTCTGAGAGCCCTCCTGCATCTTTAGCATAGTCTCCAAGTAAAGACTTAAACTGTTAAAACTTCTTTGCTCTCATCCTTTTGGTCATTAGTCGTCAAGTCTTTCTTTATTGTAAGTTTGTCACCCTTAAAGGCACAAGAGTAATATATGTTACATTTGTTATTGCAATCTAGAGTTTACACTGTGATTTCACTGACATCTTATTTGCTCTTTATGCTGTGAAGTAGATAGGAGGGTATCATTAGTCCCATTTTTGCAGATGAGGAAACAGGTTCAACGTTGTCAAGTGGCTGGACCCGAGTTACTGAGTTTGCAGTAGCTCCCCTGAGACAAAAAACCCTGTATTCTGGCCATTCCTCTAGAGAACTGCCCACGGTGAAGAGCAGAATTTATCTTATTTAAACTAAGATTTTTTTTTTCTTTCCTTACTTTCAACCTGATAACTTATTGTAAATACCTGGAACGGCAGTGGCATAGACAATATGGTTGTTTAATTGTCAAAGTCCTGTGGGCTATAAAATATCAGTGGAATGGGCCTTAAATTTCTGGTGTATTTAAATCTATTTGTGTATTTAAATAAGTGTTCTCAGATCATGTGGAACGATTGTCCATTTGACTTAACTTTTTTACAGCTTGTGGTGGAAAATTAAATGCATAGCGACCACACACGGACAAAGAATGTGCTTTTGAAGTGTATATTAGGATTCTTAAGTGAGATTTGGATTATGTGTTGGGGCCATTTTTTTTTTCCTGTGAGACATATTTCTGAAACTATAATGAAAATTAATTGGAAAATATGAATTGATATCTGAATATCTAAGCTACACCCATTTCTAGGACATATATTATAATGTGATATCAACTGGTGTTTTCAAAGAAGTGATGGGAAGTGCTAAAGTTTTTTTCTTTTTAAACTTAAAAGGCATTTTAACTTGGCACTCTGTAGAAAAGGAACGTTTCACAGGCCAGTTAGAGAATTGAATATGGCACTGCTGCCAACTTTACAAGAGAAGATATTTCTATCCAAAAATAACGACAGGATCAATTATTCAACTCATATTTTACACAGTAGAAAAGTTTTATTTGTTAGGATCTTATCTCAAAGTTCCCTAAGAGTAAAGAGGCCTACTTAATTATTGTACTGTGGGAGAATGATAAAAGATTGATTGCATTAGATCTCCCAAACCTTTTTTTTATTTAATAGATTTAAGGTCTGACACAAAAGAAATTTATTTAAAATATTTATTTCTACGGATTCCTTTTGTTTCAATTTAATTTTCATAATTTGATTTTGAATATTTATACCAACTCTGGGACACGGTATAGTATTAATGGATAAAGAAGTTTGTTGAAGAATCACAATTTGAAGAAAAGCCAGAGCATGTGTTTATTGAAGAAAGTGTATAAAGATGGAAGGGGTTAGAAACTGTGAAGGTTACTTTGGCTTTTCATTTAAAATGAGGTATAAAAATAAAAATCATAAGGATAATTAGGTAGAGTCCCTCCCACCCTCAGTTTTTAAGCAGTTGAATCCAGTGGTCCCTCTCTTTCCATCTTGAAACAGCCTGTGAGGGAGGAATTATCGTCTCCATTTTAGATGAGGGAATTGAGTCTCAGAGGCTCGGCAACTTGCCCAAGGTCATTCTTCCGGTAAGTGGTGGAGCTGGCATTCCATTCCAGCTCATTCTAAGGAGGCCACGCTCCTTCCTACTCACTCTCTCCCTTACACTGCCTCTTGTGCTGCCAGCGCGGCCTTTGTACCACTGCGTAGTGCCCTGTACCCGTCTTGACTCCTGTTGAATTGTAATGTTGAGGTTCCGGCCCAGGATAAAAGTACCTCTTCTTTGTCGAACACATTGCCATATTCACATTTGCTTGTTAATTATTTTTTAAAGCATCCCAAGCATATGGTAAACTTCTAAAGTTAAAAAAGGTAGTATTATATAGTATTCTAAGAGGTGAAATATCTGTGTTTTGTTTTGGTTTTTCCTTTTAATAAGATTGTGCTGCAAATATAAAAAAGAAAACAGTTTTGGAATTCAGATAATTTTTTTTAATGTTATAATCTTTTTTTTTCTTGGCCTCGCTGCACGGCATGTGGGATCTTAGTTCCTCGACCAGGGATTGAACCATGCCCCCTGCAGTGGGAGCCTGGATTCTTATACCACTGGACTGCCAGGGAAGTCCCAGAATTCAGATCATTTACATTCAAAGAGAATAGTAGAATTTGAGCTCTAGAAGGGACATTGCAGTTGATCTTGGAGGCCTGTAATCCATCATTTTAAATTTGAAGAAAGCAAGGCCCAGATTAAGGAACTGGGACCCAGGCCGTGTGAGTGGCAGAGCTGGAACCAGGACTTAAGACTTCTGATTTGGTGTTTTGCTAGAGAAATCTGCTTAGCTCCAAAATGATGTAGAAAATATTTTTAGTCCATTGATGGCGCCATTTTCACAGCAGGAATATGTGACTTTTTTTGGTGTGTTGTTCATAAATTGTTAAAAACATTAAAGAACGAAAATAATGTATTGTTAGAGTAGAGCTGTATGTCATACAGCATACATATTAACTTTGAAAGTATTTTATTATCGTGCTACTTGACTTCTAAGTTATTTAGTAGTATAACATAATTTTGGTATCTAACAGATACATGGCTTTGGTGTTGTTCCCTGTGTCCTGTGAAAACAGGAAGAATTTGCAAAACAATAACACATTGTTAAATGGCATGCCAGTTTATCAAATGCCTTAAGTTTATTACAGGCTGGTCTTAGTAAAAAACATCTCAGCCTTATAGCAGCTCATCCTAATCTAAGCGAAAGAGCCATTGAAGTTATTCTAGGGCTGTTAGATTTTGTTCTCTCCAAGAAAGTATAAAGCTGTTGATCCGGAGAAAGAAGTTTTTAAACCCTAACAGATTTAGTTGTGAAAGATTTGTGTACTGGGACGCCTCATGGTGGCCTTATTAAGAAACTACTGTAGTGAAACATAGTGACCACATACCTTGTATCTCTGACTGAATCCCCTCAAATGCATGTGCACAAACATTGGTGAGTTAAGACCCTCCATAATATTTTCAAGGTTTGTATTTCTGTGTTTCATTTGGGAGAAATTAACCTCTTTTCTGCAGTCCAGGGAGGAAGCCTGTAATGCCTTATCAAAGCATTGCTTCTCAGAGTTCACCTGCCATCCTCCAGCCCGGAATTTCCAGTTAGAATAAGAGCTATGTAGTCCCAGCAGTTTCTGGCATCTTCTGCTTCTTTGTGTGAATCAGAAAAAAAACACCCTTTTCTTGAGATATTCTAGTTTCAAATGTTGGAAAATTGTCATAATAGATTGATTTTGTTAGAACAAGACACTTTACTGCCTTTTGGCAGGAAATTGTCATAATAAACATATAGATCTATGCCCTCTGCTGTGAATGGCGCCCCCTAGGGTTGTGCACAGCACAGCTTGCACAGCTGTACATGGAGACCCTGCAGATAGTTGTATCCGAGGAGATTATGTCTTTAGACATCAGATATTAAAACATCACATCTAGAAAATTATTGGTTCTTGAATATAAAATGCTAGTTATTTATGAAATCATTTTTTTCTTAGTTATAAACATAATAGAAATTGTTTCTGTTGGAATGGAGTGTAGACATTTCTTTACCTCTGCAGTGTACTGACAAAAGGCTCTATATTCTATTACACCTCTCTTGGCTCAACCAATTTAATATATTTGCAAAGTTAGTCTGTCTTTTAGAGTTCTGATTAAAGAAGAAAATTTTTGACCTTTATGAAGGAGCTTTCCTTTATCAGATGGGTACAGTAATAGAATGCAGAATGACTTTAAGCATCCATCTCTTTTATCCATCATTAAAAGTTAATTGTCACATCATATAAGTGCAACTTGATGGGATTTTTAATGTTCCAAAAATTGGCAACCTGTGATGAGGAAAGTATGCTCTGTGAGGACTTGAGTTAGGGGAAAGAAAGGAAAAAACAAACTTTTTATAAATCTTAAGTGGCAGCTAAATGGAAATAAAAGCTTTTAATTTTTGTGGGAGGATGGTGATAGCAGATCAGTACCTTATGTTTAGTTGGAAGCAGAAGGTTTCAGAATGGAGCTTGTCTGATGTGAGGGTGGTTGTTTGGGCGACTCAGGCGTGTAGAGGTTTAATCCCCTACACATTTGGAAAAGACAATAATACGTTCACTATGTGCTGGTCCATGGAATTATTTTCTTAACAGGAGCAAGAATTACCTTTCTCAATCTTATTTCAGGAGTGGCAGTTGGTGGGATATTCAGCAGGAAGTCCATTACCTTGTTTGTAGGTTGTGGTGCTTCCCTGGTTGAGTTTGAGTCTTGCCCAGTAGGTAGTGATGATGCATTAAGTAGCTAAAACCACAGTTGTGCTGGGTCTTTCATTCAGTTTGGTGACATGATCGTAAATTACTAGAATCCAAACAAAGAGTTTGAAATGTGCTCTTCTACTAATCCTTTTCAGAGTTTGGCAGAAAGGGCAGTAAAGTGTTGCTGGTGTGTAAAAAGGAGAGTGCTTTTTTGCAGTAGCTCGAACATGCCAATTGTTTCTAGTAGGAATATTATTATTATACATGAAATCTCCAGGTAATCCTTAACCTTTTACTTTTACTTAGGTACCTCTAGCCAGTAACCAGTTTTTCCAAACTGTAGTACCTAACCTGTCCAGAGCTTTCCTGCCGGCTTCCTAGCTTACAGGAGACTGATTCGATAATGTGAAGTTTATTTAAATTAGCACCTTTTTCTCTGCCCTCTGAAGATCGACTCTAAGACCTGGGATCCACGGACCATCCATATTTTGATTCCTCAACTCTTTAGACTTTGCTGAGATAACATTTGTTCTCTAGTCATTCCTGACCATAAATTACTGGTTTTTAAATTTTGTATTTCCTGTTGCCATAATTTTAGGAAATGTTAGCGTGAGTAACTTAAGGACCATGGTTTTTAAAGCCCTTTGTCAGAACACTGGTTATTTGATTATTGGTTATCGGCTAAATAAAACCCAGATTTTTTTTTTAGATATCATGATACACAGGGCTACATGATTAAATAAATCATTATCAAGTGGTTTTAGTGACAAATCATTTTAGGAAATGTGATAAGCTCGTTTTATCTCACATGAGACAGATAATTTTTGCAAGAAACTCGTATCCTTTTTCTTTCTTTTGAGGCTATGATTATGAGAAGGATTTGGACTTCTGAGTTAAATAACAAAAAAAAAATTTACCTTCATAAAAATTGTAGTAATAATAATGCAAGAAATTTTTTTGTTAAATATGTCTTATTAATTTAAAATGTATGAATTAGATAATTGATCATATTTGGAAAACTGGTTGTCTTGCTGGGCGTTTCATTAAACATACCTGTAAAATTATTCTATTTCACTACAAATGTGATATAGTTATTGTACCTGAAAAAAATGTATGGTTCCTTAATCCCCCCAACCCCTGCTGTATATTCAGAAGGAAAAGTGATTATATTGATTTCTTGAGTAACTTTAGCCAACCAGTGTCTGTTATGGTCTATTAACATAACTGCTCTGCTAGTTTATTTGTTCTGACTTGTGAGTAATGAGTATTTTAGGTAAAATTCATAATGTTCAAGATAGTTTGAAAGATTAATCATTACTTATTTCCTTGCTTTAAAATGTGTAAATGCTATTCAAGTAACAATTGCCTAAACAAGCTGTTTTATATTATAGAGAGATAGTGCTACAAAAGTATTTGCTCTGAAAACATGAAAATAAAACTCAAACATTCTCAAAAATTTTAAAGAGTTATACTATAAATAAATATGCTATAAATAAAATATAAATTTTATTTTTATATAAATACAAATTTTCTTAGCTAAACTCAGGATGGTGGCATGAATTATAGTTTTCCTCAGAAACTTAAGAAAAGTTTGAAAGAATTTACGAAGGTTCTAAAACTTAGTAAATTAATGGTATTAGTGACCATTCACTAAAGAGCTATTCAGTAAGTGAAATTATTGAACTTCATCTTATTTGTTGGTGATGATTTTGCCTTTCATGACCCAACAGTACCTACTTCATTACTTATCAAGTAAAGAGGCATTTGGGAGTTAACTTAGTGGGTGAATGAAATGTAAGGCTGAATTCAGAGTTTTGTGGGCCCGTCTGACATGTCATTATAAGATCTGATCAGATCTTTCCCAGATGCTCATGAAACCTATCCCAGTTGTTTTTTCTTTTTGTTTTATATTTGTCCTGCCCTTCAAGAAATCAGTAAAATCTGACATTAAATATAACATATATTTACCACCTATTGTATATCAGGCACTCTAATATGCACTTTCAAGTATCTCATAACAGGTTTTTGCTGGTAGATATAACTTATCCAACTACCCCCTTCTCTCCTCCCCTCCCCTCCCCTTCCCTCTCTCACATATTTTTAAGCTGAGCCTCCAAGAGGATGAGTAACTTGCTAGGATCACACAGGAGGGACCAGCATCTAAGTGCAAAGCCAGTTCCTTTTCCAGTGTCCTGACTTATCCAGGGACTCTTAAGCCTGTACTCTCTAATTTCTGATTCTTGGAATGGTTGCTTTTTTTCCCCCCTGCATTTGCCTGGCTTCTTTTTCATGATTTAAAATGATATTCTGCATCCAGCCACACTCAGAAACCTAATTAAGTTGGTCTTTAAATATCTACCTGGGAGGCAGCATGGTTTAAAAGTATCATTGTGTGTCAGACAAGCCCTGTTTGAGTGTCATCTCTGTCACCTCTTATTTGTCTGAGTTTGGGCTAGGCATTTACTCCCATGGTATTTTGGTCTTCTCATCTATAAAAAAGAAAAATAATGGTTACTTTTTTAAGTTATTTTGAAAATTAGAAGATATAACCTATGTAAAGTAGTCAAGTACTTTGCCTATATCAATAGATTAACTTAGCAGCTATAATTATACTCCTTTGTAAAAAAGGCACTCCTGCCTCTGTTAGATGTATTCAGTACATCTGTGTTTATGTGTGGGTTCATCTGTCTATTCATACACATAAAATAGGATCTTATATTTACAGTCATTTCTGTATGAAAACAAAAACCAGAAGACAAGTGGCTTTCTTGGGGATGGGGGAGGTATCCTATAATGGGTAGTATTATACAGTTAAAAATAAATAATAAAAGAATTGTAACATTCATTCAGCAGACATTTATGTAGCTGCTACTATGGGCTAGGCTCTGTTCTAGTCTCTGGGACTATGGTAATAATAATAAGATGGTTAAAAAATGCTTCCTGGATGGAAGGTACCTTCTCATGAGGGAAAACAAACAATAAAATAAAACAAGTAAGCTGTATCGTATGTTAGATGGTAATATGTTACAGGAAAAATAAAGCACAGGAAGGAGAAGGGGTTGCAGTTTTATCTGGGTGGTTTGTGATTAGAGAGGGGTCAGGAACTGTGCAAGTCCAGGAGGGGTTCTTACAGAGATGGAGAGCAGAGCGTGGTGCTGACCTCAGGAATGCCCTGTCTTCTTCCAAGAGCTGAGTGTCTTTTTCTGCACAGTTTTTAGAGTGCCTCTGGCACTCTTGGAGACATTCCTGCTCAGCATGAAAGGTGGTACAGAAGTTTGTACCTGGTGGCAGGCTTTGGGGAATATACTATTATGCTTGGAAGAGGATGCCTGGTACTCTGGATGGCTTTCTCTGTAGTTGGCAGAATTAGAGGCAAACCATGTGCATTCCTTGCAGCTAAAGTACTCTCTCATACTTCTCAAGACTTTTCTTTGAAATTCCCTGATAGCAGTCAGGTGAGCTAGTAAGGAGACCTTTCAGACTGAGAAGAGTGTCTTAAACAAGCGTGCTGTTCTTTTTTTTTTTTTTTTTTTAATTTATTTATTTAATTTATTTTTGGCTGCTTTGGGTCCTTGTTGCTGCACGTGGGCTTTTCTCTAGTTGTGGCGAGCGGGGGCTACTCTTCCTTGCGGTGCGCGGGCTTCTCATTGCCGTGGCTTCTCTTGTTGTGGAGCATGGGCTCTAGGCGCGCGGGCTTCAGTAGTTGCAGCACACGTGCTCAGTAGTTGTGGCTCATGGCTCTAGAACGCAGGCTCAGTAGTTGTGGCACACGGGCTTAGTTGCTCCATGGCATGTGGCATCTTCCTGGACCAGGGCTCGAACCTGGTCCCCTGCATTGGCAGGCGGATTCTTAACCACTGTGCCACCAGGTGAGCCCCAAGTGTGCTGTTCTTAATTGCCTTTTTAAAATTTTTGCAACACTTAATGAGAGGAGGGTACATTTAAATTTTAAAATAATCTATGAAGAATTGAGACAGGGAGAAGAGGAATAGTGTTGAGTTAATACTCCCCCCACCACATTCATTTATAGGTCTGTTAATCCTTTCAGCATTTATTTATTGAGCAACTGCTATGTTCTGTGAATGGTACCAAGAAGATAAGGGTGGGTAAGGTGATATCCTTGCTCACAAGGAGTGTATACAATAGGAAGGGAGAGGAAGTACAGAAATAACCTCCTTATAAGATATTAATGTGATAACACAAGGGGAATTGAGTATAGTGGATGCTCAACACCTGTGTGTTGACCCTTGGATAAAGTAATTAGTAACTGGAGAGGTAAAGACAATAGTATGCTGGGAATTCCCTGGCAGTTCAGTGGTTAGCACTCCACGCTTTCACGGCCATGGGCCCAGGTTTGATCACTCGTTGGGGAACTAAGATCCCACAAGCTGCATGGCATGGCCAAAAAAATAATAATATGCTAAAAGGAGGTTAGTTGAGGGAACAGTAACATCTGACTCCATTATTAAGGACATCTTCATGGGAACTGGAAATGGGCCTTGGAGATTGGGATTTGGGCATAGCCCCTGAGTGTGGGGAGATTACTTTATTTGGTTTTGTATTTTTAGTAGGTGATAGAGAATAGGTGGTCAATAAATATTGTTGTTTGAATAAATAAGGGGAAAGGACAGTCCTGGTGAAGGGAAAACCTAGAGCAAGGGCATGGTAGAGATTGGGAAGCCCAAGGACCTTTAGGAAAGGGAAATATGCTTCAAGGTAATTATGGGTCAGATCCTAGGAGCTCATAATTGCCAGACCAGGCAGTGGAGGATAATTGAAGCAGGCTCCATAGAATGCACCCTGCACCGGCAACATTGGAGGAGGGGATGGGTGGCAGGAGCATTAGGTGAGGAAACTATTACAGCATCAGAGGTTGGAAGTAACTGGGAACTCATCTAGGGTGGCCGCAGGGATTGAAGAGGCACGAATGGAGCCAGGTAATATATATTATATATATATATATTTTTTAAAGACCGATTTATTATTTTATTTATTTTTATTTATTTTTGGCTGCGTTGGGTCATAGTTGCGGCACACGGTATCTTTTGTTGCTGTGCACGGGCTTCTCTCTAGTTGTGGCGTGCAGGTCTGGTATTTTAAAGGCTGAATTGACAGCACACTAAAGTATTTCAGCTGTAGCTCAGTGGAGTGATTTTGAATGCCTCCTTTTGCTATAGGAACTCTTTTTGAGAAGATGAAAGCATCAAATCAAATTCACTGGAACAACTTTTCTAAGAGTTTAGCACTATCTGAAGTCATGCTCTCAGGAACCCTTATAAACACTATGAAAGCAAAAAAATGTTAAGTTAAGTTATTATATCAACGTTTAGGTAATTTACAGCAGAGCTCAGTTTTTATATACTATAAATATAGTTTTATAGCTCTTTTGAGCCCTTTGTGTATTCTATTCTAAATACACACACACCAGGAAAGAAGAGCAGAAATACAGAAATAACCACATATCAGTTACTTATTTGATGCTGCATCTTGAATCAGTAACGTAGCCCAATGATAACACTGTTGTTTTTTTAATGTAAAAATTCCTTATGATCATCAGTTTTATAAAATGGTTTCCGAGAAAGCATTTCAGGAGGTTTTATGTTTTGTTTTGTTTTCCATTTAAAGAAATTTTTTTTGAATAATAATGCTATTTAGGTTTTATTTAGTACAATACATTTTTGTTAGAAAAGCACTTTTAGAAAAATCAGCTTTTGCCTTCACATCTAGCATAAGTGTATAAGATTGTAAGGAGAGACAATATAAAAATGTAGGGACTTCCCTCGTGGTGCAGTGGTTAAGAATCCGCCTGCCAACACAGGGGACACACGTTCAATCCCTGGTCCAGGAAGATCCCACATGCTGCAGAGGAACTGAGCCCTCGTGCCACAACTACTGAAGCCCACACGCCTAGAGCCTCTGCTCCACAGCAGGAGAAGCCACCACAATGAGAAGCATGCCCACCACAACGAAGAGTAGCTCCGGCTCGCCGCAGCTAGAGAAAGCCCGCGTGCAGCAACAAAGACCCAACGCAGCCAAAAATAAATAAATAAATTTTTAAAAATGTAATATGTATGATCCTTTCCCTCCAGTGTTACAGACCTCATCAGTGTATTCGTGTGTTAGGGTGTAAGTCCTGAAAATTGAGAAACCCAGATTCCAGCCCTGGCTTTTGTGGCACTAAGTGTGTAACCTGTACCAGACCCTTTATTTCAACAGGCCTCAGTTTCCTCTTTCATTAAATAAGTGTTTGGCCTGGCTTGGAATGATCAGGAAGGTCCTTCCCATGGTAACTCCTTGTGACTCTATGACCCATTAGAGCCACAAGGGGAAGAATCTCCCAGAAACATTGATGAATTGTAATATTTCAAAATTCAAATTATTCAGTATTCTTCCCAAGTTCCTGACTAGTATCTTTTTTTTATGTAGGAGGCTGAAAGGCCCATGTTTACTTTCGTTGCAGAACATTGCGCTTTTCTGAGCAGAGTGCAAGGCACATGGAAGATACCCCCAATAAACAATTGCTGGGTTTGTTTCAGCTGTGAGAGACATTAGTGTGTTAAAGGATTACTCTTGGACTTGGTCTGATCCTCTGCTGATGTCAGAAAAGCAGTTGAAACAACTCTTTCCATATCAGAAGTAAACTCTTGAATGGATGATCACAGAAACCATTATATACACTCAGGGAACATTTATTGAGGTCCTGACATTTGCTTGGCAGGCATGGTATTAAGCCCCGAGAATATAAAGTAAGTAAAAATAGGTATCCCCAATGCCAGCTTCCACAGTAGTAGAGAAGATGGGCATTACGACTTAGTACAGACAGGTATTATTCCAGCATTACATATCAAGTGACTGTCCTCTAAATCATTGTTAAAAGTAAAATTGTGTTTTTAAAAAATGTCCAAATCAGTAAAAGCACCTACAAAGAATGGAAAGATAATAGGATTTACCCCGACTTCCCCTCCCCCAACTTAAGGTTCTTTCTTTTGAAGTAAGATGACAAATTCTCATCTGGTTTCTTCATGTTTCCCTTGTTCAGGTCCAAAGAACAGGGACATTTCAGCTAGTCTCAGCAACCATGACAGGAGGGAGGGACATATGCAATCTCTAAGGACACTGCAGCTCCAAGTATTTAGGAATTTATAGATCAAAGTCATTTTTAGTCAGTTTTGCTGAGGTAGCAAAGACCTCATTTCACCCACCCTTTAAATGCTGTACTTGGCTTCATAAGGAGAACACTCCATTTCAAAGGTTTTATTTTGGAGTACAGTGTGACCTCAGGTTGGTAAGGATCTGCTCAATCTGAGTTTGAACAGATGGTTAGTAGTGAAAAATCTGACTTATTTGGTATTTAGACATCCCATTAAAATGAATGATAACAATTCTCACTGCATTCAGCTGATGGATTTTAACCATTGTTATAAATTCTTCTCCATAATAATAACTGCGACTGTTTATTAGAGTGTAATGTTCCAGACAATGCCATAGGTATTTAAAATCATCTTATTTAATCTTTACAGTAATACTATGAGAGATTATTATTCCCCATTTTACTTGTGAAGAACCTGAGACTGCAGGTGGTTAAATATCTTATCCATATATGCTGTCTATGCTTCAGGATTTGAATTCTGGTCATTCTGACTCTAGAGTCTAAGTCCAATTCACCACTTTTCCCCCTGCTCTCACATACTTATAGCTAACATCATGCCTGTGCTTTTTAATGCATGGGCTACAGGACAGGTGGGTAGATGAGGGTTGTGCCTGTGAGGGCACGTGAGGGAGGAGAGACTTTGGAGCTTAAACAGGAGAACCCAAGATAGTAACTGAAAGATACCACATCAGACACTATAAAGTGAAAGTGCAGATGAAGAGGTAAATAAATCAGGCCTTGAGATGTAGCTACTACTACTGCCCCAACTACTGCCTCCCTGTTCTCCTCCTGAACAAATCAGAATCTTCAGAGTAGGATCTAAGGATTTGTATTTTTCACAAGTCCTGTGCAGATGATTCTCATATGCCCAAATGCTAGTTGGATACCAAAAGGTATGTGGAGAGAGTAAAGTGGATGAAATGGGATTTGGAATCTAAACCCAGGAGTGCTGAGTATGTCGAGGGCTGTTCCTTTTCCGAAGAACAGAGCTGAATATCAGTGAACAAAACAGACAGTGGTGAGGGTCTAGTGATTACAGATTTGGAGTCTTATTCATTCTTAATTTTTAAACCCTTTTCTGGCTATTTGTGGAAAATAAATTGACCTTTTTCTCTCACATTTTATGTGTATGAAGTGGGCCTAGCTTAAATGACCTGGTACACAAAGAGGTTGTGTTGTAAGTAGACTGGTATCATTTCACTTACTTTTTGAGCACAATATTAATTTTAAGCAAAAAGACATGGTTACTCAGTTTAACTTTTAAGCATCTTATTAATTCTTTTAATTATTTATTCTATCTAGTTTCATTAAATCTTTAATTCCACAACACTTATTTTCTAGGTTTCTAACAGTGGTGGAATGTGATATTTTGGGAAGATGGTAGTATTTTAGGTTTGTTTTGTGTGTGTTGCGTGTGTTTAATGCTCCAGATTGGCAGTTACTGTGAGTGACTCTGGAGGTGTGGTTATATCTTATGGTTTGTAAATATTTAAAACTTGCTAGCGGTAATATTTTTCTAAAACCTTGAGTGATAAGAAGATGATATGGAAGTGAATGAGTGGGAAGACAATCCAGAAGTTAATACTGAGTCTGGTGATGGGGCTCTCCTGAGGTCTTTTTATCTATAGCAATTATTATAACATCATTTTTTGCCTTTTCCGTATTGTCTAACCTCTCTACTACCTGAGAAATATTTTTGGCAGGACATAAATCCATGCAAATGACTGAGAGTGGCTTTACCTTAACATGGCAATTCATCCTTTAAAAAAAAAAAATCTTTGATTCTACTTCTTTTCCAGAGTATTTGTTTCTTCTCTACCAAAGCCTCCTGTTTGAGGTTTAGTTGCTCAATTTCCCACCCTATCTTACCCTCTCTATTTGCATGTAGACTAACAGTTTTGAGTAGGAGGGGGTGAGAACAGGATGATTTGACCAAATGAAGTAGCACAATTGGGGTAACTTTTCAGGTGCTTGCCTCTTGGTTTAAGGTTTTAGATATACCCAGCCTACAAAGGAATTTGTAGATTTCAAAGGGCAGTTTAGAAAGGAAAAGTGATGTGCAAATGTCAAATAATTCACACAAGTTGGGTTCTTCACTAAAGGCCCTGGAAAAAACTTGAGTGCTTATTAACTTTTCCAAGAAGACATTGACTAAGATCACATCACCACTATGATCATGGAAGTCCAACAACAAAAAAATTATTCGTCAAAAAGCAGAAACAGAACCAAAAATACCATCCCACTCATGTTTAAGAACACAGTGCTCATCTTCCACAAATACAATATGCATCCCTAGGTTAGAAAGATGTTGAGTTAAGGAGGCCCCAATGGAAGGGCATCTGAAACGCTGCTGGGATGGCGTGCTATCATCGAAGGAGGCTCTCTTTGAATGCTGAAGAATCTCTAGTTTAAACCTGTGGAACCATGGATGAAGCCAGCAAAGGATTATTTACCCACATTCTTGTGAATTTGAATGAGTGGTAATGCCTTAGAGTCCTAAAAATTTCTGGACGAATATCACCCTCCCCTCACCCCTCCGCCCCACCCCTCATTATAGCAATTGGGAGGTTTTGGAGTTTATCCATAATCTTGTGAGGTTGATATCAGGGGTGGAAGCCATATCCTTCCACAGCAAGCCCTTGTCTCTACTGTCAAATCGAGCGAGTATGGGCCCAGGTGGCCCGGCCTGCTCAGCTCTGTTGTTCAGTGCTCTGATATTATATCACTCTTTGTTGCTATCCTGCCAAGTTCTTCCAAGATGTAGGGCTTTGCTTTCCATTTTAGAAAATTATTGGTTAATAGAATCCACTGCCTGTTCAACTGTGTGAATTAACAGATGTTTATTGAACAGGTTTATATACTTATTATTACATACAAAAGAGCTCGCGTTAGATTCATGATTTTTAAGAGTGCTGTGTGTGTGTGTGTGTGTGTGTGTGTGTGTGTGTGTGTGTGTATTTTTTTTTGGATTAGATGCTGTTTTCGATGCTGGCCTTGAGCCAAATCATTTTGCTGAGCAAACTTTCAGAGCCCTTTTCTCTGTAGGGGAGTATTACATGTAAGTTCTCTGTGTTAAACAGCGTTACAGGTATCTGGTAACTTTCTGTAGTTATTCCTTTAATGAACAGAAGCAGTGGGGCTGCCCCACTGGGGCTACTGTGGTTGCGGTGATTTTTCTGGTATTTCTTTTGAAGAGGTTGCTTTAGGAAATGTGTTTTAAGGCACAGACCAGTCTTAGGTGGTAATCCTACCAGGTCACCCATTTAAATTTCCAGAAAAGGCTCAAATTATATAAAATAACCAATGAAAAACCAATAATTGGTTTCTTGGTGTTCTGCTTCTCAAATTTTCTACTGAAGTACCTGAATAGCAGAAGAAGGTAAACTCATTTTCTTGTGAAGTCATGGGTCATAGGCCAAATTGTGCTTCCAGAAAGCTCAGTTTTGTTGAAGTTTCCAGAATGCTTGATCTTAAAAATCTATTTGAATATTATATTCTATTCCATAATATATGCCTCCTTTTTTTAAAATTGAGGTAAAAATGACATACAGTGTAATGTATAGATCTTAAGTATAGAGTTTGGTGAGTATTGACACAAGCATACAGTGGTGTAATTTACACACCTATCAAGAATATACCTACATGTTTTAACATAGAAGTAGTGTTTGAAGTTATTTTCCATCAAGAAAATTCATGCGCCCCCCCCCCAAAAAAAAGAAAAAGAAAATTCATTCCCTAAGACTAACTGCCTTTTTAATTTTGTGTCTTCTACTTGTTATACCACTCTGTATTCTCTTGGGATGATGGCTGTGGACATAGAATGATTATTCTGTTTTGAGAAGTGTGGGCCTCATCAAGATAACTCTGCAAAATGGCTAGGCATCTTAATGAATTTTCTTTAAAGTCTAGCTAGAGAAGTTGGTTGATGTCCATTGTTTACCTAAACACCAAAAAATTCTGACTGCTCTAATTGCAAATAGTTGACCAAGTCAAGCAATAGATCTATGATCAGGAAATTAAAGATCTGTTCACTCTCATTGTTTTTTCTGGTAATCTGTTTTATAATAGGGCCTTATTCACGTGTATATGTGATCTGCCATTTAGTTCCTTTAACATTCTTTCCAGATAACATTTGACACTCTTTCCTTTGCAGTAGTCATCTTGTAGGAATCCCACTGATGATCCACTCCTAGCTTTTTATTCTCATTTCTTGAATTCTTTCTTGAACATTGCCTGCAACTATAACTGAGTGCTTGTACTTTGTTTTCCTCCAGAATTCTTTCAGAGAGCAGATATTATATCTCTCTTTCAGTAGAGACCAAGGTGTAATTATTTTAGCTAATGCTATGAACAATACATTAAGCCCATTAGATTGATTTCAATTGTAGGTATTGGTTGTAGGTAATAAAGGAGATACAAAGTTGGATAAGAGATAGACCCTATGCTCAAGTAATGTTTAGTAATATGAAGGGAGCTGATGATGGTAACTAATTCTTATTAAAAGTTTTTTATGTGCTAGATACTGTTCTGAGCATAGCACACATATTTCCTGATTTTATCTCCACAATAATCATTTAGTCTAATTAATAATGTATATGTTTTATACATTAAGTTGTGTGTCTTAGGTCAGGTTTCTTAGAAGCAGAGCCTGAGATGCAGAGTCTTGCGAAGGTGATTTGTTGAGGGAGGGCTCAGCAGGAACCTGAGCAGGGGAGGGAAGCAGGATGGGGAGGGCAGTGGTCTCATTGATACCTGAAAATGCATGTTCTCAGGTCTCACTCAGGAACCCTGACTCAGGAACTCAGGGGAGTCGGGCAGCATCTTGCGGTTCAACTAGTCTTTCAGGTGATTCTGATTGATACTAAAATTTGAGAACCACGTGGATAGAGGAAAAAAACAGGTAAAGATTTGGGTTTTGCTAAAAATGTAGCCTCAGTGGGATCCTTTGAGGAGTTTTGGAGCGGGAATGGCACCATAGAGGGCCAGTCAGACATTCGCTGTGGGGGACTGCCTTGGGGGACAGACAGTGAGGGGAGGGGTATAATCTCCCAGAATCTCTGGAAAAGGTAGGTCTTGTGCAGCTCTGAGCCCTTAGCGTTCCACACTTGCAGCAGCTGGGCAGTGGGTTTGCTGGCCTGAAGGGGGTCTAGGTGGGGCATCCCAGTGTCTACTACACTAAGGTACAGGGGAGTTAGGTAACTAGCTCAGAGTCCCACAGCTAGTAATGGGATTTGAACTCAGGCAGTCTGGATCTACTAACCATTAGCTGTAGTGTCTCCTGTGGTCAGAACAATAATAGAAATAACAACATGGACATAGATGAACAAGAGACAGTTTAGAGGAGGGAGTTGCTTTTGACTGAGGAAAACAGAAGCCCTCATGAAAGGGGTGTTATTTGATTTTGCCTTGATGTAGGAGAGGTCTGGACATGTATGTACAAATTTCTGTGAGAGGCTTTCTAGGTAGAAGGAATAGCCTGAGAAAAGGCATAGTGGCATGCAAATGTGGGTTTGTGTCTAGAAACCAGTTATTCTGCTGGGCTGCAATTTGGCTTATTAAAGAGTTCTGGGAGAAAAGTCGTTTCAAATTGGTTTGAGGCCAGGTCTTAGATATCCTTCGATGCCAGGCAATTGGCATCGAAGATTTTTAATCCGGGAAGTAACATAGAATGATACTATAGAAAGATCAACAACCTAATAAAAATGGGTGAAAGATTGAATAGACATTTCATCAAAGAAGATAGTTGATGGCTACTAAGCACATGGAAAATATTCAACATTGTTAGTCATTAGGGAAATGCAATTAGAACCACAACAAGAGACCATTACACACCTATTAAAGTGGCTAAAATGAAAAAGACGGATCATATCCAGTGTAGAGAAACTAGAACTCTCATAGACTACAGGTGAGAAAGTAAAATGGTATAACCACTTTGGAAGATAGTTTGGCAGTTTCTTAAAAAGTTAAACCTACACTTACCACTGATCTAGTCATTTTCCTCTTACAGTATTTATCCAAGTCAGAGAAAGTGTATGTCCATACAGAGGTGCGTACATGAATGTTCATTGTAGATTTATTTGTAATATCCAAAATATCCATCAACAAATGAATGGATAAATGATGGTCTATGCATCCAGTGAACTATTATTCAGCAATAAAAAGGAAAGAGCTATTGATCCACCCATCAGCATTGGTGAATCTCAAAATAATTATGCTTATTGGAAAGCCCAGACAAAAAAGAGTACATACTCTATGATTCCATTTACATGAAATTCTAAAAAATACAAACTAATCTGTAGTCATAAAAAGCAGATAAGTGGTTGCTTCACAGTGGAGAGAGGAGTAGAGGGAGGGATTTCAGAGGCACAAGAAAAAGTTGGGGGGATGATGGATCTGTTCATTATCTTGAATGTGACTGTTTCATAGGAGTATCAAACTTATCAAATTGTACACTTCAAATATATTCAGTTGATTGTGTGTCAATCATGCCTCAATAAAAAAAGAACATACAAGGGACTTCCTGGGTGGTCCAGTGGCTAAGGCTCCACACTTGCAATGCCGGGGGCTGGGGTTCAAGCCCTGGTCAGGGAACTAGATTCCACATGCCGCAACTAAGTGTTTGCATGCTCCAACTAAAAGATCCCACATGCCGCAACTAAAGATCCTGCATGCAGCAACGAAGACCTGGCGCAGCCAAATAAATAAATAAAAATTGCAAATATTTAAAATATTTTAAAAAAAAGAACAAACAAAAAAAAGAAGAAGAAAGATTAATATGACCACATATGTGTAGGGTGAATTTCAGGAGGAGAAACTGGGAATAAGCAGAAGCGAGACAAGTCTGGAAACAGTGAATGTACATGATAAACCAGGACCTGCTCTTGGCTGTGGGTGTGGAAAAGAAGAAATGGATGGAAAAGTTGCTATAGAGGAAGCCGTACAGGAGTTAGGGGAATAAAGGAGAAGAAGCTGGCCAAGAGGATGCTGGGTTTTTTCACAAACGGATGGAGCTTCTGTGATGGAGGGTGTTGGAGAGTGAGCAGAGAAATTGCAGTTCAGGTTCAGGAGCATGGAATGCGGTAAGGGGCAACGATTGTGGAGATGTCAAGCAAGTAGTTGGAAATGCTGAACTAAAACTCAGGGATGGATGTGTAGATTTAGAAGACTTCATTGTAGAGGCCATTATTGAGAGCCACAAGGTCTGATAATAAAATTGCCAAGGATGACAATAATAAGAGAGGGTCAGTGTCAGTTAGGATTAAAATTCTTTGTCTCAACTTCTTGTTCATTTTTTTTTAATCCATCGACTCACATGGCCTCCAAATGAATAATGAGGTTACATTTTGCATATTAAATTGAGAGAAAGTTAAACCCTTTATTACTTTCTAACTTAGGGTAGGGTAGGGAAAAAAGAAGAAAAAAAAAACCCCTCTCAGACAGGCAAAAGCAAACATATGTCTTTTCAGCTCTTCTTCCTAGGTAGTATTTTGACCTTTCATCACCTGTCTTCTTTTTTTCCAAGAGGTAATTAAATAGTTTAGCTTAAAAACTTTCTTTCTTGCTCTTGCTGTGGCATAGATATGTAAATAAAAGAAAAGGCAAAAATGTCAGCCAAGGTACTAAGTAAAGTCGACTAGGAAGTGAGAGTAAGATTTCATTCTGATAAACCATGAGACTCAGATTTAGTTGTATTTCCAGTTGTTTCAATTTAGATATGTGTAGTCAGTTACTTCAGAAAGAAGTGTTGTAAGAAGTCTGATTAATGGGGCTATAGAATGGCATTATGTGCTGTAGCTTGTTCTCCTTATTCTGAGTTCAACTGTTTGTGATGTCAGAAAGCACTTCCACTTAAGGTCACTGCTTATTATTATCTGAAGAATGATTTCGTAGGCCAAAAGTTTCCGGAATTTATACTTGGCCAAGGAGTGAATTTGAGTTTATATCAGAACAAGCCAGTTGGACATTGTATTTTTCAAAAGGTAAAGCTGGGGAGAGTGAGACATCCCTGATCTCCAGCCACTAGATGCTAGTAGTACCATTCCCCTAATCATGACCATCAAAATGTCTCCTAGGGGCACAGTCACCTCTGGTGGAGAACTACTGTGCTAACCTAAGCAGATCAAGCAAAAACGTGAAAGTCTGCACATTTGTATCTTAGGTGTTGTAAGGTATGGAACAAATGGAATTTTGCCATTTAAGAAACCAATTTCTTGAACACTCTGCTTGGGACAGATTGTCCTGATTATATGGAATCCATTCCAAATCAGTGTACTTTGATACAACCACTTAGGGGAACAGTTTGTCAGTATCTAGCAGAACTTGAGAAATCTAGCAATTCTGTATCTAGTTATACCCTAGAGAAAGTCTCAAACATCTGCACAAGGATGTGTACAAGGATATTCACGGCAGAATTGTTTTGTAATAGAGAAAACTGGAAATAGCATCGTTGGATCAATCTCAAAAACAAAGTTGATAGAAAACAAAACAGAAGAATTTTTACTTTATATCTTCTGTATATGTTTTAGAAAACAGCAAAACAATGCTGTATACATTGTTTAGCTCAAATTCATGACAGTATTCACTTCTGAGGAGGAAGGGATGAAGCTGAATGGGACCAGGAAGAGAAAAATGGAGGATGTCAATTTTATTTACATCTTTTTGTTTATTTTTTTAAAAAGGGCTGAAGTTATACTACAGAATGGTAAATTTCAGTGGGTAGGTTCTTGCGTATTTATTATTTATCATCTTTGCATTTTTCTTTATTTTTTTCAAATGAAACATAAAAGAGACACTTTAATACTTCACAGTGTAAATTGGTATCTTGAGTTCATTATGGGATGCATTGAATTGTAGCTTTTCCTGAAATATCTTTTTGCTGTAGATTTAATTTTCAGTGACATGTTTGAAGAAAGTGATTGTGCTGTGTGCTATTTCCTAGTCACATTTCCATGCACAAAGCCATGGTTTCATGATTCGTTCTTGCACAAACATGTGTGGATCTCGAGTCTCACACATTGAAATAAACGCAGCTGTGTTTATTTCAATGAGATTACATTCAAATAAACACACATGTGATCCCTTATGAGTGTGAACCCGTAAAACACTTGTTGATTTGGTTCTGAAATTGTGTGTTCAAATAAACACACTTGTTCTAAGGAAAGTTTTGCTTTACTCAAACGTTCATACTTTGAACATGTGTTTTATAGAAGGCAGATGTGGACTGAGTGTCTAAAAAGAATAATAGTTCTTTAGAGTCTGTCATTGCCTTAGACAAATGCAGGGTTTATTTAATGGGCAATTTTTTAATATGTTGGTAGTTGTCTTAGGTAAGTAATTAATTAAAAATAATGTTTGGATATTACATTTTATGTAATTCATTTATTTTATTTTTATTTATTTATTTGGATGCACCAATCAGCTTGTGGAATCTTAGTTCCTCGGCAGTGAAAGTGCCGAGTCCTAACCACTGGACCACCAGGGAACTCCCGGAATTCATTTACTATTGACAGATTGATTGAATGTAATAGAATTTTAAATAAATTATATAATATGTTAAATATATTTGTGAGTATATTTTTAAGAAATATTAATGATAAATTAAAAAGTGAAGGAGCTTTTTATATTTTGGAAACTGCTTCTTGTTTAATTAGACTTGTAAATCTGTGTTTTTACATTTTAAATTTTTGAATGAAAATAGAGAAAAGTTCCAAACCGGGAAGAGTACTATGCACATTTCTATTTCTGCTGAAATGACTATAGGTAACCTGCAAAGAAATGAGCTAACATGCTTCAACCTTCTATAAAATATTTTAATGAAATAGAATGTAACTTATAAAGTACCAGTATTTGAGTTTTTTTCCTTAACAAATGAACCATAAGATTATAGCAGCTAGAGGTCTTTTTTTTCCCTCCAAAAATGGGGGGGTCATGGTGGATTTTTATGTGTGTTATTATGCAGATATTTAGGAAGTAAACAGACTGACATCTGTTTTTGACCTGAAAGCCTGTTATTTTACTGTCCATGTAAGGTTTTTTGGTTTAGAAGTTTTGTCAGCCCCACAGCTTTGGGCTCTACAGCTTCTCCTCCTTGGTGTATAGCAATAGTGTGTGTGTGTGTGTGTGTGTGTGTGTGTGTGTGTGTGTGTGTGAGAGAGAGAGAGAGAGAGAGAGAGAGAGAGAGAGAGAAAGTGGCAGATTGTTGATGGAGTGATGGAATTTCTGGACATCTTTGGTCCGTCTCCTTTGCCCAGTTAGAGCCTTAGTGTTTGTGACCTGAAGGGCCCTTCCCTGCCTTCTCAAGACCCAAGGAACTTGCTCACCACCTCTGTGAAGCTCAGTGTGGCTTTTAGCTCCATCTCTCAGGACCAGACACAAGGTGCTATCCTCCACTTGGTGCCACAATGGATATATAAGTATCTCTCCACAAAGCCTGTAATTCTTTCATTAAACCCCCATTTTCTGGTCAGTCATTGCTGGATTTGGCCTTTGAAGAATTTCTATCCAGGTATTTCAGAAGGTTAAATATCTTTATGTGCATAAATTTCTTAAATTCCTTAAATATAAACTACTATAGAGAAAATAAAATTTCATGAAGTTTCAAAGGTTAATGTTTCCCTTTCAGAGGTAATGCATGAATACATTTTTTTCTTTGCCAAAACCCAATACATTTGAGAATAACTATAATCCTGTTTTATTTTTCCTACTATTTACTAATTTCTGAAGTTATTTTAATTTAAAATAAAAAGTCTTTTAGTTGCTTGCTGGCTTACATGTTTAGAGCCTTGCTTCTCCCTCTCAAAAGGAAGCTTCATGAGAACAGGGCCCTTTGTTTTGTTTGCTCCATATACCTAGTGCTTATAACAGGGTCTGGCACATATTAAACACTCAATAAATGTTTGTGAATGAATGTTGAATGAATAAAAGATAAGAAGAAATTCCCATTTGACTTTCATTCCTAGTTTTAATGTTTTGCGTCAGCCCCACCAACTCCCCAAGCTAGCTACTTTATCAGTTAGGTGTGTTTTCTTTTAACTTTATTTATAATGCCATTTCCCAGGGGACATTGACAGTTTTTATGTAGTCAACTTTGTCAATCTTTTCCTTCTTGCTTTTCTTTTTGTACTTTAAGAAGGTCTTTCCTACCCCAGTGTCATTGATATACTCCCTTGTATATTCTCTTATATATGTATATACATACGTATATATGTATATACGTATGTATATACATATATGAGTATACATGTATCTGTTTGCTTCTCATGTTTAAGCCTTTTAAAAAACTGTCTAAAATTTATTGTTAATGTTGTGAGGTGGAGATCAATCTTTTTACCCCTCTTCTCCCGTCACCCCCCACCCCCAAACACACACACACACACACACACACACACACACAACTAGTTGTCCCAGCTCCATCTGTAGAATAGTGTGTGCTTTCTCTAACTAATTTGAAATGCTTTAATCATGTACAAATATTTTGGAACTTAAATACTGTGTTCTTTTGATGTATTTTTCTGTTTCTGTGGAAATGATAGGTTGAATTATATAGTTTTAAAATATCTCTCTTGGGCTTCCCTGGTGGCGCAGTGGTTGAGAGTCCGCCTGCCTGCCGATGCACGGGACACGGGTTCGTGCCCCTGTCCGGGAAGATCCCGCATGCCACGGAGCGGCTAGGCCCATGAGTCATGGCTGCTGAGCCTGCGTGTCCAGAGCCTGTGCTCCGCGACGGGAGGGGCCGCAACAGTGAGAGGCCCGTGTACCGCAAAAAAAAAAACCACACACACACACAAAAAAACAAACAAAAAAAACACCTCTCTTATTAGTTTTATTAGTTTGTCAGTTTATTCTCTTGGAGATTTTCTTACATAAAGTCAAATCGTTAAGTAACTAATGAATGATTGTTGTGTCGCCTTGTCCAGTGTTTTTCTTTTTCCGTTTTTCTTTCTTTTTATTTTTGCTTTTGGTTAATGCATTGACTAGTACCTCTGGTACAATGCTGATTACTCCTGGTGATAGTGAACATCCTTTCTTGTATATATATTTAGATATTTATTTATTTATTTATTTATTGGCCACACTGCTTGGCATGTGGGATCTTAGTTCCCAGACCAGAGCTCGAACTCGTACTCGTGCCCCCTACTCTATTAGAAGCGCGAAATCTTAACCACTGGACCACCAAGGAAGTCTCTATATTTACATATTTTAATGCATCTAATATTTGACTACTATGAATGGTGTTTTTATGTCCTTCTCTTAGATCTTTTTTTATCAGATTAAGGAAATTCTCTCCTATTCTTAGCTAAGAAATTTTATCATGAATGTGTAGTAAAATAGTTTGTTGACCTGATCATGTTATTTTTTTCTTTTACCTCTTAATATAGTGAATTGCATTGATACATTTTCTGATGGCAATCATCCTTACATTTCTGGGCTAAACTCTATTTGATGTTATTCTTCTCATACGCTGTTTTATTCCATTTTTAAATTTTACTTAAGAATTTTACATCTACTTTGAAGTGTGACGGAACAATAATTTTTCTTTTCTTGGCTATTCTTACCTGGTTCTTGAATGGGGTTAAGTGAGCCTCACTTATGGAACTGTTTGTTTCAGGTAAAAGTTGTTTATTCTGAATGCTTGTGTATTAGAGCTCCTATAAAACTCCCTCAGGCTAGTGCCTTTTTTGAGGATGTAGACCTTCGGCCAGTTGCTTTAATTTTTTTACCTCGGTTAGTGTGGTGTTGGTTTTTCTGCTTGTTCTTTGGTAAGTTTTGATAAGTTATAGTTTGTTAGGAAGCCATCCATTTCATATAGACTTAAAGTTTTTGGTATGAAGTTGTTCTTAGTGTTTTCTTATAATGCTTAATTTTTCCCTGTCTCTAGTATTTCTCATTCATTAACTTTTATTCTAATTAATTCTTTCTTTTTCTTGTTTTCTAGTGCTTGTTTTGAAATAATTCATTTGTTTTCAAACTTTAATTGTTCTCTAAAATGTCATTTGTCTCACTATTTTCAATGAGTACCATTTTGGTGACATCTCAGTTTTTCTTACATAGTGCAGTCATTGTCAGTTTGAAATTTTAAAAAATTGCACTTTGATTTGCTCTTTAACCAATACGCTACTTTTAGAAATAGTTTAAAGTTCCCAGTTAAATTTTTTTTGGCTGTCATTTTATTATTGATTTCTTTTCTTTTGCATGTTCTTTTTTTAACCTTTTTAAAATTGAACTATAGTTAATTTACAGCATGTTAGTTTCAGGTATATAGCAAAGTGATTCAGTTATACACACACACGCATATACACACGCATATACACACATATTGTTTTTCTGATTCTTTTCCATTATAGGTTATTACAAAATATTGAATATAGTTCCCTGTGGTATACATTAGGTCCTTGTTGTTTATTTTATATATAGTAGTGTGATATGTTAATCTCAAACAACTAATTTATCTATTTTGTTTGTTAACTGATTTCATACCTTATTGTTTTTAGGTTAATGAACGTGGCCTGAAGGATAACAATATTTAGGAATTTTTTTTTTTTAAGTGAATGGTTTTTTTTTAAAAAAATTATTTATTTATTTATTTTTGGCTGCATTGGGTCTTTGCTGCTGCACGCGGGCTTTTCTCTAGTTGAGGTGAGCAGGGGCTACTTCATCGTGGTGCACGGGCGCCTCTTGTTGAAGGGCACGGCCTCTAGGTGCGCGAGCTCAGTAGTTGTGGCTCGCGGGCTCTGGAGTGCAGGCTCAGTAGTTGTGGCAGATGGGCTTAGTTGCACTGTGGCATGTGGGATCTTCCCAGACCAGGGCTTGAACCTGTGTCCCCTGCATTGGCAGGTGGATTCTTAACCACTGCACCACCAGGAAAGCCCCAGGAATTGTTAATTTAGCCTTTGCTGTCCACTATATGATCAGTCTCTGAGTGTTTCATGTCTTCAAAAAGAATGTGATTTCTTTTTATGTGGAGTCCAGAGTGTTACATATAAAATGTCTGTTAGGTTAATATTATATCCGTTAGGATAATTTGAATATGTTATTCCTATCCTTCATAACATTATTTTTCTTTTACTTTATCTGTTATTTTCTGAGAGGTATACTTTAAAGTCTGATTTGATTGTGATTTGTTAATTTCTGCTATTTGAAAATGTTTTCTTTTTATATTTCAAAAACTGTGTTGTAAAATGTATAAGAATCAGTGACTCTTATTCACTCTTGGAAGATTATTCTTTTTGGCAATGTAAATATTTCTTTTTCCCTTTTAATGATTTTTCTCCTTGATTTCTTTTTTGTCTGGTGTCACTGTTGCTATATGTACTTTCTCTTTCCATTTGCCTGCTGTATAGTTTCAAATCCCTGAATTTTAAAACTTTATGTGTCATTTTGTTTTAGGATGTCTTTTATGGATGTGGACATAGATTTTTATTTCTTAATTTAGTCTGAGCATGTCTCTGACAGTGTGTTAATATTTACTGTGACTTACACCTGCTAATTTTTTTATATTACCCTCTCTTTGTTTCCATTTTCCATACTGTCATTGGAATGATCACATTTCTTTGTTTTATTCTTTATTTGCTCTGCTGGTTTGAATAGCATACATTTCTTTCCTACTTTGTGATCACTTTTGTTTGTTTGCTTGTTTGTTTATTTATTTGTTTTCTTTCAGTTTTATTTAGATATAGTTGACATACGTCTCTGTTCAAATTTAAGGTATACAGCATTAATGATTTGACTTACATATATTATGAAATGTTTACTACAGTAAGTTTAGTTGACTTAATATCCATCATCTCATATAGATCCCCCCACAAAAAAAGAAAAAAAACGTTCTTTAACTTTTAGGATTTACTGTCTTAGCATCTTTCAAATATACCATACAACAGTGTTAACTAGTTATCATGCTGTACATTACATCCCCAGTACTTATTTATATTATAACTGGAAGTTTGTATCGTTTGACCCCCTTCCTCCAATTCCCCCACCTTCACAATATATATATATATATTTTTTTTTTTTTTAAATAAATTTATCTATTTTTGGCTGTGTTGGGTCTTCGTTGCTGCACAGGGGCTTTCTCTAGTTGTGGCGAGATGGGGCTACTCTTTGTTGCAGTGCGTGGGCTTCTCATTGCTTTGGCTTTTCTTGTTGCAGAGCACAGGCTCTAGGAGCATGCAGCCTCAGTAGCTGTGGCTCGCAGGCTCAGTAGTTGTGGCTTATGGGCTGTAGAGTGCAGGGTCAGTAGTTGTGGCTTGCGGGCTGTAGAGCGCAGGCTCAGTAATTGTGGTGCATGGGCTTAGTTGCTCTGCAGCATGTGGGATCTTCCTGGACCAGGGCTCAAACCCATGTCCCCTGCATTCTTAACCACTGAGCCACCAGGGAAGCCCCACAATATATTTTTAACATGTTTATTTAAACATGTTTTTCTTATAATGTCTGGAGTTGTAGGTATCTAGCTTTTCTCTGAATAAGAGAAGAACTTAAGCATAATCTTATTTTCCCCCCTTCTCTGATTTCAGCCTTTTAGGTTGATAAAGGTAAGTTTCCCCCTGAAATATTATTAAAAGTGGAAGTTTGGTATCTCTTTTGTGGATAAGTCTTTTTTCTTTTTATGATAATTTTAAAGATTTTTGCTTTATCCTTGTTACTCAGAATTTCTCTTTGATGTGTGTGTTTTTGTTTTTTTAAATTTTATTTATTTATTTATTTATTTATGGCTGTGCTGGGTCTTCGTTTCTGTGCGAGGGCTTTCTCTAGTTGTGGCAAGCGGGGGCCACTCTTCATCATGGTGCGCGGGCCTCTCACTATCGCGGCCTCTCGTTGCGGAGCACAGGCTCCGGACGCTCAGGCTCAGTAATTGTGGCTCATGGGCCTAGTTGCTCCGCGGCATGTGGGATCTTCCCAGACCAGGGCTCGAACCCATGTCCCCTGCATTGGCAGGCAGATTCTCAACCACTGCGCCACAAGGGAAGCCCTGTGTTTTTGTTTTTAATTTATCCCAGTTGGTACTCAGTGAGTGACTGCTTTCAATGTGAAGCTTTATTCCTTTGGAATTATGTTCTTCAATTATGTCAAATTCTCAAATACTCTGTTTTCAGATATTGCCTCTTCCTCACTCTCTATTCTCACCTCTTGGCATTGCTAATAGATAATGAAAAATGGATCTGTCCTCTGGGTCTCTGTGTCTGAAAACTTTTCTTTTTGTTTTTTACCTTTTATTTCCTTATCCTTTTCTCTTGCATTCTGAAGAAATCTTTGGCCCACTAACTCCTTCTTCAGTGGTATTCTTTTAGTGGTATCCTACTATTCATATTCAGTCTTTTAGTTCAGTAAATACATTTTTCATTTCCAAGAGGTCCAGAGTTTCATTTCCAGGATTCAAGGTTCTTTTTATATATATACAGATGATTTTGAAACACCTGTAAAGTATATGTCTGATACAAGCATATAGCTTTCAACAATCATACAGACCTGTGTTCACATCTTGTTTGACCACCAGTTAACTGTGTTATGGCTGGTTACTTGATGCCTCTATTTAAGCTTCACTTTTCTGGCAAAATTGTGATAAAATATCACTGTGCTATCTTGGTGTCCCTTCCTCCAATTCCCCCACCTTCACAATATATATATATATATTTTTTTTTTTTTAAATAAATTTATCTATTTTTGGCTGTGTTGGGTCTTCGTTGCTGCACAGGGGCTTTCTCTAGTTGTGGCGAGATGGGGCTACTCTTTGTTGCAGTGCGTGGGCTTCTCATTGCTTTGGCTTTTCTTGTTGCAGAGCACAGGCTCTAGGAGCATGCAGCCTCAGTAGCTGTGGCTCGCAGGCTCAGTAGTTGTGGCTTATGGGCTGTAGAGTGCAGGGTCAGTAGTTGTGGCTTGCGGGCTGTAGAGCGCAGGCTCAGTAATTGTGGTGCATGGGCTTAGTTGCTCTGCAGCATGTGGGATCTTCCTGGACCAGGGCTCAAACCCATGTCCCCTGCATTCTTAACCACTGAGCCACCAGGGAAGCCCCACAATATATTTTTAACATGTTTATTTAAACATGTTTTTCTTATAATGTCTGGAGTTGTAGGTATATAGCTTTTCTCTGAATAAGAGAAGAACTTAAGCATGCTCTTATTTTCCCCCCTTCTCTGATTTCAGCCTTTTAGGTTGATAAAGGTAAGTTTCCCCCTGAAATATTATTAAAAGTGGAAGTTTGGTATCTCTTTTGTGGATAAGTCTTTTTTCTTTTTATGATAATTTTAAAGATTTTTGCTTTATCCTTGTTACTCAGAATTTCTCTTTGATGTGTGTGTTTTTGTTTTTTTAAATTTTATTTATTTATTTATTTATTTATGGCTGTGCTGGGTCTTCGTTTCTGTGCGAGGGCTTTCTCTAGTTGTGGCAAGCGGGGGCCACTCTTCATCATGGTGCGCGGGCCTCTCACTATCGCGGCCTCTCGTTGCGGAGCACAGGCTCCGGACGCTCAGGCTCAGTAATTGTGGCTCATGGGCCTAGTTGCTCCGCGGCATGTGGGATCTTCCCAGACCAGGGCTCGAACCCATGTCCCCTGCATTGGCAGGCAGATTCTCAACCACTGCGCCACAAGGGAAGCCCTGTGTTTTTGTTTTTAATTTATCCCAGTTGGTACTCAGTGAGTGACTGCTTTCAATGTGAAGCTTTATTCCTTTGGAATTATGTTCTTCAATTATGTCAAATTCTCAAATACTCTGTTTTCAGATATTGCCTCTTCCTCACTCTCTATTCTCACCTCTTGGCATTGCTAATAGATAATGAAAAATGGATCTGTCCTCTGGGTCTCTGTGTCTGAAAACTTTTCTTTTTGTTTTTTACCTTTTATTTCCTTATCCTTTTCTCTTGCATTCTGAAGAAATCTTTGGCCCACTAACTCCTTCTTCAGTGGTATTCTTTTAGTGGTATCCTACTATTCATATTCAGTCTTTTAGTTCAGTAAATACATTTTTCATTTCCAAGAGGTCCAGAGTTTCATTTCCAGGATTCAAGGTTCTTTTTATATATATACAGATGATTTTGAAACACCTGTAAAGTATATGTCTGATACAAGCATATAGCTTTCAACAATCATACAGACCTGTGTTCACATCTTGTTTGACCACCAGTTAACTGTGTTATGGCTGGTTACTTGATGCCTCTATTTAAGCTTCACTTTTCTGGCAAAATTGTGATAAAATATCACTGTGCTATCTTGGTGTGGGGATGAAATTCTGTAATTGTAATACTATTAACTAACTTACTAGATACTACATGTCAGAAACTGTACTAGGTTATTTTGCTCACAACTGTTACCTCATTTAAGTTAGCAATTCCTTTTCAACAAACCTAAGAAAATATCCTAAATATGATAGTTTCTTGTATCTTATTCCCCTGAAAGCAGCTGATCATGTTGTTCTAGTTGTTGAGATTCATTGCCTTAAGCAAATCTTAGATCACTGGTTCTACTGGCTTCTCAAACTTACTAAGTAAACAGTATTTTTAAGAGAGGTATGTTTGGCCTACCTTTGACTGGGTTTCTTATTTAGAGTAATTTCTTTGTTCTTCTTTCCCCCCTGCTCAGTGTTTGGTCCCTGTGTGTGTGCGTGCATCATTTAATCCAGTTGTTGGGAAATGTTAGTTGAGCTACACACCACTGGTGCAGTTTCTCTCCTGTTTGCCATTTATTGTGAAGGGCATTTGCTCTTTCTGAAAGGATAATGTACTTATTTTATGAAGAAGTCATTTAGCAACGTAATATGAAAGGGTAAATAAAAGTTATGGGAAATTATATCATGCTAGACTAAGAGACTGAAAATATTACCCAGAAAGTACACTTGGATGGTACAGTTATTTCTGAACAGAACCACTGTGTGCTGGTGACTACTTCTGAAATTCTGTGTTGCCTGAACTTTCTGGAATTGCAGTATTCAGCTGGTCCTTTTGTTACTTCTCAGCAATTCCTAGTGAACGGATTTGTGACAGTCATTTATTTTTTTTTGAATGAGAACAAATAATTAAAAACTCATTTAATACATTGTCTTGAGACAGTTGGTGCCCATCCAAGGGCTAGTTTACTGAGATTGTTAGTCTTCAGAGAAGCCAAAAATGCCTGAAATGGACTGGAGATCTTCATGTGTTAAAAGTAATTGTATGTTAGTTTTTACATGCTTTATAATTACAGTAAACTCTCAACATGTTACCTCCTTTCTTTGTAGTTTTCTGATTGTTGGTATGTTTACACATTCTTCTTAAAAAAAGGTTAAAATTACTATGAATATGGAATAATCATTTCAGTGTTTAATATACAAATATGTGAACAGGCTGATTTTTTTAAAGTAACATTTAAATTATCAACCATTGAAATAAATGATTATATTTATTGAAGTATGACTGGGAAAGCTAATCTTTTTGGGGAAATATTATATTGATTTACTTCTGTTATAGTAAGAGGCCCATTTTACAGAATATAAAACAACAAAATTCATTAATTGATGTTATTAAATGTCACACTGTTTGTTAATTGTGAATTCAAAAGAAGTCAGTGCGTTTAATTTACTACCAGTATACCAATTCATATATTTTTGGCTTATTTAAAAATTTTGAGCAAATATGCAACTTTAAAAGTTTTGAGCAAATATGCAACTCATATACTAATTTTTAATGTTATCCCAATTTGGTTATTAAAAGTTTAACCAAGTAGAAACAATGAAAAGATTCTTTTCAGTCTTACACCCTTATTATAGGAATAAGATCATATTCACAATAATTAACCTACATTATTGCAACTGTTTTTCAGTGTTTCACAATTTTGTTCCTTTAATAATGTACGTAGATTAAATCTAAATAACAACAAAGAGAATCAAATATATCTTATGGAGATTAAGAAGTATTCTCCTTGAAGATTTATTAGATCATCTGGTATCCTTGTATAAGCTGAGAATTTCTTGAGATACAAATAATAAATATATTTGTGAAAATAGTATGTAGGCTTTAAAAATGAAACTATAGATTAAACATAGGTACAGTTTTATTGACTATTTTCAGTAGATTTAAGAGAAAATACACAGTTTGGGCTTTTGGGGACAGTCCTAATTTAAAATCTCTCTCATTGTCTTCATAAATACACTAACATTTTTTCAGCTTATGTGTCTCCATTTTTGGTTTGGAAAATACATGTGGGTAATAAAAATAATTTAGGAGCTATCATTTATTAAACACTCATTATGATAAGGCAGTATGGTTTCAAGGATATATCACTTATTCTTGCCAAAAACTGGAGGTAAGAATTACAAACATCCCCATTTTATAAATGAGAAAATTGAGATCCAGAAAGTGAAGTAACTGTCCATGATCACACAGCTAATAGAGGACTCTAGATTCAAACCCAACATTCTTTTACTCCAAGATAACATTATAGTAAGTTATAATTGGGTATAGGTTGTTTTACTCTTCTTTGCAATATAGCAGCTTTAGATTGATCTTTCAAGAAATGTCATTTCAAATACATACATATCTTTAATTATTATCAAATCTTAGGCTGCTCTTTGGAAATTATGAAGAATAAAGGATCACATCATAGATATTTTGGTACTTCTAACACTTAGCACAGTGTCATGCATAATAATAAGCACTCAGTAATTGTTGAAATGAAATAAGGAAAATTCCTCATTGGGAGCATGATGAATAAAAATGGGTAAAAACATATGTGACAAATATTTAAAAATTCAGCTTTCAAGTCACCGTTATTAATGTGATTTAGAGATGAAAACTGAATGCTTAAGAATATCTCTTGACCCCTTGTTCTGTGTTGTCCTTCTACATTACAAAAAGACAGATTCATCTTTCAGAAGGAATGACTCAAGGCTGTAGAGGGCAGTGTAAACCAGCTGGAGTGGACTTCCTGTGTTAGAGAGGTGCTGTAATAGTCGCTGCGGTCCAAATATCCACAAAGGGTTAACATCCCAGGTATCTGACCACTGGTTATTAGAACGGTCTCCCACTTAAAAACAGAGAAGGATAAATGAAAGGTGTATTGGAACCAAAGAATTACATAAACCCACAAAAAGGCTGGCAGTTAGACATGAACCATTTGTATCCTTATAAACTCTGGTGTAAAAACCAGGATCATTACTTGGATAATCTAGGCCTAAAAACATTTTTGTCTCAGTGAACTTGATAAAGTTTCTTGTAAAGAATTTTCTTTCCTCGTTAGTTGTTTAAGTAAACAACTTGAATTAAAAATAGTAACACCCTCAGTTGTATTCCCCTTTTCCTCTCCCCACCTCACCACTTGATGAACACATACACTATTTAGTTGTGTATCAAATTATGCACCATAGTAAATTTTAAAAACATTTAGTGATAACAATTCAAGTTTATTTGGTATTCTCTCATTTTGTTGCCAGTATTCAGGGACAGTTTGATTATCCAAGGCTTGCTTGATTTTATCACTGTCCTGGTGAATAAGATGTTTTTGGACTATATTTTGCAGTGAGTGGCATAGCTTTTCATTTAGGAAAAGAAAAACCCCAAACCTATCAACTCACAAATATTTCAGTTTTTGGCAAAATTGCCACCAGTGTTGCCTACACTGACCACCTGATGGGGATAGATATCCGTAGTCTGAACAAATACCATATGGGATTATGTTAGTTATAATACTAATTTTTATTGAAATACTGTATCATCTGTCCATTTCTCTTAGCTTTTTGGTTTTGGCTCTAGATGAATACAAATTCCATGGCTGAAAATTTTGTAAGTAACAATCATATCTTGAATAACTGCAGATGCAGTACTGGTCATTGTACTAATTTCCCTGGGTAATTATGTCTAATTTAAATAATTTTAATAGGCATGTAGTTCTTGAATAGCGTACTATCTCGAAAGTTAATAAAAATGGTAAAGCAGGTTTTCTAAATGTAGATAAATGAAGCATGTATGCCAGAAATTAGAGAAGTGCTGAATTCAAATCTTTCTGTTGTATGTTTGACAATTTAAAATGTGATGAGAACCAAGGAATATATAGTTCAGAAAAATTAACTTTATATTTTTAGATCCCATCCATATTCTCATTTGATTTTCAGAACAACCTGTAGTAAAGTCAGGGTTGCCATTGTTATCTTTGTAGATGTGGGGAAACTGAGGTTCAGGCCATTTGAGGGATGTGCTGAAGTTGAGGTGGCTTGTAAATCATAATGCTACAACTGGAACCCAGTCCTGCCTATGGTGTTTGCTTAGAATTAAATGGCTATCTTATGATTTTGTTGGCATATGCATAAGTGATTTCTTCAGTACATTTTTTTAAAATAAATTAATTAAATTAATTTATTTATTTTTGGCTGAGTTGGATCTTCGTTGCTGCATGTGGGCTTTCTCTAGTTGCGGTGAGCAGGGGCTACTCTTCGTTGCGGTTCACGGGCTTCTCACTGCGGTGGCTTCTCTTGTTGTGGAGCACGTGGCTATTTTATGATTTTGTTGGCATATGCATAAGTGATTTCTTCAGTACATTTTTTAAAAATAAATTAATTAAATTAATTAATTTATTTATTTTTGGCTGAGTTGGATCTTCGTTGCTGCATGTGGGCTTTCTCTAGTTGCGGTGAGCAGGGGCTACTCTTCGTTGTGGTTCACGGGCTTCTCACTGCGGTGGCTTCTCTTGTTGTGGAGCACGGGCTCTAGGTGTGCGGGCTTCAGTAGTTGTGGCACGTGGGCTCAGTAGTTGTGGCTCGTGGGCTCTGGAGCGCGGGCTCAGTAGTTGTGGTACACGGGCTTAGTTGCTCTGCAGCATGTGGGATCTTCCCGGACCAGGGATTGAACCCGTGTCCCCTGCATTGGACGACAGATTCTTAACCACGGTGCCACCAGGGAAGCCCTTCAATACATTTAAGAATCAAAACACTACCTACATTTTGCTGAATAAATAACTGACTTTTTTAAAGCCAAAGAATATGTTAACTAGAAATTCTCAATAACTTGTTTACAATTTCAACTTATGGCCTCACCAATTCACTAACTTTGGGGTAGTTTCTAGTTTTCAGTTTTGCTTTAGGTACAAGTCAATATTATGAGGCTTGATCCATCGATCGATCTGTCTGTCTGTCTATTTATCTGGTTAGTTATTTTTACCCTGTGAATTTTGTTTTATTATTAGGGTCTCGGGTCTTTGGCTACAAGGGACTGAGCAAAACTTTTCTTATGACTTTTTATTCTCCCACTGCTCTTTATAAACATTAAATCACAAGAACAAATTTATTTTTTTTTTACTGCATCTCTGAAAGGCACATAAAATTTGTTGCCATAAATCCCATTAATTAAAATACTAATAAAACAGATCTCTAACACACCTGTTCCTCTCTAAAGGGAGGGGGTAGACCATTGTGTGGTACTGTTGGTGTGAGTGTGAAGCACAATGTGATTCACTTAGCAAGGAAGTGAATGAACATTAAAAATTTATCAAAACAGTATTTCCCAACAAAAATTAGTAGGAACAGAAGGAAGCGTTGGAAGATAAAGATGTTCTACTTCTGTCTTCCCAGGAGAGGACTTTGAGGCTTACTTTAAGCGTGTATGACTTTTTGGGCAAGTTACTTAAACTCTAAATCTCAGTTTCCTCATCTTTAAAGTGGGATAATAATAGTACCTGCCTCATTGACTTTTGAGAGAAATAGTGAGATTGAAACATGTAAATGGCTTCTTGGCATATGGTATTCTCTAGGTAATTGATAATAATAGCAGTAGCTCTTGTTGCTGCAATAATCTTCAATGAAAATCCATTCAGAGCTAACATTCAGTGATAGCAAAAGGAGTGGAAAGGAAAGACCAAATGAGTGAAGAATAGGTAACTAGACTCCACGAGGGCTTAGCAACTGGTGTGATCTGGGTGTTGAAGTTTAGGGGGTGCCAAGGTGACTGTGATCATTTCAGCATAGGGGGCTGTTTAAGAGATGGTGTCCTCCCTTACCCCAAGAACACAGGATTTCAAAGAAATATTGAGGCAAAATAGTAGGTTAAAAAACTCAGGATAACTTCTGTTTTTATTTGACACACTTGTTTCAATAAATTTATATTTAAACATTCACCATTTTTAAATGCTTCTAAGTAAAGTGCCTTTTGTTGTAGTTCTAAGTAATTCAAGTGTTCGGTACTAATTTGTTTGGCTAGTGAATGGCAAAATTTCTGCCGTTGCTCTATTTAAAAGACTCAGCTCTTCTTTAAGACAAACAGTATCTAGAAGCATGGCCAGGTACATTTACTGCACTGTTGAGAGGAGTGGGGGGAGCAGTCAGGAAGCATGTAGGTGGGAAGGGTTTCCTGTTTCCAGGCAACAGCGAGGAGCTACCGAGGGAAAGCAACTTGAATATAAATTCATTCAGGGTAGGACATTTTACCACACTGCCTTCTAGCCGGTGGGGACACAGACTCGATTCTGGAAGAGAGGGTGGAGTTTAAACTTCATTTGTCAATGGGTAAAGTTTCTGGAAACCCATTTCTCTTCAGGTTTTGTGTGTACAAAAAATATCACGTACTAGCGGCCAGGTTAGAATTTTACAGTATTTTGAAAACAGTAGCACCTGCGTGTTCGCCTCCTTTCCCCTTTTCCAGAAGCACGGGGCGTTCTGTGGCTTCACTGCCCCGCCTGTCTGCTGTGAAAGCAGAGGGGCTCTTGGCCTTGGAACAGGCGCCTTCCTCGCCTGCCTCCATCTGCAGGAAGGAGGGAGAAGCACAGCGCCCTCGCCCACCGGGAGGTGCTTCCTCCTCCGGTGAAGCCAGCGCCAGGTTCACCGAGAGCAGTGGGGGGAAGAGTCCCTCCCGCGCCCCGGGCCATGCGGAGTGCGGGCCGGTCACCTGCCTGTGGCCTTTTCCCCGCGCCGTCCAATGCAGGGAGAGTGGTGGATTTGCAAGAGAGGAAGACGCCGTCTGCAGAAGACAGCTACCTGATTGGGGTGGGGGGAGTTGATTTTGAGCCTTTCGAGGTATTAAAAAGGGTGGATGTGTACATACTGGTCCTCCGCAGCTCTTGTAACTGATACAGTAACTGTCTGGGCCCCGAAGGACCCTCCGGTTTTATACTCCGGCCCTGGAGTGCGTGAGTGGGCGTCGAGTTTAGAACCGGTGAGAAAAACCCCAGGAGGGTCGCACACCTGGAAAAGAGTCGCCAGTGTAGAATGCCATCTTTCCTCACTTTCACGTTGGGTCCCCTCTAGGGTGTTGAGGCGAGCTACTTTTCTTTTAATATCTGCTTTTCATTGTTTCATTAGACTACTCAGGTTTAAGAGTTTTCTTCAAAATCTCAGGCAGACAGTAGATCTTGTGAAAGGGTGAGTGCGTAAGCCCCCTGCAGATCTTGCTCTGGGAACTGCCCTCCGCTCAGGCAAGAGAAGAGCAGGCGCTGTTGGTTGAGGGTCGGCCTGGAAGAGCCCTGCGTTTTACCACTCGGTCTGGAGCCTCCCCGAGTGCTTCCAGGGACTGTAGGTGCTTTACACCCACTAGTTAGTTTCGGGGCTACAGAAAGAGCTGCCCAGACGCTTAAGCAAACTTGCAGGATCCAAGCTGTATATTGGATCCCGTCTCACCATGTGTCCGAGGATGAATCACCCCTTGAAAGGTCTAATCTGTCTCCTTATTGTCCTGTCTAGAAGGGTCACATTATTTAAGTGTAACTCCTGAGAGCCTGGCAGGTCTTTTCAAACAAATGTTGATGGATGCCTTGCAGTCCCTCCCATCCCAACAGATTTCTTTATGCTTCTTTTTACATAGACACTTAACCTATGTTGAGGGTGCCTCTTTTACGACCAGAGAGAAGAAATTAAAGGAGTTTAATCCTCACGGTGTATAGTTTGTTCTTCCCCAGTTTGCACAGCAGCTTTTAGTCAGATGTCAAGCTGTATTCCTCTTTTCTGTACTTGTGTTCTCAGTATCCTGTGGGGACATTCAGAAAGGACCTATAGTAGATTATCTTTTAGTGTTACTATCATTTTCTGTAGAATTAATTTTTAAATCTCATTTTAAGAACATGATTCGGCAAGTTCTGGGGTATTTTTGTTATTTATGTAATATAATTGTATATATCTGGCAGTGGATTTTGTCACCCCAAGTAACTGGGTTGTACTCATTTTAAATCAGTGCTGCACATTTTAAAAAGCCAATAATCTGTAAAATTTGAGTTACTTATGGCATTATATAGGCAGTTAATCGGGTCTAGTTCATTTTAACAACTTGACATTAGTTATAGAGTTTAATTTCAGTTAGAGGAAATTATAAAGGATTAATGTTAAAAAAATTGATTCTATATATCATAGTTTTCTAAAAGTGAAAAAATAGTTTTTAGTTTACCAGGAGTTTATGTTGGCTGTTTATCTGATTTTTAAAGACGTTGCTTCTGTTGTGCTAGCATTTTGGATGGAAGATAAGTCTTAAATCCAAGGTTTTTTGTTGTTAATTTTTTCCTTATTATTATTCTCACTGTCTCCTTCATCATTGTCATCCTTGCTCTTTCTTTAAATGTTCAATATTGTTATTTTATACCAGCAAGTTCATATGATAATATATATTAACAATCTGTTTTATTTTACTGAAGAGTCAAAAGTAAGATTTCCATGTGGGATTCAATTAGTAAAGGAACATTATCTTTTGATGTTAGTCACTCTGAACTTTAGTTGAATTTTTAATAGTGAAGTATTTACCAAAAATCTGACTAATATATAGGTATGCTATCATGAAGAAAAATATCCTGTGGGTTAGAAATATTAAACAGTCAATATTTTTATTTATTAAAAAAATTTTTTTTAATTTTTAATTTTTTAATTGGGGTAGAGTTGCTTTACAATGTTGTGTTAGTTTCTGCTGTACAACGAAGTGAGTCAGCTATATGTGTACATATATCCCTCCCTCTTATCCCACCCATCCAGGTCACCACAGAGCGCTGAACTGAGCTCCCTGTGCTATACAGCAGGTTCCCACTAGCTATCTGTTTTACACATGATAGGGTATATATGTCAGTCCCAATCTCCCAATTCATCCCCCCCCACCCCCCCCACCCCTGTGTCCATACGTCTGTTCTCTATGTCTCCGTCTCTATTCCTGCCCTGCAAATCGGTTCATCTGTACCATTCTTCTAGATTCCACATATATGCGTTAATATACGATATTTGTTTTTCTCTTTCTGACTTACTTCACTCTGTGTGACAGACTCTAGGTTCAGCCATGTCTCTACAAATGACCCAATTTCATTCCTTTTTATGGCTGAATAATATTCCATTGTATATATGTACCACATCTTCTTTATTCATTCCTCTGTTGATGGACATTTAGGTTGCTTCCATGTCCTGGCTATTGTAAATAGTGCTGCAGTGAACACTGGGGTGCATATGTCTTTTTCAATTCTGGTTTTCTTAGGGTATATGCACACTAGTGGGATTGCTGGGTCATATGGTAATTCTATATTTAGTTTTTTAAGGAACCTCCATACTGTTCTCCATAGTAGCTGTATCACTTTACATTCCCACCAACAGTGCATGAGGGTTCCTTTTTCTCCACATGCTCTCCAGCATTTATTGTTTGTAGATTTTTTTTGATGATGGCCATAATGAACAGTGAGGTGATACCACATTGTAGTTTTGATCTGCATTTCTCTAGTAGTTAGTGATGTTGAGTGTCTTTTCATGTGCCTCTTGGCTGTCTGTATGTCTTATTCGGAGAAATGTCTATTTAGGTCTTCTGTCCATTTTTTGATTGGGTTGTTTGTTTTTTGATATTGAACTGCATAAGATGCTTGTATATTTTGGAGATTAATCCTTTGTCAGTTGCTTCGTTTGCAAATAGTTTCTCCCATTCTGAGGGTTGTCTTTCCATCTCATTTATGGTATTCTTTGCTGTGCAAAAGCTTTTAAGTTTAATTAGGTCCCATTTGTTTATTTTTGTTTTTATTTTCATTACTCTAAGAGGTGGGTCAAAAAAGATCTTGCTGTGATTTATGTCAAAGTGTGTTCTGTGTTTTCCTCTAAGAGTTTTATAGTGTCTGGTCTTACATTTAGGTCTTTAATCCATTTGGAGTTTATTTTTGTGTATGGTGTTAGGTACTGTTCTAATTTCATTCTTTTACATATAGCTGTCCAGTTTTCCCAGCGCTGCTTATTGAAGAGACTATCTTTTCTCCATTGTATATTCTTGTTTCCTTTGTCATAGATTAGGTAACCATAGGTGTGTGGGTTTATCTCTGGGATTTTTTTCCTGTTCCATTGATCTATATTTCTGTTTTTGTGCCAGTACCATACTGTCTTGATTACTGTAGTTTTGTAATATAGTCTGAAGTCAGGGAGCCTGATTCCTCCAGCTCCATTTTTCTTTCTCAGGATTGCTTTTGTGTTTCCATATAAATTGTAAAATTTTTTGTTTTAATTCTGTGAAAAATGCCATTGGTAATTTGATAGGGATTGCATTGAATCTGTAGATTGCTTTGGGTAGTGTAGTCATTTTCAGAATATTGATTTTTCCAATCCAAGAACATGGTGTATCCCTCCATCTGTTTGTGTCATTTTTGATTTCTTTCATCAGTGTCGTATAGTTTTCTGAATACAGGTCTTTTATCTCCTTGGGTAGGTTTATTCCTAGGTATTTTATTCTTTTTGTTGCAATGGTAAATGGGATTGTTTCCTTAATTTCTCTTTCTGATTTTTCATTGTTAGTGCATAGGAATGCAGGAGATTTCTGTGCATTAATTTTGTATCCTGTGACTTTACCAAATTCATTGATTAGCTCTAGTAGTTTTCTGGTGGCATCTTTAGGATTTTCTATGTATAGTATCC
>NC_041214.2:105986171-106059579 GCF_002837175.3 Physeter macrocephalus | reverse complement strand
GGACATCCTTGTCTTGTTCCTGATCTTAGAGGAAATGCTTTCAGTTTTTCACCATTGAGAATGATGTTTGCTGTGGGTTTGTCATATATGGCCTTTACTGTGTTGAGGTAGGTTCCCTCTAGGCCTATTTTCTGGAGAGTTTTTATCATGAATGGGTGTTGAATTTTGTGCAAAGCTTTTTCTGCATCTATTGAGATGATCATATGGTTTTTGTTCTTTAATTTGTTAATACGGTGTATCATATTTATTGATTTGCACATGAAGAATCTTTGCATCCCTGTGATAAATCCCACTTGATCATGGTGTATGATCCTTTTAATGTGTTGTTGGATATTGTTTGCTAGTATTTTGTTGAGGTTTTTTGCGTCCATGTTCATCCGTGTTACTGGTTTGTAATTTTCTTTTTTTCTGATATCTTTGTCTGGTTTTGGTACCTGGGTGATGGTGGCTTCATAGAATGAACTTGGGAGTGTTCCTTCCTCTGTAATTTTTTTGGAGAGTTTGGGAAGCATGGGTTTTAGCTCTTCTCTAATTGTTTGATAAAGTTCACCTGTGAAGGCTTCTGATCCTGGACTTTTGTTTTTTGGAAGATTTTAAATTAGTTTCAATTTTATTACTTGTGATTTGTCTGTTTACATTTTCTATTTCTTCCTGGTTCAGTCTTGGAAAGTTGTACCTTTCTAAGAATTTGTCCATTTCTTCCAGGTTGTCCATTTTATCGACATAAAGTTGCTTGTAGTAGTCTCTTATGATCCTTTGTATTGCTGTGGTGTCAGTTGTAATTTCTCCTTTTTCATTTCTAATTTTATTGATTTGAATCCTCTCCCTTTTTTTCTTGGTGAATCTAGTTAAAGGTTTATCAGTTTTGTTTATCCTCTCAGAGAACCAGCTTTTAGTCAATATTTTTATTGAGACACAAAATTTCATGATTTTAGTCTTCTGTAATTATGCAAATAAATGTTTAAATATGGAAGACCTAAAGTCTACCTGATACCTAGTCTGTTGCTAACCTTTTTAATTGTTATTTGTAAGTGAATCCTTGAATGTTTTGCTGAAAGAACAATCTGTACTTAACAAGGAGCAAATTTAAACCAAGCTTCTGATTTTTTATAGAAGCTGCTAGTTTTGCCTTAAAATCCCTTTAATCATATTTTCACTTACTGAGCTTTTTGAGAGTAATCACACTTAAGTTCTGAAGTGTTGAATGGATAAAAGAGAAACTTAAGACCTTTCCGCCACATTTAGGAAAGGAACAGTTGTTTCCCTGTTTATGCTGAATCTTTTTTGGTGTTACAGGCCAGTGTCAGGATTCCTAGACTTGGGAATTCTTCTTCTGTGGTCCTGTATTTGTGCCCTGCTCCTACCAAGTCTGAATATTTTTTTCATTCTTCTGTCTTGTACGGGCTAACAGTGCTTTGTACATACTAGACAGGTAATAATTGTGGAATTAAGCAGAGTTTTTTAAAGGTAGATTTGAGAATGGAATGATACTCCAAATTATAATTAGTGGTTTTCTGATTAGTCTCCTCTGCTGTGGGCATGAACTGATGTTGTTCAGGTTTTTATGCATTGCATACATCCTCCGTACTTAACATCCTTGAGTTAGCTGTTTCTTTTACTTTGTAATAAGGAATTTAAGATAAGAAAGCTTACAAGTTTTACATAAAGAATACAATCTATCAACCACAAGGCAGAATTTATAGAATTTATTAAATCTAATTCTTAATCAAGACCTATATCCTCTAACGAGTAGTCTGATATTTTTAGAAAAGAATAATGCTTTATAATTATAATTACTATCATTAAAATGTTTTTAAAATAAAATTTAGATTCTATTAATTTGTATACAGTATTACCACATCTGTAGCTGCATATTTATAAAACATGTTTCATAATGTTCATTTTAGTATAATACACATATATATAAACCAAAATATTCATTTTAAAAAAAGAATCTCTAACTTAAAAATTCTTTATTTCAAAGATTTCGGCAGAAGCAGTAGTTTCTTCTTAGCTTGTTAGGGCATTAGGTATTTTGGCAAACTTTCTGTTTAATAAAATATTCACATTAACTTGGTAGAAGTATTTTTTAACGTACTTTCCATAGGTAGTAAACAGTTAGCAAGATTGTATACTTTTGGAAATGTGGCTAAAATTTCTTCAATATTTACCTTTAAGTTTCAGCACACATATTAAATATGTGGAAAGTTTTTTTACATGACATTTTTCTGTTTTTCTTTTTTTTTTCTGTAAGTTTGTTCCAGGTGACCACCTTCACCCATCTGTTTTGTTTTTAGGTCACATTGTATTTAGTTTTATCCAAGTATCCAGACAATGTTTATAAAACTAGGATTTTTTTTAAAGGTATTGATTTTTTTTACAAAAGCATTGAAATTATTTCTTTTTTTGTTGAAAGATTGTCTTAGTATGCCAGTTAAGTAGCCATCTTTGAAAACCCAGAGCCACCCAAATGCCAAACAATTAGTACTCATTTTAAGAGAGCTTCCAGACATAAATTTCAACAAAGGAGAGTCTTCTCTCTGTTTCTTGTTTTCTGTGTTTGTTTTAAATCATGAGTGGAAAGCAGTTCTTTACTTACTTTAAAGAACTTTTCCTACCTTAAAGCTGTGGCATATAAATAAGATAATACCTCCTGTGTTAATGTTTTGTCTCTGGGACTGTAATGCACCAGTTAAAGTGTAGTGCTTGGTAGTTTAAGTTCTGGGACCCATTGTTTTTAACAGTTTTTAACTTTTTAAAAAAATGTAAGTTTAAATTTTAAACATTTCAATGGTGATATAGTTTCCTGCCTTGCTAAATAGAATATAACAAACATAATTTTACTTTTTTTGATAATTCAAAATTATCATTATTGCTGTTAGTATTAATAGAATGGTGTAGTGTAAGCTATGGAGGTATCTTGTGCTCTTTGCTTCACTAAATCCTCTCCGCGTTGCTGATCTTTAGAGAATAAACTGTGCTTTAATATTTTTTCTTGTTCCATTTTTCCTATCTCATTACGTTTTTGACTCTTCTCAAGGCTGTTAGCAGCCTAGTTATATGATTTGTTTAGTAGATAATGAAGCATATTGCAACAGGGATCAAAATAAAAATCAAGGTGTTGTGAAGTTTAAAGGCCTGCCTTGAATATATGTGACTTGTTGGGTATTAATAAAAACAAATCTTGACTACTCAGAGAGGGCTTTTAATGTTTTTTTTAGGCTTTAATCCTTTGTATTTTGAATAGTTAAAAGAGACTCAGAAGCAGACTTTCAGATTAACTAACATGTTGCTGCGTTAGGTTTCTTGGTATAACTGTTAACTTTCAAAAGGTTGGAAAGGAACTTGCAGATCAGCTACTCAACTGATTATTTTATGAATTAGACTGAGTGTGAATGATTTACTCCTTATTATGAACAGCACAGTATACTAGATATTTGTAGTAATTAATGCTTCCTTTATCATTTTAAGAAGCAAATTGAGTCATTGAGAGTAGTTTTAAAATGTTAATTCAGGTTTAAGCAATATTTATTCCAGGGACTTCCCTGGTGGTCCAGTGGTTAAGACTCCGCGCTTCTACTGCAGGGGGCGTGGTTTCGATCCCTGGTTAGGGAACTAAGATCCCACATGCGTCTTGGCCAGGCCAAAAAAGCCCCACAAAAGACAAAAACCAGAAATATTTATTCCAGTATGTTTATGGTTTTCTTCATGTATAGCCTGATTTCTCCTGAGCCTGAGAGGATTAATGATTCTGCAAAACAGTCTTCAGTTTTGACCTCTGGAACTATTTTTTTTATAGAGTTGTTGTTGTTTTAAGTGCCAGTCATTTCAATATTCAGGATACATTGTACTTTAAATTATATATAATATCTCTAATATTACTTGTCTGAAATTCAACTGATTTCACAGTTGGCCTGTTTATAACACCTGAATCAGATTATTGAAATGATACTATTTTTTTTCTTTAGTTTACTATTTAGAATCAAAGTTAATAGTTTTCAATTTAGTTTGTGAAACTCATTCCTCCCTCTGTCCCCTTCTCCCTTCCTTCCTTCAAATGTTCATGTGTGGAATGCTGTGTGCTGGGCACTAGAGATCACAGTCCCTACCCTTACATTTCAGTGAAGGCTGTTGGTATCAAATAATTACTTATACAGTTATTTTAATTCGAATAATCATAAATGCTTAAGAGTAAAAGAATGGGGTAGTAAGAAAATTACAGTTGGGTAACTGACCAAAGCTGCAGAAGCAGGGCAGGCTTCTTTGAGGAGGTGTTTTCAGTTGAAATCTTAAGAATTGTTAGGCCTTTGGGAGACAGAAATGCAGGGGAAAGTATAGGAATAAGGCCTTGAAGAGGGCAGATGGATAGCATGAACCAGTTTGGGGCCGAGGACTGGTCAGGGAGCCAGAAGGGAAACCGGGTGTATGTCAAGTCAGTAACTCAAGCAGAAGAAACAGTAAGGTGAGGATGTAAATCCACCCCTGCATTTAGCATGTTCAGGCCACTGGTGATCTCATGGAGAGTCAGTTTTGAGAACTGGAGGTGGGTGAGAGCCATATAGCAGTGGGTTGAGGAGCAAGTAGGAAGGGAGAAAAGGTGATAGTTGCTGTTGACAAGTGTTTTTTCGGGCCTCTCACTGCTGTGGCCTCTCCCGTTGCGGAGCACAGGCTGCGGACGTGCAGGCTCAGCGGCCATGGCTCACGGGCCCAGCCTCTCCGCGGCATGTGGGATCTTCCCGGACCGGGGCATGAACCCGTGTCCCCTGCATCGGCAGGCAGACTCCCAACCACTGCGCCACCAGGGAAGCCCGACAAGTGTTTTGATAAGTGTTATTTGGAAAGGAGGAAGAGAGAAAGAATAGTACCTGGAGATGGAATTGGGAGCTAATTGGTTATTTATGCTAAGATAAAAAGGAAATATCTTTATTTCCAAGTAGGAAAAAATAGCTTCTTGAAAGGCCCATACTATATATATGAAAGCAATTTAAGTCTTTAAATTATTAAGTTTTTATAATTATGTTTATAAGAAGTGTTTCTTTTCCAATTTTGTGGCTTTTAGCTAACTCAGTACCACAAAAATACAATCTTATTTATTTTTCTATGGTTCTTTAGTTTCTTTGGAAAATATTTTATCAAAATTTATAATTTTTAGTGTTGCTAAATTGGCATGAGGCACTTGAAATAATAAGAGAAATATTTCCTGAATAGGAAACCTGTGTTTTATATATTTAAGACTCTCTGGATAACTAAATAGTGGACTTATTTTAATTGTTATTAAAACACAGTACGGAGATGCAAGAAAATAAGATATTTGGTTGTATTATGTTTATTTCACAAACGAGTTCGGTAACCCCTAAACGAAGAGGTTCCAGACTCTTCAGATTTCAATCTGCATTAACTCTTGTTGGTTAGGGTTACACTTTATTTATAATTTTTGGACATTTTTGTTAGTGAACAATAAAAGATCAACTTTCGGATATTTTTTCAGATGCTCTTTCATATAACTTTAATATTGAACAAATGTTCTCATTTTAAGAAATCCCAATGCAAAATCAGAAGTTAATATCAAATAAATAGAGGATAATTATTTGGCCAAGATAATTCATCCACATGGTTCTCTTAAGTAACAGTAATCAGTAAGCTGCTGTTTTAAAGTTTATTTATGTACATTAACTATTTGTTCATCAGAGAACTGTGGCTGATGGGCAGAGGAATGTAAAGTTTTAATGTTTTAATAATCACTAACATTTGAATATTAATCAGGAATGAACTTTGATTAAAGTATTCAGTTTGTTGTACATATATGTGCCCATACCACAAATAAACATGAATTCATTTTTGGAGAGATACCCTTAATTGTATTTTTTAGATCTGGGTTTGTTAAACTTAAGTCAAATAATGGACACATCCTCAGGGGTTTAGCTAGTTCTTAATGAGAAAAAAAAATTTTTTTTTAATGTTTCACTTAGGTGATTATTACAAAAGAAATAATGTATTTTCTGGGTGCCCTGGTTAGTTAACTCATTTATGACTGAGCATTACTGTTGGATTTTTGTCACAAAGTTTGCATTTATGTTTATAATATTGTTGACAATTAAATGTGCACCTAAAGTGAATGTTGAACTAGTAAGACTGCGTTCATTAGACTGGGGTCCGCAGAGTTGTCTGTGGATTTGTTTTTGTTGTCAAGGCTAAGTAAACAGTGTCCTTGTTTGTGGTCTGTGATTATTGTGTCCAATGATGTAAGCAAGTAATTCCACACTGTTGAGGGCTTGGCCATTTTATCCTGCTTTAATTTAAAGCTATATTCCACCACTTCTTCGGAATGTTTTGAAAACTTAAATTAGCGTTTTTAAAGAAAAAAGAAATTAGTTTTGGTAAGCTTTTGAGAATTTAGCCCTATATTAGGATGATTCAGAACTTTCTTGTAGTTCTAGATAATCTGAGCTAGAAATTGCTATTCTCACAATTCCTAAAGGATTAGTTAAGATTATGTTATGGAGTTTTTCAATTTTCTATTTACTATTAGTTATGAAAATTTGGGACCTTGTCCTAAAGGTAAACCTGCATGGGGGCAGATGCTTGCAGGAACCAGGCAGGGAGCATGACTGTGGGAAATGGGCATTGTGTCAGAGGATAGGAAATAGTGGGGATCACGCCTTAACTGGAGGTGCCTGCCCTATGTTGATTCATTTTCACCTTCACTGGGCAGGCCAGACCAGTACAGATTTTCAGACTCTAGGCTCTTGACCCTCAAGTCTAGTCTGTTGAACAATTTAGTTGGGGAGAGCAAAACTTAGAGATGGAATGGTTTAGTCACAGTTTGAGGCAGTTGCTCGTTCATTCATTCATCCCTCCGTCCATCCGTTGTTCCATCCAGCCATCCATTCTCTTCATTTGTACATGTATTAAGTCACTGATCACTGAGGTACCTATTGTATGCCGGGCTTTAGACAAAAGGTGGAATCCTTGCCCTCAATGATTTACTATTTTACAGCAAGTTGGCAGAAAGCCAAGCAGAAATAGTACAGAAATCACCTTGTTTTCATAATATTTTATCACTGAAAAATTATTTTTTCATTTTTTAACTTGTTTATCTTCTGTCCTTCCTGTGAGAGGAGAAGCCTTGTCTGTTTCATTCCCCTTTCTATCCTAGTGCTCAGAGCTGTGCCTGATACACAGTGGGTGTTAAATAAGTAATTATTGAATGATTTGAATGAACGAATGAAGGTTTTAATTGTCCAGTAAGACCTTATGGAGGGGAGGGGACATGAGCCAGATATTAAAAGGTGGTCAGGCTTTGAGGAGGTGGAAAAGGAGGAGGTGACTTACAGAGGGAACTGTATGAACAACATGGCCACAAAGTAAGAAAAGTGGCCTGGAGCACAGGGATGGGGGACTGAAAGGTAGAGAGTAGGAGGATCGGTAAAGAAGCCAGCCTGGATTGAGTAGCCCTTTCTCGTGTTGGAGAGAAGCCGGAAGCTGATGCAGTAGAATGAGATGTAGGTGGGATGAGGGGAGGGGTGTGGCAAACATACATTGCATAAACAGAAGAAGCAATTTGGTTACTAGCATGGGCTGTGGAATCACGCACCGTGGGTTCAAATCCCAGTTTGCTTCCTGTAAATCTGGTAACTTTGTTCAGGATGCTTAACTTCTCTGTTCCTGAGTTTACCAATTCCAGTTAAAAAAAAAAATTCAGCCGTTAAGATTATGTTCATTTATATTTTTAATAACATTAGGAAATACTTATGTTATTTTTCCTAAAACTAACATAAGTGAGTAAAAAAGAATGGGGCAAAAAATTTTTTTGCATATCATTCATTTACTAGATCAGCTAATTTTGGTATATTCATTGAGCATTTGGCCAAATAACCGAAAGAGTTAAACACAAGCACCCAGATGAATATCAGACATATAATCCTGAGAGAAGGGAGCAAGTCACAGAAGAATATTCTACTTATCTAGAGTTCAGAAGCTGGCAAATTTAAACTGTGTATTGTTTAGGAATACATGCATAAAGGCAACCACTATAGAGAAAAGCAAGTTTATAATTATTATAGCTCATCATTTTAAAAAATACTCCTCAGGAAGGATTTATAGTAAAACCTCCCTTTCCCTATCTTCCCATCTGCTACCCTGATATGTTTAATCATCAAGTCTATTTGATTCTACTTCCTTGGCATCTCTGGAATTGATCCATGGCTCCTCCTCTTTACTGTCCCCATCCTAATACAGACCACCACATTACTTGCCTGTGTAATTTAAGCAAGTTCTTTTTTTTTTCCTTCAACTTTTTTCAATTTATTTATTTATTTAATTTATTTGGCTGCGCCGGGTCTTAGTTTGGCACTCGAGATCTTCGTTGCAGGATCTTTTGCTTGTGGCATGCAGGATCTTTTACTTGCAGTGTGTGGGATCTAAGTTTCCTCACCAAGGATTGAACCTGGGCCCCCTGCATTGGGAGCACAGAGTCTTAACCACTGGACCACCAGAGAAGTCTCTAAGCAAGTTCTTAAAAAGTGTCCCTGCCTCTAGTTTTGCCCCTTTTCTGTCCACCCTCCTCCCCTTGTTGCCAGAGGGGACCTTCCAAAATGCAGATCTAATCTTATTACTCCTTTACTGAATTCTCATCATTCTTAGGATAAATACACGCTCCTTACCATGACTAAGAAAGTCCTGAATGATTTGGCTGTTTATCTTTTTGTTATTTCTTAATACCCACTTACCTTTTCCTCTCAACTCTTGCCTTTCTCATGTCCTATTCTCTGATTGAAATGTGCAAGAATGGGGAAAAAATTGAACATATAGCATGATGTAAAGGCATGGCAGGCTTCGGGGTTACAAAGAAAAAGACAGGGAGTCAAAAATCACTATGGAGTGATTGATTATGGGCAGTATTTATTTCAGTTTAAAATCATATACTGTATGTATCATATATAGTCTACTAGTGAACATTCATGAATATAAGAAATTAAATCTCCTAAATTAGGTTAAAAAATATAAATGGTGTTTACAAAGAACATCTGTGATGTAAGAATTAGGGCTGTTGTGTTACACACATTTATTTCCATTTCTGCATTTACTGTACTCTGCCCCATGAAACTTCCCTTTAGCTTTTTTGATGCATTGCATTTGAATCTTTAGAAATCATTTTATGCAATTTCTCCTATTTTTAATGCAAACTTGATTTTAGTGGGGGAAAAGTAAGGAAACATTTTATTATTTGAGCTTATTAATTACACTCAGTGAGTAAATATCTTTTTTTTTTTTTTTTTTGTGGTACGCGGGCCTCTCACTGCTGTGACCTCTCCCGTTGCGGAGCACAGGCTCTGGACGCACAGGCTCACGGGCCGTGGCCCATGGGCCCAGCCGCTCCGCGGCATGTGGGATCTTCCCGGACTGGGGCACAAACCCGTGTCCCCTGCATCGGCAGGCGAACTCTCAACCACTGCGCCACAGGGGAAGCCCGAGTAAATATCTTTTGAACATCTGCTATTTGACCATTATCTTGTTGTGTTTAGGAAGGCAGAAGTGTACTTGGTTCCTTACTCTCCAAAATCTTATAAGAGGACTGAAAAAACAAAGCTATAGAAAAAAATAGAGAACAGTTGAAGTCAAAGGAGTTGAATCCTAATTCAGAACTATTCTCTAGGTTTTCTAACTCCTAATTTTGTTTCCAGTGTGCCTTTTTGATCAAGTTACTTGGTTCTCCAGATAATTATTTGAAAACAAAAATGCAACAGAGAAATGACCACTGAGTCATATACTCCAGCTGCTTCTAACTCATCAGCACTGGTTTACGTGATCAAATGATTCTTGGCACTGTTTCAAGAAGTTCCACCAGAGGACGCATGAAAGCCTAAGTGTTGGTTTGGTTTTTGAGCAGTGCCACATAGCAGTTCTTTTTCAAAGTTTCGGAAGTGGAATTGTGCTCTTCATTTTCTCTGGGAAGATACCAGAGGACAGTTAACCTGTTGTTCAAATACAGAAATATCTCAGAATTTCTTTTTGCCTGCTTTGAGAATTTTGGCCTTCTTAATCACAAAAAAGGCACATAGATGTATTTAAAGAAAGGACAAGACCTAGCAAAACAAAATTTGTTAAAAAAGTGTGATTTTCACAGTTGGCTGGAAATTTTGCCTTGTGCTCCATGAATTTTGATTAGTTCCTTTATGCCTTTGTTTTAGTGCTTTCCAACATTTTGGGGTGTAATTTGGTCCCTTCATCCTTTCTACAGATCTTAATCCTTTCATTTTTTCCCAGGAATATATTACTTCACAAGTACAATATGAGTTTTACAGTTTCAAATAGGAAGTATTTCTTGTAAACACTTCTGAAAATATTTTTATAAATAACCATTCCGTGGGACCAGTAAGGGTGTATCAGCTTTAAGCATGAAGATTTTATGACTGAAATAATTAGATATATGTTTTATATTAGAAACAAAATTATTTATGTATGTTCATATACATGTATATTGTATTTCAGTTTTCTAAATCTTCATCTCTCTTATTTTACCACTCCCTCTCTTATTTCTTTAAATCATTTTAGAGTTTAACCTTTATGCAGAGCACTTCCTGCCTACATAGATGAATCCCTCTTGCAGTGACTGTGTTGGGCTGTGTTTCACATCTGAGAGCTTATTTACCTATTACTTAGTCTATCGTAAAAAGCCATGCCAGTGGGCCTACAACCAGCACTTGGGGTTTGGGACAGATAGTAAGAATTAAGCTGTTCGGGAGTGCGAGGTCAGGGGTTCCACTCATCAGTATAAGCACAGGCTGTGTATGGTTCCAACAGAAGTCACAGCTTTGCATGCCCCGGTATTGCCGGAAACTTAGTTACTGACCTTTTGTGACCTTGCCTCCTTAACACAACCCATAATACCTCCAGCTTCCACGCATTATCCACTCTTGGGAAGTGGCCAATTTCCTAAAGGTTAATGCCATTCTGGATGGGTTTTTTTCCCCATAGTCTTAAGGACAGAATCATAGATTAAGTGTAGAATCACATCATTAGCTTTCAAGGTATATTTCCCTTCTCCTTGGTGCTTGTAAGTTCTAGAGGAAGCCTTTTTTCTTTTTAAAACTATAATGCCTATCTAAAAAAAAGAAAAACCAAAAAGCCAAACTTAGATAACATTCTTCATTTTTCATAGGACAGTGAAAAAATTTATAAAAATAATGAAAGAGATCAAAACCATAGCTAGAGAATTCGGGGAGCAGTGCAAGTCCAATAAAAGAGGCTTAGAAAGACTTGGTTTATGATGCAGAAACAGCTGCTTTAAAGGGGAGGAGAAGCAGGAGGCATTTGAGAAGCATGTGGAATTCCCTGCTCCCCCAAATTTTATTCTTCATTGAAGAACAAATGTATTTTTAAACTTTCCAGTTTATGCTAAAAGCACCTGATTTCAAGAAAGAAAACCTAATTCAAATCTTTCCTTTTAAAGCTTATTTAGTATGTGAGTTGCTTGACCTCTACGGAACTTAGTGTCTTTCTCTGTAAAATGGAAATAATGTTTACTCAGTGGTTTTTCTCTTAAGTGAAAATATATGTAAAATATGCTTGCTAAATTTCCATCAGTAAAACTTTGTGCATTGTAGACCCATCTTAGATATCTGTGTATCAAGGGACTTGCTAAAACATTGACAAATTATGACTTTCAAACCTGAGACCTCATAGAGCTAGAGAGATGTTAGAGGATAATAGAAAAACAGCTTTCCTCTGGAAAAGTTATCAGGTTAAAAAACATGCAAATAAATAATATATGTAATCTGATTTGAGAAAATATATTTCTACTAAATATGATTTACTTGTTTTATAAGGAACTATAAAAATTAATGAATGTTCACCAAAATATACAAACAGCTCAACAACAAAAAACAAACAACCCAATCAAAAAATGGGCAAAAGACCTTATAGACATTTCTCCAAAGACATACAGATGGCCAGTAGACACATGAAAAGATGTTCAACATCACTATTAGAGAAATGCAAATCAAAACTTCAGTGAGATACCGTCTCACACCAGTCAGCATGGCCATCGTTAAAAAGTCTGCAAATAACAAATGCTGGAGAGTGTGTGGAGAAAAGGGAACCCTCCTACACTGTTGGTAGGAATGTAAGTTGGTGCAGCCACTGTGGAAAACAGTGTGGGCGTTCCTCAGAAAACTAAAAATAGAATTACCATATGATCCAGCAATCCCACTCCTGGGTATATACCCAGGCAAAACTATAATTCAGAAAGATACATGCACCCCCTATGTTCATGGCAGCACTATTCACAATAGCCAAAACATGGAAACAACCTAAATGTCCATCAAGAGATGAATGGATAAAGATGTGGTACATATATACAATGGAATACTACTCAGCCATAAAAAAGAATGAAATAATGCCATTTGCAGCAACATGGATGCAACTAGAGATTATCATACTAAGTGAAGTAAGTCAGAAGGAGAAAGACGAATACCATATGGTATCACTTATATGTGTAATCTAAAATATGGCACAAATGAACCTATCTACAAAACAGAAACAGATTCACAGACATAGAGAACAGACTTGTGGTTACCAAGGTGGAGTAGGATAGGGGAGGGAAGGACTGGGAGTTTGGGATTAGCAGATGTAAACTATTATATATAGGATGGATAAACAACAAGGTTCTACTGTATAGCACGGGGAACTATATTCAGTATCCTATGATAAACCATAATGGAAAAGAATATAAAAAAAGAATGTCTGTATGTGTAAAACTGAGTCACTTTGCTGTACAGCAGAGATGAGCACAACACTGTAAATCAACTATACTTCAATTAAAAAAATAAAATTTAAAAAACATTTAAAAAAGAAAAAAAAAATCAATGAATGTTACACCTGTTAGTAATAGCATGCAGTTAAAAGGAGGACACAAATCCCATACCTAGTAACATTCTATTTTCAAGGGTCTTAATACTAATAGAAATATTTCCTTGAGCAGAATACTTTAGGTAATTTAAATGTTCTTATTAAGATTTCGTGAAGATAATAAAAGAATATTTGAATGTATGTGGTGAGGAGAATCTGTAACTTACTGGTGAATATATACCATTTAGCCTTCATAATCATTATGACACAAAACAATGTTACTTTGAATTTTTTTGGCATTGTATATGTAACTTAATTTTGATTATATGGTAGCTATGACTGTGGCTTTATATTAAAGAGATTAATTCCATCACAAAGTTAATAATCTCTCAGTATAGTATGAGTTTGACATTTGGGAAAACTTAAGCCTATGGGCCTGTAAAATGTAATCTACTTACTATACTATACTTTTTTTTTTTCTTAGTGTCTTGGGTTAAAAAAAGGTTTGTTAAGATCACCAGGTGTTCTCTGAGAGATTGCTGATTTTTAAAAATATCTTAAGATGATTTTTAGTATAATAGCTGCCTTAGCATTGAACAGAATGCTCGGCCTTAATGTCTCTTGAAGGCTAATAATGCAAGGAAATCTTAGGGGAACTTGAAACATTTAGAGATAGATCTTTGCATACAACCTAAAGTTTTACTTTAAAGTTTGTTTATTTTGCTGTATTTACCAGTATGCACAAGCTCAGGCTTTATTAACAAAAGGGGCACGTCCAACTTTCAGAACTCCCACCCCTCCCGCCCCCCAGTAACTTTTTCAAATAGGTATGTTTAGATTTATCAAAATAGAATCAGATTTGGGGAATTGCAGGAGTATTACTTGATCACTGATCCCGAGTCTCCTTCCTATACACATACCTTAAAGGACCAACAGTTTCTGTTAATTTGTGCCATATAGTTTATGAGAGAGTGTTTTTTTCCAGATTAAGGTTAGGAAGTTCTCTTAGCACTATACTTTTCAAAGACCTCCATATGGAAAAAATAGAAGTATGATATTTTGGGGAATTTTTATTGTCTGACTATATTTAATCATAGCTTCACTTTTTTTTTTTTTTTTTTTTTTTTTTGCGGTATGCGGGCCTCTCACTGTTGTAGCCTCTCCCGTTGTGGGGCACAGGCTCCGGCCGCGCAGGCTCAGCGGCCACGGCTCACGGGTCCAGCAGCTCCGCGGCATATGGGATCCTCCCGGACCGGGGCACGAACCCGTGTCCCCTGCATCGGCAGGCGGATTCTCAACCACTGCGCCACCAGGGAAGCCCCAGCTTCACATTTTTAAAAAGCTAATTATCTGAAATTAGAGACTAACTGGTGTTTTGCTAAATCTTTTAACACCTTTGTTGGTAGTTCAGGGATCTTCTGCATTTGGCCTATGGCAGTTCCAATGGCAGCAGTCAGTTAACCAATATAAAAAGTGTTTAGCATTTGGCCTATGGCAATTCCAATAGCAGCAGTCAGTTAACCAATATAAAAAGTGTTATCTGACACTGACCTTGTGCTAGGCACTTTCCTGGATATTATGGGGTAAACACAGCCCCCTGAGCTAGTCAAAAAATTTTAAGTGATCATGACCCTAAGGCATATCTTTTGTCTGAAAACAGAATCTGCTCATATTCAGGAAAGTGGGTACTGAAACATCAACCCAGGATTGTTTCCTTTTTATTTCCCCAGGCAGTTGCCAGAGAAGTAATCACTAATCCTCTAAATCCTAATCACTTTTGGTGATCCAAGATTATCACTATCTAAAGAGATAGTGGCAAAGGAAACCTTGAAGGAGACAAAAAACAGGCTTGAAAACTTGCAGCTGATCTTTCAACATTTATTGAGTGCAACACAGTGTACTAGATGCTGGGGTTGTGAAGATGAGCAAAACGTGGATTCTTTTCCGTGGGATCTCACAGGGTAATGAGATCTTTAGTCACAAATGAGAGTCGTCCATGCTCTAATAGTGGCACATGCAGAGCTTTTGGGAACACGTGGAATGCAGCCTAACTCTGCCTGAGGGAAATAGGTAAACTGAGATATCCAGCAGTCCCTTTAAGTGAAAAAAAAAAACAGGTTTCAGATTTAGACAGAAGGCACAGAGGAAAATAATGTAGATTAAAAGCCCAAAACACAGTTATCCACAGGAACTCAGCAATAACATGGCATGAGCATGAGATTGAAGATTTGCCAGTGGAATAGAATTGCAGTTCAGTAGTTGAAAGGGACATTTTGCTGGGCCCTGATACTTTCAGAGGTAAATGCTTTTCATTGTGCCTGTATCAGGTCATCAGTGAGAGTTGATTAAAATGATCACATTTTCCCCCAGGGTCAGTTAACAATTATTAAATAGGTAGGGAGTAAACCCCAAGTTATATCACAGGCCAGGTTTTTGCAATTTTTCTTTTATAGTTTTCCTTTAGGCACCTAATTAAAATTTTAAAATATAAGTTTATTTTTCTTGGGCTGAGTCCCCCGGCCCCGTCCCCCATCTAATAGCTGATATGTTTTCATGTTCCCAATTTCAGGCCTCCATTTAGTTTCTCCATTCTGTTGCACATTATTCTCTTCCAGGGACCAACTTCCTTCTTGATTTCTTCCCTGAAGCCCTTACTTCGGTCAGTCTCACTTAGTCAGATTCCCAGCTCTTTATGTCTCATCGCTGGGGTGTTTCATAGACCTAAGGCCCTCCAGGCTAACTCTAGAGAAGGTGGATGATGGAGATGGGGGTGAGACTAAAGGTGCTATCATTATACTCATTTCTAAAGAGGCAGCAGTATTATACGGTAGTTGAGAGTGTGAGCCCTGGAGTCAGGCTCCTGAGCCTCAGGCCAGCTCTTTCCCTTCTTAGTTCTGTGGCCCTAGGCAGATTGCCTTACCTCTCTAGGAGTGATAATAATAGTATCTACTGTGCCATAGAATTATTAGGAAAATTAGATGAATTAAGACACATCACATAATGGAGCTCAAAAATGTTAGTTATCATTATTTAGTAAATTCAAGTTTGTTGCTGGCGTGGTGCTAAGAACACTATCCCTTTTAATCCCCACAGCAACCTTATACATAGGTGCTGTTTAATACCTTTTACAGCTGAGGAAATTGAGCCTTAGAAAAGTTAAATAACTCACCCAAGTCACATGGTCTGGATTCAAACTCTGATCTGTGCTATTCCAAAATGCCTGCTTTTTGGACTAAAACCGTGATGCCCCGTGGGAAACACAGAAAAGAGCAGGAATGCTGCCATAGCTTCTCACTACAGTTTTTGTTGATTATACCAGCAGTTTCAGTGGGGCAAGTACATGTACCAGCAAACTTTGCTGGACCATCCATCTGCAGGATTGAGTTCTAGTTCTGGCTTTCATTTGTGACGTTGAGCAAATCACTTCAATACTTTTGAGGTTCAGTTTCACAATCAGTAGCCTGGAAATAATATTAGAATTGCTTCAAGGGTCAAGTGAGACTGTAATAATAGTAACCACATAATAATTCATGGAATAGAGTAAGCTTACCATATGAACATTTTAAATAGAACAGGTAGTATCAGTTAACTCTCTAAAACCATATCTCCCCTTCGATGTTATTTGAATTTTATTTGCTACTTTTGAAAGTGAAAGGTTTATTTTGTGCTTCTGGGAATGAACCTAAGGTTCTAGGGCACTCGATGGACCAGTAGCTTGGGAACTGAACTTTTGGACTACCAAACACCATAATAATAAAAAACATGTAGTGAGCAGATAATTAATAAAAGCAACATGTATTTGTATATTGGTGGTTGGGAGGGTGATAGGCTTGGTACTAAGGTGAATGAGCATCATATCTTAAAAATGTTAGGCCTCTCTTTTCCATGAATCTTTTGTTATATCAGCAGATTGAGGTTTTGGATGGGACATATATAGAGTTACAACTTTCTATATGTTACTCAGCCATCCATCAGTATCAGTGATCCAGAACCCATATGACCTCTGGAAATAAATGTCACTAAGTTGATGTATGTATTTTATAGAAGACACCCATCCCTTACTTAAACCATTTTTATCAGAATTAAACAGATTTAGTTAGCTTTTTGGCTTATTTCCACAATTAGAATGGAGAGGGGAGCTTCATACAGGCACCCAGTAGTGAGAACCTAAGTTTTCTCCGTATGGAGTTTTAAAGTAAAGCATGTTCACTTCTGTGAGCTCATCTCAGTTTTGTGAGTTCTAGATTGCTGTCCTTTTTTTTTTAAAAAAAAATTATTTATTTATTTTAAACTCTTAGTGACAGTTGAAAGGTGCTGTGGACTGGAAGAAGGGTTCACCAGTCTTTAAACATTTTTGCTGTAGTAAAAGAATTTTGAAAACTATTGGATTCTGTCATATATTTCTTCAATGACATTTAAAAATTTTGTCATGAGTTTAATCATTTGCTAATGATATAATCGTCATTGATTGTAAATGTTGACATTTCTTAATAAAATTGGTATAGCCTTTTAAAATGTATTTACTTGAATCAAATACCATAGCTGTTTAACATTTACCTACCACTATCCATTTACAAACTACTTTTTAACAGTCAAATTTTAGTGTTAATTTTTCTCCTTGAAGTCTTTATTATTATACTTTTCCCACTAAATTTTATCCTTATGTATTATTACATTTAAAAAATCTATTTTTGATCACCCTATGGTACTTCTGGTGACAAAATTTAATTTATTGTGATCACAAGACTTCAAGTGATATGTAAGTTATCACAGTGATTATTAGTGCACAGTTGATCAAAATAACATGTGAATTACAAATTTTGATAAGTAATATTAGAGAAAAATATTATTTTACTGGAAATTTATCTCAGTGCATTATTGGTACTTTTCTTCTAGTTAGTTCATATATCAGCACATGAATATTATTCACTGCAGAAAGAGTTCAGCATACTTTTCATTCATTTTAATATATACACTGAAATTTTGTTTACATAAATGTGTTGAAGAGGATGAGAGTATTATTACAGCAGTGTCACTCAGTTCTTTGAACTCCTCCTGTTATATTCAAAACCACAGTGCTCTATCATTTAAAATTGTCTTTAATGATTTACCAGCTGACAACCAGATTAGGTCCTCCTCCAATTTTATTCCAAGCAAAAAAATTGGCAAAACCACCTGAATTGCAAGAGTTAGGGCCACACACTTTTTCACTACCAGTATTTCTAATTGTACCCTTATGTCCTGCTCAGAGGTTTTTTCCTACCATAAGCAATGCTCCAGAGTGACATTTGTGATGAGTGACTGTGTGCCTTGATTTTGTAAAGTGGGAGAGGGAGGATAGGAAAAGAGGGGATGGGACAGGTGAACCTGCTCTCTAGGGGCATTCTCAGGCAGATAAGTGTACTTACGAAGGTTGATATGGAAATTGGTTTACCACCTATGTGCCTGCATACCCTTCATACCCCTTAGAAAGTCTTATGCACTTCTAGGAGTTTGCCTATCCTAATTTGTCCTAGTAACCAGTGGGCTCTTAATTAAAAAAAAATTCTCCTCCAATATGTGTGTGTGTGTGTGTGTGTGTGTGTGTGTGTGTGTGTGTGCGTGCGCGCACACAGGCTCTTCCTGTAAACTTAGAACAGTGCTGGCCAAGGTAAATAGTTTGTTGTCTAGGCTAATGTTAAAGGTCTTAATTGCTTCTAAGCATCTGTTTATAAATCATCTTTTCCTGAGAATAAATCTTCACAATCCTAATTCTCTATAAATTCTCCAGGTCAGGATTAACACTCAAATTGCCTGTAACTTTTTTATTTTTTTTATTTTTTGCGGTACGCGGGCCTCTCACTGCTGCGGCCTCTCCCGTTGCGGAGCACGGGCTCCGGACGCGCAGGCTCAGCGGCCATGGCTCACGGGCCCAGCCTCTCTGCGGCATGTGGGGTCTTCCCGGACCGGGGCACGAACCCGCGTCCCCTGCATCGGCAGGCGGACTCTCAACCACTGCGCCACCAGGGAAGCCCGCCTGTAACTTTTTTTCCTACACATCTTTTGCTAGTCCTACTCACATTTACTAGCACCTTGGCAAAGCGTATGTTAAATAGCTCAGTGTAAGGAGTTGTGTGCAATTTTGAGTAAACAACAAACAATTGGCAACAGTCAGATTACTTCCCCCCCACCCCGAGTTGTCTCTTTTGCATATCAGTTCATAAAATTACTACAAGAGACCTCAGATGTAATTTACGTTAACTCTTTCCCTTTACAGAAAATGAAACCAGAGAGATTAAGCCAATTGTTCAAGGTCATCGAGGTGGTATTAGAATAGGAGAACCAGTGTCTCCTAACTCCCATTATTATACCCATTGCTGCATCACACTTTCTGCTGCCTTTTGCTAAATTGCCTTCTTTACCTCCGTCCAATTTAATATTATTTCTCCTGGCGACTGGGGACTAGCTTTTGTCAACTCAGCATTATTGTTTAAATAGAGAGGCATTTACTTTTTTCATTGAAGACTTTTCTCAAAACAAAAATGCTCCTTATCCCCTGGCAAATACTTTCTGCTGCACAGTGGGTTACAGCTAGGCGAGCCTGGGGCCCGGGACGCCCCAGGGCAGTGGCACTGGGGGAGGGAGGGGATGTTAACAGGTCCGAGTAGAGGTGGATTGGCAGAGCAGGGGCTGGTGGGAGGTGGGGAGCTTACATCATTTCCCTGCAACTGGGCTCTGGCGAGGCTGTAGGCCTCACTATCCCGTGTAATAGTTTACCAGATTGACAGGGATTCGTAAAAGAAAGAAAAGGTACGGCAGGACCGATGCTCACCCTGTTCATAAATCTGTGCTATAAGCTGAAACTGTCGATAAGTAACTAGAAGCAGCCAGGACGGTCTGTGCTCGCTCCCCCCCAGCTCAGTTCCTTTCTGCTCCGCCCCATCCCTGCTCTCTGCGGCTCAGATCAGCTTCCTGCTTCTCATGAAAGCTGTTCTCCTATAAAGCTGGTCTGCTTTCACTGAAAGCATTATATTCATAAGTCTGAGTCAGGTTTTGTGGAAGTATCGTTGGTTTGGTTTTCTTTGGGGGATGAAGGGGGAGGGGAGAATTTTTTAAAAAAAAGGGGGCAGGCTATAAAAAGCAAAATCATCATGAATTTTGTTGTCACATCGTGCCGGTGTTATAACCAGCTCTGTAGACTGCTGCACTGAAAACATTTCTGTGAGAGGTATGTGCTTGAAAAATGGAAAGGTGACTGTTGGCTGTGGAGCAGACTGTCCACCCAGCAGCTGCTCAGATGGTTGTAAGGTCGTATTCTTTCTAGTGTTTTGATATGGAAAGGGCAGTCGTTACTTGGGACGTGGTACAGTTAGCCAGCTATTGGTAAAGTGTTAACTGTATGCTTGGTCCCCACATCAGGACTCCTGAAAAGCTCCTTCACCCTGAATCCATCTAGTCAAATCCACGGCGTTATTCCAGGCTCTTTTGGTGGTGGTTGTCTGTAAACAAGATGATCTTGTTTAATATTGCTATTATTATATCTCTCGTTATTTAGAACCACATGACAAAGATTAATGAGAGAGACTTTGAGTAGCCTAGAAGAAGCTTCGGATTCATTTGGAGCTTTTTGCATTGACAAATGGCAAAAGTAAAAGGAAATGGTTGATGATTTACCGTAACCTAAAGTGAAAGTTTTAAAGTTTAGAGGGTGTGTTATATGTAAGTGGAAAAATCTGGAGGGTCACTAAAATTTAGACTCATAACCCCACCCACTACAGTGGTTGCCTGACCTATATTAAGACCAGAAGGCTCTGGATGTATCTTTTTCAAAGGAGATTAGGAAATGTGTATAAATGCCTCTATTCAGTGGTCAGAAGAGTAGGATTAAGAATAAGAATATAACCAGCACTAGAGGAAATACGGAGGACTGTATATTGGTCCATGCTATTATGTTATAAAACATTTTAGAAAATATTTAAAGTAGGAAAATATAACATTTTATCATGTACATCTGATAAGCTACTAGTGGCAGAGACCATTCAAACTACAAAGGAGCTTCTGCTTGATTTTAAGAATATTTTATCATGAAATTAACTTGAGAACTCTTGAATGTTAGCGTATTTTAAATTTATTTTACAAACTTTGGAATTAAATTGTTTAAATTTATCAACATATAAACATGCCGATACTGTTGTCCTTTTCCTCAAAGATGGTAATGCTTAAATCACTGAAAGCAGTTATTCACGAACAGAATAGGCTAGCTATTATAACTCAACCTAAATTATTCCCTTTAAGAGACTGTGCCATTTAAACTTGATTTCTTCTCAAATATTTGCAAAGAGAGCTAATCTTCATGATCATAGAGGATAATGTTAACAAGTTAAATCTAATGCAGGCTTCTGAGAAGGAATCCCCTCTACACTATACCACACACAGACAGGTAGCCACCGTGACTGTATTTACCTTGGTCATTCTTAAGTGTAGCTGCATGCTAGAAACCCCTGGAAAGCTTTTAATACCTACCATTGCCCAGGCCCAATCTCAGGGATTCTGATTTAATTGGTCAGGGGTGGGGCCTGGGCATTGATAGATTTAAAACTGTTCCCAGATATTTTCTAATGTGTAGCCAGAGTTGACAACAATTGCATTACCTGAATGTCCCCAATGCTGAAGCAGCCCATTCTGTTTTGGGTACTGTTTGTATGACACCAAATCTGCTTTGCTATGTGTCCTATTAGGTCTGAACTTTGTCTCCAGCAGCTCATCAGATATTCAGTATCTCTCCCCCAAGACTTAGCTTTTCCAGGAGAAATAGTCTTAGTTTTTTCAGTCTCGAGGGCTTGCTTTCTAGGTCCTTTCCCATTCTGGTCACTTCCTGTCATGGAATTGTGCTTGTTTTGTCAGTATCACTCCTAAGTAGGGTGTCCTGGGGATGGAGCCTATCATTCTAGAAGTGTGGTGTCCAGCACAGCATGCAGAGAATACAGTAAAGCTGCAACTCTCTTGTTCTGGACACTGTACTTCTGTTGTTGGTGGCTAAGCTTACGTTAACTTTTTTGGCAGTCATATCACACTGTTGACTCATGTTGAGCTTGAAGTCAGCTCAAGCTTAGTTCTTTTTCACATGAACTGTACTTAAGTCAGGCCTCTTCTACTCCATGCTTGGTGGATTTTTTTTTCACTGTAGTACCAGGGTTTACATTTATACTTGGGAAACATAAGAAGAAAACCCAATGAATCAGTTACTCCACACAGGGAGAGTGAGTGATGTATCCAAACTGAAAGCCAGAAGTTTATTATATGCATATAGTAGCGATTTTAAAGAGTGATCTAGGCCATTCATTTGAATCTACAGTTAAATTTAATCTTGTTAATTCAGTCCATCTTTCCAGCATTTCTTCTGATTCATTACTCAGAGCTTGCTGTTCAAAGTTAGGAACCCATTTGACTGTGCAGTCTGTCTTAATGTTTGTATTCAATACTTGGTCAAATGCCTTTCCAAAATCAAAATATGTCCAGGGCATTCTCCTGAACTATTTGTGTAATATCTTTATTTTAAAAGGAAATACATTGAATTTGTCATGGCTTTCTTGTTTAGTGACAGAAATAGAAGAAAATATTTTGCAGATGAGCAGGTGACTTGTCTAAGATCACACAGTTTGCTACTGTCAAGGCTAGAACCCAAATCTAGCCCTGCTCATGTTCACTCCAGTGCTCTGTTGGTCAAACCACAAGTGCTGATGCCATTTGTCTGTTAGGATAAGACTTCAAAGAAAACTGAAAGGAAATAAGGCCTCCACGGATGCTTCACTGTCTCTTTTGGGATATTTAATATTTAATCCCATAACACATAGCCCAATCAGCTCTTTATTTGTTCTTAATTTACTGTTCTGCCCAAAGCAGTGAAAGAGGAATAAAATGACTAGCCAGCATTCCTAAATTAATTGTAGAGAATGGTATTCTTAGGAGTTTGAGTATCCTAGCTCCCTTGGAAAGTTATTTCACCACCCCCTGAACCCCATACATACATGCAGTGGGTCAGAGTAGAGTACTATCACTTTGTTCATAATGAATCACAGCATGGGAAGTTTATTTATTTATTTTATTTTACTTTTGGCCGTGTTGGGTCTTCGTTTCTGTGTGCGGGCTATCTCTAGTTGTGGCGAGCGGGGGCCATTCTTCATCGCAGTGCGCGGGCCTCTCACTGTCGCGGCCTCTCTTGTTGTGGAGCACAGGCTCCAGACGCGCAGGCTCAGTAGTTGTGGCTCACGGGCCCAGCCGCTCCGCGGCATGTGTAATCTTCCCAGACCAGGGCTCGAACCCGTGTCCCCTGCATTGGCAGGCAGACTCTCAACCACTGCACCACCAGGGAAGCCCAGGAAGTTTTTATATATTAAACGAGAGGCATATATAGCTCAACTTTTAATTTTGCAGATGAAGAAACTGAGGCCCAGGCACAAAAGGCTTCCTGTAGCCATGGTGCTTAGCAGAGTACTTAGTACCTAGTAAATACTTAGTAAATACCTGGATATTGTGCAGCTTTCTTCAATATTGTTTTCTTCTCTATATAGGAATTGGATCTTACCTTTCTTTTCCCCCAGCTTTGCCCGTGGGCATTTATTTCCATAAAAGTGTTGAAATGGAACAGATTTTTCAAGAGTACCTATTACTTTAGAAAAGCTCCAGTGATACAGTAAAAGCTCAGATAACCAGGTTTATTTTTCCTGGTTTTTGACTTACAAGAAAATAAGCTCCTTTCCTCCCCTTTGAAATATTAATTTTAAACAATTCAGTTTTTTTTTTTTTCTTTTTAAAAAGACGAGCTCCCAAAGAATGAATAGCCTAGGGCCAGTCTGTATACATTTAGCCTAAATGTGCACATCTTTATTAGGGTCCAATGAAAACTGATGCTCACAAGGCTGACCCTGACGTATGATAAGACTTGCAGTCAGTCACTGGTGATTTAATTATATTCACTATACGGTACTTACCAAAGCAAGAAAGTATTCCTTAATACATTTTAGAAAGTTTTTCGATAGCAGTAGTTGAAACAAAAAGGCCTTATAAGTAAATTTAGTCAGTCAAACGAAGCTACTCCTCCAGCTTTTTGGTTAATACAGGTTTGAGTGTATGTCCTCCTTCACAGTTTGGAAACAGCCCAGTTTTATTAACCTGAGGCTGGCAAAATATGAACACTAATACCCTGTGAAGCGGCACTTTTAGAGTATTCCTTGCTTCTTTTGCAAAACCCAGTAGTCCCAAGTTCTATTTCCTATTTTGTAAGCATATTTTATATCAATTAATGGTGGTTGTATTTTTACATGGATATTCTTATCTTATATTCTGAAATCCATTCTCATGACCCATTCATTATTTTTATGCTTCATAATGATGCTTTTTACTAGATGTTTTTAACAGGAAATGAACATATAAATGTATACAGAACTATGAACCATGTGTACATGAACTATACAGAAGCACAGTTGAAAACTATGACAAATAGATGAAGGTATGATTACTAGTGGAATTAGTTAATTCTAGAGTAGTACTCAGTACAAAGTGTCCATATGTAATTTTAAATCAACATGGGATATTGGAAAATAAACATGAAATTGGGAAATACAGATTCAGGACTTCTTGTAGAATTTTAAAATGTAAAGATCTAAAGCCCTAACCTCTTTAAGGTACTATTCAGAAAGTGCATAGAGACATATTTTCTAAAGCTTCAAACAAATTTCTTTTTACATGGCACATCCCAACAGTCATTTTCCTATGTTTTTTTCTGGTGTTATTGTTTTTATCATTAAGAAACTAAGTCGAACTTATCAAACTTTAGAAAGAATACTTTAAAAAGAAACCTAAACTTTAGGTTCAATTTTTAGTATTTATTTACAAAGCACGTGTTGCTTTTTACACAGTAAACTTAATACCTGTAACAAAGTGTGTGTGTGTGTGTGTGTGTGTGTGTGTGTGTGTGTGAAGTTGCCCTTAAAGCCCATAAAATGGCAAAGAAAAATTGCAAGAAAATAGTGCACTGGTTGCTAAATTATTCGTAATGAGTAAGCCTGTCTTAGTCTGTTCAGGTTGCTGTAACAAACTACCACAGACTGGGTGGCTTGTAAACAAAAAAACATTTATTTCTCATAGTCCTGGAGGTTGGAAGCCTGAGATCAGGGTGTCATCCTGGCCAGGTGAAGGCCCTCTTCTGGATCCCAGACTTCTTGTATCCTCATATGACAGAATGGCCAATTAAAGGGCAGTAATCCCGTTCATGCAGACTCCATCCTCATGACCTAAGCACCTTACAAACGCCCCACCTCCTAATACTATCACATTGCGTATTAGGATTTCAGCACATGTATTTGCGGGGGCGGGACACAAGCATTTAGACCAGAGCATTCTGCTGCTGGCCTCCCAGAATTCATGAACTTGTTACGTGCAGAAGGCACTCGCACCATCCCAGTAGCCCCAGCATCTTAACTGGTTCCAGGATTGACTCAAAAGTCTCATCTAAATATCTTCTGTATCAGGTATGGGTAAGACTCAAGGGATGGTTCATCCTGAGACAAATTCCCCTTTAGCTGTGAACCTGTGAAATCAAACAAATTATGTGCTTCCAGATTGTAATGTTAGTAAAGGCATAGCATTAAACACTCCCATTCTAAGCGGGAGAAATAGGAAACAAGGGGGTGATAGTTCCTAAGCAAGTCAGAACCCAACAGGGCAAACAGCATCAAATCTTAAGGCTCAAGAATAATCTTCTTTAACTTGATGCTCTTGCCTGCCAGGCCCACTGGGGCAGGAGCCCCACTTTCTGGACACACTAGAGCATCTCTGCCCCCAGGGCTTTGCTGGGTGCAGTCCTGCAGCCTCTCTCCCGGGCGGGAATGGTACACCTGTGGCTCTGCTGGTTTGGAGTTGTAGGGACCTGCAGCCCCACCCTCATAGCTCTGCTGGGCACTGCCCTAGTGGAGGTCTCTGTGGGCCTTGCCCTTGCCGTGGTGCCTTCTGCTTGGGTCTTGTGCCTCTAGCTCCAAGTGACTCCTTCCCTTGAAATCAAGATGAAGATAGCCACTTCCCCACAGCTCTGCCGGGGTGGGGTCTGGCTCCCATGACTTTGGGTGGGAGTCCTCTGGCCTGCTGAAACCCAGGTTATGCCCTCCCCACTTTTGAAACTGAGCCGGAAGCCCTGATGATCTCTGAATTACCTTGTGCTGAATATCACACGTGTCTTTTTTTTTTTTTGCGGTACGCGGGCCTCTCACTGTTGTGGCCTCTCCCGTTGCAGAGCACGGGCTCCGGACTTACAGGCTCAGCGGCCATGGCTCACGGGCCTAGCCACTCCGCGGCACGTGGGATCTTCCCAGACCGGAGCACGAACCCGCGTCCACTGCATCGGCAGGCAGACTCTCAACCACTGCGCCACCAGGGAAGCCCAATATTACACGTTTGAAGCAGAATAGCTCTATGGTTCCCTTCTATGAATTTGAAGAAGTCTGACAGCCAACCTTCATTTGTTCCTGTCTCCTTCCCCTCGGGTTCAAATTGCAGTTTTCTTGCTGGGGTGGCTGATTAAATCCATGGTTCATACGCATACTCATCTTCTCATCAAAAGGTCTTTTGGCCACACCCTTAGTGGTCTCTCCCAAACATGCTTGCTTATTTTTTGTAATATGGATAAGCTTAGAGTTTCCCAAATTTTAAATTTCTGCTTCCCTTTTGATTACAAATTCTGTCTTTAAGTCATCTCTTTCTTCTTCACGTTTTACTATAACATTCGAGGGAAGCCAGATGGTACCTTCAACACTTTGCTTAGAAAAAGGTTCAGCCAAATAGTCAGTTTTGTTGGATATTTCTATCTTGCACAAGATAGAACCACAAGTTCTATTTTCCACAAAATACTAGGACATGAGTGCAGTTTAGCCACGTTCTTTGCTGCTTTTTAACAAGGATTGCCTTTCCTTCAGTTTCCAATAACGTATTCCTCATTTCCATCGGAGACCTCATCAGAATGGCCTTCACTGTCCATCTTTCCACAAACATTCTGTTCAAGGCCACTTAGGTGTTCTTTAGGAAGACTGAGGCTTTCTCTGCAGCTCTTCTTCTTTTGAGCCCTCACTTGAATAGCTTTTAATGGTCTGTTCACTGTAATGTAGGCTTTTTCTTACATGCACTTCAAAACTCTTCCAGCCTCTACCCATTACTCTGAGTTCCAATGTCATTTCACATTTTTAGGTATTTGTTATAGCAGCACCACACTTTGAGTACCAGTTTTCTGTCTTAGTCAATTCAAGGTGCTATGACAAAGTATCACAGACTGGGTGGCTTGTAAACAACAAACATTTATTTCTCACAGTTCTGCAGGCTAGAAATCTGAGATCACAGTCACAGATTTGACTATGAATGACAAAGCTTCTTACTAGGAGAATTATTATTATTGTATTATTATTATATTTCATATTTAGAAAGTTCCAAAGAAAATGGATGTTAAGTGTCTTTATCAAGTAGGTCTTGGGCTTCCCTGGTGGCGCAGTGGTTGGGAGTGCGCCTGCCGATGCGGGGGACACGGGTTCGTGCCCCGTTCCGGGAGGATCCTACGTGCCGCGGAGCGTCTGGGCCCGTGAGCCATGGCCGCTGAGCCTGCGCGTCCGGAGCCTGTGCTCCGCAACGGGAGAGACCACAACAGTGAGAGGCCTGCGTACCGCAAAAAAAAAAAAAAAAAAGTAGGTCTAAATTAACCTAAATGAATCACCAAAGCAAATATGTATGACTTGTGAATTGAAATATATTATTTATACCTTAGATATTATCTTTGCATGAATCTTAGAATTATTTGATTCTTTTTATTAAAACACTTTAATTAAATTTGTTTGAAGTTGTACAGTACTTTATAGGTATCTCTTTCATTATTCAATAAGGGACCTATCCTCATCTGAGGGTTCAGGAAAACCTGTCTTGGGGGAAGTGATAGATAAGATCTGATGAGTAGAAAATTAGGTAGATTGGGCTGGGAGTGGTGGGAGGGAATGCAGAGGCCCTGAGGTGATAAAGAGCAGGATGTCTAGGAGAAACTAGAAGAATAGTATGACTGGATTTTAGAAAAGAGCTAGAAGGGTGGAATCATTGAGGTGGAAACCAGAATATGTGGTACCTTGTGTGCTTTGATGAGATTACTGCAAGCACAGTGGATAACATTGAAAGATTTTCGGCTAGAGAGTGAGGGGTTTGTATTCATGTTTTGTAAAGATCAATTTGGTTGCTACAGGAGGGATGCTTTTGAGGGAGGCACAAATGGGGATGAAGAAGTCAGTCAAGAGATTGTTATAGCTTAGACCAGGAGGTGGCAGTGAAGATGAGAAGAAATGGACTGATTTACTGTGTATTTAGAAACTTGAATTAACAGTGTTTTATGATTGACTAGATGTGTGAGAGTGAGACAGAGGAAACCACACATTAACAGTAATAACGTCTGATGCATTGATGAGATAGTAACAACTACTGAAACAGGGACAGCCCCAAGAGAAGCAGATCTGTTGGCTGGACTTCTGAAGAGAGGAATGGCAGAAGGTAATTGAAGCCTCCAGAATGAATGATGTTAGCTAAGGGGGAATGTAGAGTGAGAGGAAATTTGACTTGGTAATCCTAGTCCAAGGCCTTGCAAGGAGACTCTTACCCCAAGGAATGAGAACATGAAGAAGTACACACTTCTCACCTGCTTTTTGTTTGCTGTTGTTGTTGAATCAGTATTGCTTTATAGTTTTTTAACTAAACTTTTAATTTCAAGATAATTGTCAATTCATGTGCAGTTATCAAAAATTATATGGGGCGATCCCAACCCATGTACCTTTTATTCATGTTCCCCCCCAGTGATAACTTTTTGCAAAACTATGGTAAAATATCATAGCCAGAGTATCAGCTTATATACAGACAACATGTAGGACGTTTCCATCACCTCGAGGATACCTCATGTTGCCTTTTTTATTGTCACATCCACTTCCCTCTTGCCCTCTCCCCCTTTATAATTGCTTGCAACCGCTAATCTGTTTCCCATTTCTGTAATTTTGTCACTTTAGGAATGTTAAAGAAATAAGGTTGTATGGTACATAGTCTTTTGAGATTGACCTTTTTTTTTTTTTTTTTTTTCTTTTTTTGCGGTACGCGGGCCTCTCACTGTTGTGGCCTCTCCCGTTGCGGAGCACAGGCTCCGTACGCGCAGGCTCAGCTGCCATGGCTCACGGGCCTAGCCGCTCCGCGGCATGTGGGATCTTCCCAGACCGGGGCACGAACCCCTGTCCCCTGCATCGGCAGGCGGACTCTCAACCACTGCGCCACCAGGGAAGCCCAAGATTGACTTTTTTTCATTCAGCATAATTCTCTGGAGATTCATTCAAGTTGTGTGTATCAATACAGTTGACTTTTAATATGGGTTTGAACTGTGCAGGTCCACTGAAACATGGATTTTTTTCCAGTAAATATGTTAACACAGTACTACACGATCTATGGTTGGTTGAAACCATGGAGGGTCGACAGTACAGTCACACACAAGTTTTGATGGTATGGTGGGGAGAGGGGGTTGACACCCCTCACCCCTGTGTTGTTTAAAGGTCAACTGTATACTCTGTGGTAAAATGTCTTTTCATGAATTTTGTTCATTTTCTAATTGGATTGTTTGTTTTTTTTACTGTTGTGTTTTGAGAGTTCTTTATGTATTCTAGATAATAGTTGTCAGATATGTGGTTGGCATGTATTTTTTCCCAATCTATATCTTACCTTTTCGTCTTCTATATAGGGTTTTTGGCAGAGCAAAAGTTTTGAATTTTGGTGGAGTTCAGTTTTTCCTTTTATGGATTGTGTTTTTGGTGTCAAGTCCAAGTCCAAGAACTCTTTACCTAGCCCTACATTCTGAAGACTTTTTGTTTTTTTTTTTTTTCTCTTTTTCTCTTTATAGTTTTGTGTTTGACATTTATAAGTTCATGTTTCATTGTGAGTTAATGTTTGTATAAGATGTGTTTCTTTGGTTGAGGTCCTTTGGATAGACCTATGGATGTCCAGTTGCTCCAGCACCATTGGTTTGAAAGCTAACCTTCCTCTATTGAGTTGCTTTTGTGCCTTGGTCAAAAATAAGATAGGCATATTTATATGGGTCTATTTCTGGTTCTCTATTCTGTTTCATTGATCTATTGTGTCTGCTCCTCCAGCAATATCATGCATTCTTAATTATTACTGTAGCTATATATTGGGTCTTGAAATCAGATAGACTGATTTCATTCTTCTTTTTCAAAATTGTTTTAGCCATTCTAGTTGCTTGCCTTTCTATATAAAGTCTAGATTAATCTTGTCTCTATCTACTGCATCTTCAAAAATCTTGCTGGGACTTTTTTTTTTTTTTTAAAGGAATTGTGTTAAATCTGTATATCAGTTTGGGGAGAATTTACATTTTTATTATGTTTAGTCTTCCATTTCTTGAACACAGTGTATCTCTTCATTTATTTAGATCTTTGATTTTTTTTAATCAGCATTTTGTACTTTTCAGCATCCATGTGTTGGACATATTTTTTATTAGATTTACAGTTAATTACTTCATTTTAAAAACTACTGTAAATGGTATTACATTTTTATTTTTATTTAGTTTTTTGGCCGTGCCGTGCAGCATGTGGGATCTTACTTCCCTGGCCAGGGATAAAACCCATGCCCCCCGGGACTTCCCTGGTGGCGCAGTGGTTGAGAGTCCACCTGCCAATGCAGGGGACACGGGTTCGTGCCCTGGTCCGGGAAGATCCCACATGCCGCTGAGCGGCTGGGCCCGTGAGTCATGGCTGCTGAGCCTGCGCGTCCGGAGCCTGTGCTCCGCAACGGGAGAGGCCACAACAGTGAGAGGCCCAGGTACCGCAAAAAACAAAAAACAAAAAAACAAACAACAACAAAAAAACCCATGCCCCCTGCATTAGAAGTGCAGAGTCTTAACCACTGGACTGCCAGGGAAGTCCAGTGGTATTTATTGTATTTTTAATTTTGGTGTCTACATGTTTACTTCTAGTATATAAAAAACGTTAATTTTGATGGCCATATGTTCATTGCTCATAAATAAAAATATAATTGATTTTTGTATGTTTAACTTATGACCTTATAAGTTCACATACTCATTTTAGAAATTGTTTTTGTAGATTCCTTGGAATTTTCCATATAGATAATCATGTCATCTGCAAATAGGGATGGTTTTATTTCTTCTTTTCAGGATTATATGCCTTTTATTCCTTTCCTGGATTAACTGTGCTGGCAGAACTACCAGCACTACATAAGAAGAGTAATGAGAGTGGATATTTTTGTGTTGTTCCTGATCTTAGGAAAAAGGCATTCAATATTTTAGTGTTATAATGTTAGCTATACATTATTTTTAGATGATCATCAAATTGAAGAAATTTTCCTCAATTCCTCTTACTGAAAATTTTTATCATGAATGGATGTTGAATATTGTTGAGTACTTTTTCTGAATCAATTGATATGATCATATGATATTTCTCTTTTTACCAGTTAATGTGGTGGATTGTCTTAATTGATTTTTGAATATTGAACTATCCTTGCATTCCTGAAATAAATCGCTGGTTATGCTGTATAATTCTTTCTATATATTATTGAATTCTATTTGCTAATATTTTGTTAATGATTCTTGCCTCGGTGCTAATGAGGAATATTGTTGTATAGTTTTCCTTTTTGGTACTATCTTTGTCTGGTTTTGGTATCAAGGTAATACCAAAATCATTTTTCTATTTTTAATTTTATTGATTTCTTCTCCTTATTATTTCCTTAATTTCTACTTGTTTGGGTTTATTTGGATCTTTTTCCAGGTTCTTGAGGTGGGAATTTAAATTACTGATTTGGAAGATTTTCTTTTCCAAGAGAAAGCATTGAGTGCTACACACTCCCCTCTCAGCACTGCTTTTGCTAGTTTCCACAAATTTTGTTAGGCTGTATTTTCATTTTCCTTCAGTTCAATGTGTTTTTAAAAATTTTCCCTTGAGACTTTTGATTCATGGATTATGTATAAGTATATTGTTAGTTTTCAAGCATTAAGGAGTTTTCCTGTTATCTTTCTGTTAATGACTCCTAATTTGATTGTATTGTGATCAGAGAACACACTCCTAAGATTTTAATTTGTTTAAATTTGTTGATGAACTTGTTTTATAGCCTAGCATATAGTCTTTCTTGGTATGTATTCCTTGGGCACTTGAAAAAGAATGTGAATTCTGCTGTTGTTGGGTCAGGTGTTCTATAAATGTTGATTAGATCCTGTATTTTGATGATGTTGAGATCTTGTATATTCTTTCTGATTTTCTCTCTAGTCATTCAGTCAATTCCTGAGAGAGGTTTGTTGATGTCTCACACTCTCATATCAGTTCGTTAGGTTTTTATTTTACATATTTTATAGATCTGTTAGTACATACATATTATAGGATTACTCTATCTTCTTGGTGGTATGACCCTTTTATCATGAGGCCCTTAATGTCCCTCTCCCTGTGTCTGGTGATTTTCTTTGAAGTCTACTTTTCTGATTAATATAGCATTCTTGCTTTATATTGATTAATGTTTGCAGGATATGCCATTTACATTCTTTTACTTTGACCTACCTATGTCACTGTATTTGAAGTGAGCTTTTTGTAGCATATAGTGAGATCATGTTTTTTAACCCACTGCCAATCTGGCTTTTTAGTTAGTACATTTACTTCCACTTTCTTTATGTCCCTTTACTTCCTGCATTTATAATACAGTGTCTTAAATACTTTACATACATTTAGAACTGTATTAGACACTGTTATAATTTGTTAAAACCATCAAAAATAATTTAGAAAAGTCAAGAGAAGAAGGAAAGCATATTGTATTTACCCATATTTTTGCTTATGTTCTTTTTTCTTCCTTATATTCTGAGGTACCTTCTTTTGTTTTTTCCTATTTGTTTATTAAATTTCTTCAGCTGCTCTTTTTGGTTAGGTCTGTTGGTGAAAATTCTCTTGAGTTTTCCTTCATCCAATAATGTCTTTATTTTCATTTCCTTCCTGAGGGGTATTTTCACTGGGTATAGTATTCTCGGTTGACAGTTCTGTTCTTTAAGCACTTGAAAAATTGCCACTGCCTTCTCATCTCCATGGTTTCTAGTTTGGTTATGATGTGTCTTGGTATATGTTGCTTGCCAGATTTGGAAAGTTTTCAACCATTATTTGCTTGAGCACTTTCTCAGCCTTGCCCTTTTTTGTCCTTCCTTCCTCGATTGCAATAACATGGATTTTAAACTTTTGTTACTGTTTCATAGATCCCTGAGGCTCTGTTTAGAATTTTTAGAAATTTTTCTTTCTTTTGTTCCAGTTGCATAATAACTATTGTTTTCTTTTCTAATTCACTTATCCTTTCCTCTGTCCCCTCCACTCTGCCTTTGTGCCCATTCTTTAAGTTTCAAATTTTGGTTATTGTGATTCTCAGTTCCAAAATTTCCATTTGGTTCTTTTTTATTATATCTTCTATTTATTTGCTGAGACATATTATGTTTTCATTTCTTTCAGGTATGTTTGCAGCTGCTCACTGAAACATTTTTTTAATAATGGCTGCTTCAAAATCTTTGTCAGATAATTTTAACATCTCATCTTTAATTTATCATCTGTTAATTGGTTTTTTTTTTTTTTTCATTCAAGTTGAGACAGTCTTGCTTTTGGTATGTGAAGTGACTTTCAATTGAAACCTCGATATTTTGGGCATTATCTTGTGAATCTTTGGATCTTACATAAACCTCCTGTTTTAGCTGACTTCCTCTGACACTGCTGTAGCAGGGGGAAGGAATGGCACCATCTTATTACTGCCAGGTTGGAAGAGAAATCTAGTTTTCCCCACTTGGCCTCTGTTGACATCCAAGGTAGAGAAAGGGACTCCTTGGTACTTCTGGGCAGAGGTGGGAGGTCCCATTCGTCACTAGGCCTCTGAGGATACCACTGCAGCTGGACGGGTCAGGAGTGTCTCATTACTGCTTTATGCGTGGCCTCCACTGACACCAAGGGTCAGGGTCAGTGGTGGCCTCTTTACTGCTGGGCAGTGGTCAAAATCCTGATGTGTCTTCACTAGGCGTCTTCTGATACCACTCAAGTGGGGAAAGAGAGGGAAACATTATTACTGCTAGGTGGGAGATGAAAGTTTATGTCTGCACATGATCTCCATTGACTCTCTATATGGAGGGGGAGAGGGAGGACTTGGACTTGTTACTGTCTGATAGGATGAAAACCCACCTCCCTACTCGTCCTTCTATGACACTACTTCATTGTGGGTGTTGGGGACCATAGTTTTTTCTGTCATGTTTGTCTCAGGTAGTACAGTTATTGTCTAAAAATTTTCTGTCTTGCTAGGCTTTCCTGGTCCTTTGGCTGGAGAGAGCTGACCTTTGTTGGGACTTTTTGGTCTGTGCCTCATTGGCATTTCTGGGTTGCTGGCTTCTTCAGTTCCAAGTCTAGGACATACAGGGTGAAAAGAAGAGCCAGGGATCTCAAAACTGTGTTGCTCCTGGGGTCGTGAAGTCCCTAGATAGCTTGCCTTTTTTTCCTCCTTTCAGAGTCTTCTTATGATTGTTTGATATATAGTGTCTAGTGTTTTTAGTTGTATTTTGTGAGAGCATTAGGGATAAGTATGTTTGTACCACCTTTCTGGAAGTAAAATTTCCTCACCTGTTTCTCGTGTCAAGTCCAAGTCCAAGAACTCTTTACCTAGCCCTACATTCTGAAGACTTTTTGTTTTTTTTTTTTTTCTCTTTTTCTCTTTATAGTTTTGTGTTTGACATTTATAAGTTCATGTTTCATTGTGAGTTAATGTTTGTATAAGATGTGTTTCTTTGGTTGAGGTCCTTTGGATAGACCTATGGATGTCCAGTTGCTCCAGCACCATTGGTTTGAAAGCTAACCTTCCTCTATTGAGTTGCTTTTGTGCCTTGGTCAAAAATAAGATAGGCATATTTATATGGGTCTATTTCTGGTTCTCTATTCTGTTTCATTGATCTATTGTGTCTGCTCCTCCAGCAATATCATGCATTCTTAATTATTACTGTAGCTATATATTGGGTCTTGAAATCAGATAGACTGATTTCATTCTTCTTTTTCAAAATTGTTTTAGCCATTCTAGTTGCTTGCCTTTCTATATAAAGTCTAGATTAATCTTGTCTCTATCTACTGCATCTTCAAAAATCTTGCTGGGACTTTTTTTTTTTTTTTAAAGGAATTGTGTTAAATCTGTATATCAGTTTGGGGAGAATTTACATTTTTATTATGTTTAGTCTTCCATTTCTTGAACACAGTGTATCTCTTCATTTATTTAGATCTTTGATTTTTTTTAATCAGCATTTTGTACTTTTCAGCATCCATGTGTTGGACATATTTTTTATTAGATTTACAGTTAATTACTTCATTTTAAAAACTACTGTAAATGGTATTACATTTTTATTTTTATTTAGTTTTTTGGCCGTGCCGTGCAGCATGTGGGATCTTACTTCCCTGGCCAGGGATAAAACCCATGCCCCCCGGGACTTCCCTGGTGGCGCAGTGGTTGAGAGTCCACCTGCCAATGCAGGGGACACGGGTTCGTGCCCTGGTCCGGGAAGATCCCACATGCCGCTGAGCGGCTGGGCCCGTGAGTCATGGCTGCTGAGCCTGCGCGTCCGGAGCCTGTGCTCCGCAACGGGAGAGGCCACAACAGTGAGAGGCCCAGGTACCGCAAAAAACAAAAAACAAAAAAACAAACAACAACAAAAAAACCCATGCCCCCTGCATTAGAAGTGCAGAGTCTTAACCACTGGACTGCCAGGGAAGTCCAGTGGTATTTATTGTATTTTTAATTTTGGTGTCTACATGTTTACTTCTAGTATATAAAAAACGTTAATTTTGATGGCCATATGTTCATTGCTCATAAATAAAAATATAATTGATTTTTGTATGTTTAACTTATGACCTTATAAGTTCACATACTCATTTTAGAAATTGTTTTTGTAGATTCCTTGGAATTTTCCATATAGATAATCATGTCATCTGCAAATAGGGATGGTTTTATTTCTTCTTTTCAGGATTATATGCCTTTTATTCCTTTCCTGGATTAACTGTGCTGGCAGAACTACCAGCACTACATAAGAAGAGTAATGAGAGTGGATATTTTTGTGTTGTTCCTGATCTTAGGAAAAAGGCATTCAATATTTTAGTGTTATAATGTTAGCTATACATTATTTTTAGATGATCATCAAATTGAAGAAATTTTCCTCAATTCCTCTTACTGAAAATTTTTATCATGAATGGATGTTGAATATTGTTGAGTACTTTTTCTGAATCAATTGATATGATCATATGATATTTCTCTTTTTACCAGTTAATGTGGTGGATTGTCTTAATTGATTTTTGAATATTGAACTATCCTTGCATTCCTGAAATAAATCGCTGGTTATGCTGTATAATTCTTTCTATATATTATTGAATTCTATTTGCTAATATTTTGTTAATGATTCTTGCCTCGGTGCTAATGAGGAATATTGTTGTATAGTTTTCCTTTTTGGTACTATCTTTGTCTGGTTTTGGTATCAAGGTAATACCAAAATCATTTTTCTATTTTTAATTTTATTGATTTCTTCTCCTTATTATTTCCTTAATTTCTACTTGTTTGGGTTTATTTGGATCTTTTTCCAGGTTCTTGAGGTGGGAATTTAAATTACTGATTTGGAAGATTTTCTTTTCCAAGAGAAAGCATTGAGTGCTACACACTCCCCTCTCAGCACTGCTTTTGCTAGTTTCCACAAATTTTGTTAGGCTGTATTTTCATTTTCCTTCAGTTCAATGTGTTTTTAAAAATTTTCCCTTGAGACTTTTGATTCATGGATTATGTATAAGTATATTGTTAGTTTTCAAGCATTAAGGAGTTTTCCTGTTATCTTTCTGTTAATGACTCCTAATTTGATTGTATTGTGATCAGAGAACACACTCCTAAGATTTTAATTTGTTTAAATTTGTTGATGAACTTGTTTTATAGCCTAGCATATAGTCTTTCTTGGTATGTATTCCTTGGGCACTTGAAAAAGAATGTGAATTCTGCTGTTGTTGGGTCAGGTGTTCTATAAATGTTGATTAGATCCTGTATTTTGATGATGTTGAGATCTTGTATATTCTTTCTGATTTTCTCTCTAGTCATTCAGTCAATTCCTGAGAGAGGTTTGTTGATGTCTCACACTCTCATATCAGTTCGTTAGGTTTTTATTTTACATATTTTATAGATCTGTTAGTACATACATATTATAGGATTACTCTATCTTCTTGGTGGTATGACCCTTTTATCATGAGGCCCTTAATGTCCCTCTCCCTGTGTCTGGTGATTTTCTTTGAAGTCTACTTTTCTGATTAATATAGCATTCTTGCTTTATATTGATTAATGTTTGCAGGATATGCCATTTACATTCTTTTACTTTGACCTACCTATGTCACTGTATTTGAAGTGAGCTTTTTGTAGCATATAGTGAGATCATGTTTTTTAACCCACTGCCAATCTGGCTTTTTAGTTAGTACATTTACTTCCACTTTCTTTATGTCCCTTTACTTCCTGCATTTATAATACAGTGTCTTAAATACTTTACATACATTTAGAACTGTATTAGACACTGTTATAATTTGTTAAAACCATCAAAAATAATTTAGAAAAGTCAAGAGAAGAAGGAAAGCATATTGTATTTACCCATATTTTTGCTTATGTTCTTTTTTCTTCCTTATATTCTGAGGTACCTTCTTTTGTTTTTTCCTATTTGTTTATTAAATTTCTTCAGCTGCTCTTTTTGGTTAGGTCTGTTGGTGAAAATTCTCTTGAGTTTTCCTTCATCCAATAATGTCTTTATTTTCATTTCCTTCCTGAGGGGTATTTTCACTGGGTATAGTATTCTCGGTTGACAGTTCTGTTCTTTAAGCACTTGAAAAATTGCCACTGCCTTCTCATCTCCATGGTTTCTAGTTTGGTTATGATGTGTCTTGGTATATGTTGCTTGCCAGATTTGGAAAGTTTTCAACCATTATTTGCTTGAGCACTTTCTCAGCCTTGCCCTTTTTTGTCCTTCCTTCCTCGATTGCAATAACATGGATTTTAAACTTTTGTTACTGTTTCATAGATCCCTGAGGCTCTGTTTAGAATTTTTAGAAATTTTTCTTTCTTTTGTTCCAGTTGCATAATAACTATTGTTTTCTTTTCTAATTCACTTATCCTTTCCTCTGTCCCCTCCACTCTGCCTTTGTGCCCATTCTTTAAGTTTCAAATTTTGGTTATTGTGATTCTCAGTTCCAAAATTTCCATTTGGTTCTTTTTTATTATATCTTCTATTTATTTGCTGAGACATATTATGTTTTCATTTCTTTCAGGTATGTTTGCAGCTGCTCACTGAAACATTTTTTTAATAATGGCTGCTTCAAAATCTTTGTCAGATAATTTTAACATCTCATCTTTAATTTATCATCTGTTAATTGGTTTTTTTTTTTTTTTCATTCAAGTTGAGACAGTCTTGCTTTTGGTATGTGAAGTGACTTTCAATTGAAACCTCGATATTTTGGGCATTATCTTGTGAATCTTTGGATCTTACATAAACCTCCTGTTTTAGCTGACTTCCTCTGACACTGCTGTAGCAGGGGGAAGGAATGGCACCATCTTATTACTGCCAGGTTGGAAGAGAAATCTAGTTTTCCCCACTTGGCCTCTGTTGACATCCAAGGTAGAGAAAGGGACTCCTTGGTACTTCTGGGCAGAGGTGGGAGGTCCCATTCGTCACTAGGCCTCTGAGGATACCACTGCAGCTGGACGGGTCAGGAGTGTCTCATTACTGCTTTATGCGTGGCCTCCACTGACACCAAGGGTCAGGGTCAGTGGTGGCCTCTTTACTGCTGGGCAGTGGTCAAAATCCTGATGTGTCTTCACTAGGCGTCTTCTGATACCACTCAAGTGGGGAAAGAGAGGGAAACATTATTACTGCTAGGTGGGAGATGAAAGTTTATGTCTGCACATGATCTCCATTGACTCTCTATATGGAGGGGGAGAGGGAGGACTTGGACTTGTTACTGTCTGATAGGATGAAAACCCACCTCCCTACTCGTCCTTCTATGACACTACTTCATTGTGGGTGTTGGGGACCATAGTTTTTTCTGTCATGTTTGTCTCAGGTAGTACAGTTATTGTCTAAAAATTTTCTGTCTTGCTAGGCTTTCCTGGTCCTTTGGCTGGAGAGAGCTGACCTTTGTTGGGACTTTTTGGTCTGTGCCTCATTGGCATTTCTGGGTTGCTGGCTTCTTCAGTTCCAAGTCTAGGACATACAGGGTGAAAAGAAGAGCCAGGGATCTCAAAACTGTGTTGCTCCTGGGGTCGTGAAGTCCCTAGATAGCTTGCCTTTTTTTCCTCCTTTCAGAGTCTTCTTATGATTGTTTGATATATAGTGTCTAGTGTTTTTAGTTGTATTTTGTGAGAGCATTAGGGATAAGTATGTTTGTACCACCTTTCTGGAAGTAAAATTTCCTCACCTGTTTCTCAATGTGGTAGAGAAGTTGAAAATACTGCAAAGATGGTATTATGGAGAACATAGCTTGGAATTTCCAGGTGGAATTATTAACATTGGAATGGGTCTTCCAAAGACAGAGAGATTATTACCTCAGGTACTTTGGATATCCTTCAGTTTGAAGGCCTGAGTTGATGCCTGGTAACTGACAGTGTTTTTGATTTTTGTTCCATGTGCTATTTTGGTCTTGGTTTTGTGTATACAATAGAACAGGAAACATATTGGGTAAGATTACACCTTTCTAAGTTATTTTCAGTTCTGATGCTGTTTAGTTGATTCCACTGGGTTTTAGTGCAATGGGCCAAATGTCCTTTCAATCAGTAAATTGATACTACTCATCTCTTACAAATGCTTTTATTCATAAATACTCCAGCAGTTTATTATTTTTTTAAACTTTGGGCTTAAAACTTTTTGTTTATTAAACATTTTAAAATAACTGGCAATAAAATTGGCTTTTGGTGTGTATAACTCTATTTATTTAAAACATGAATAGATTTTATGTACAGTTCAATATTCACATTTATAAAGTTCCACTCCTCCCCCTCCAACTTTTCTTATGTTATTTGTAGTCATACCTTTCTCCCAACCCCAACTCCTGCCAACACTGTTTTCTTCTTCATTACAATAGTTTTGTCTTTTGGAGCATGTGATACAAATTGAATCTTTTGAGACTGGCTTTTTTCACTTACTGTAGAACCTGAGGTTCACCAAAGTTGTTGCATCAATAGTCCATTCTTTTTTTCTGCTGAGTGGTATTCAGCAGAAATAAATTGAATATATAAATTGTGATATAAATTGAATACGATATAAATTGAATCTTTTGAGATTGGCTTTTTTCACTTACTGTAGTACCTGAGGTTCACCCAAGTTGTTGCATCAATAGCCCATTCTTTTTTTCTGCTGAGTGGTATTCCATTATGTATGTATTAGAGTTTATCTATTTAACCATCAGGTTGTTTCCAATTTATGGCAATCATGAATAAAGCCACCATAAGCATTCATGTAGAGATTTTTGTGTGAACATATGCATTGATTTCTTCTGGGTTAATACCTAGGAGTAAGTAGGATTGCACGTTTATATCGTAAGCACATATTTATATGAGGAATATCCAAACTTTTCCAAAGCACTGTACCACCTTTAAGTCCTTTTTTTTTTCTGTCATCTTCAAGAGTGTTTGCCTTCACTTGTTGGAGGATTTTAAAAATCTGTGTCAAATAAGTTTGACATCTGCATTGTTTCAGAATTGGGTCTGTTGATTATCTTTTCCTATGCAGGTTGAGATTTTTCTTATTTCTTCACATGCTGACTGACTTTGGGTTTTATCCTGGACATTTTGATTGTTATGAAACTCCGGGTTTTTTAATAAAGTCTATGGAAAATTGTGATATTTTAGTTTTAGTAGGAAATTGATTCAGTTAAGTTCAGGATTCAAGTTCAAGCTGGATATCTGTGAATTGTTTTCTAGGTCAGTTCTGTTTTTAAAGCCTTTTCAGTGTTATTTGGATTTGTCTCCTTATTTGCCACCCAGTGGCCAATCTGAGAATTGAGCCGTGCTCTACCCAGTAGTTCAGTTCTCAATGTCCTTGTGTACTGCTTAGGATCAGATCCATGCATGTGTAGTTTGGGATGAGACCAAGAGTTAATAAAGAACTCCTCTTTACCATCTCCCACTTTCATTTTTTTTTAAAGTCTTTATTGAATTTGTTACAATATTGCTTCTGTTTTATGTTTTGGTTTTTTGGCCCTGAGGCATGTGGGGCCTTAGCTCCCTGACCAGGGATTGAACCCACACCCCTGGCATTGGAAGGCGAAGTCTTAACCACTGGACTGCCAGGGAAGTTCCCCACTTTTCATTTTGATTCTCTGGTTGGAAAGCTGGGGCTTTAGTTACCATGGTCTACTGTGCACGTCCCATGATTGTACCCGTGTCTGGGAGTAAGTGGTGGGAGGATAAAGAGGTGGGTTTGCCCCACCCTCTTGGAACCAATGTTCCTCCAATCAGAGATGAAGGTTTCCCTTACTCAGATTTTTTGTTCCTGTTGGTTCCTGTTTTTGCCGCCTCTCTCTGCTACCACAGAAATGCTAGAAGTCCAGCACATGAGAGAAAGGAGAAGATGGTACTTCAGAATTTGTTGTTCTTCCATTATTTTCCTGCTACTTAAATAGCTGTGGCATATATTCTGTCCAGGTTCTATAGCTGCATTTAGTGGGACAGACAAGGTGGAGTATATTTACTCCCTCTTACCCAGACTGGAACCCATTGGGCTTTCTTTAGTGTTGAAATAATTAATGGAAAGAGCAGAGGTAGGTCCAGGTTTTGCTGGTGTCTGAGGGTCATACAGTTTGGAGGCCCTCTTTAAGAAAAGGAAGACAAGTATATGAATATGAAATTAGGCACATTGTTCTTGGGTTGGGCTGTGAAAGTGAAGGACTCTGAAGCTTAAGCTTCATTGGCATTAATAAAAAATCTGCCTTTGGGGAAAAGATAAAACACAAATAGATATTGATTATGGGTCAGCATTATACAGGGTGTTTTTTATTCATGTTTTTATTTAATATTCATAAAAATAAAAATGCAACCCATTTATCCCCATTATGCACATGAGAAAAACAGATTTAGAATGGTTAAATCATACAGATATAAGGGGCTTAATAACTCTAATTCCAAAGCACATGGTCTTTCTCCTACCCATAGTACTTTGTGAAATAAATAGAGATTAGGAGAACCAGTATAGGCTCATGGTTAAGAGCATAGGATCAGAAGCCAGACTGCTGCCGGGGTTCAGTTGTGGCTCTGCCGTTGATTATGTGTGTTTTTGAGAAAGTTCCTTAACCTTTCCTTACCTCTATATGTGTGTAACATGGGGATAATAGTACCTACCTCCTAGGTTGATGTGAGGATTAAATGGTTAATATTTAATAGCATTTAGAATAGCTTCTGGCATATAATAAGTGCTTTTTATCCACCATTTACAACTGTGCATTTCGATAAATTAAGTCAAATTGTATGTGCTGTGTTAGCAGCCTTAGTTCTTGAGCTACAGAGGCAAATTATAAGAAAAGGGGATTTTTACTTATACATAAGCCATATTACATAATCGGAATACAAGCTGAGACATAATCATTAGTAAAATAGGTTACATATTATATAATCAATACTTTTATTTTCTGTGAAGAATTAAAAAAATTTTTTTTTAAGTTTAGGGATGCTAATCTATTTAACAAGCAAAGCTAGAAGAAATGTTCTATATGGGTGATTTGAAAATCCAGACTATTACAAGTTAAATGTTTTGGGGAAATGGCCAAATAATAACACAGAGGTAGAAAAGCTCTACAGAAAGAAAAATATCCCTCTTCCTAGATATATTTAAAGTTTTAAACACTCCCAGGCTCTTCTGTAAAATGGAGACAGTAGAAGCATCAGTCTGTATTAGTTACCTATGGAAGTATAACAGATTGACATGAAACTTAAAACATTTATTATCTCACAGCTTCTGTGGGTCGGGAATTTGGGAGTGGCTTAGCTGGGTGACTCTGGGCAGGGTTCCTGTGAAGCCTTGCCGGGGGTGGTGGATTACTTTAAGATGGTTCACTCACAGGCCTGGCTAGATTGTACCTGGTTGGCAGAAGGGTTCATGAGCTTCCAAGTCACATGGACCTTTTCTTAGGACTTACAGATTTTCGTCACGATTTTGCATCCCCCAGAGCAAGGAGTTGAAGAGCCATTAAGGCAGAAGTCACAGTGTCTTCTGTGTGACCCAGCCTCAGAATTCTCTTTGATTTCTACAGTACCCTGTTGGTTACACAGGTGTTCCCTATTCAGTGTGGATGTGGACTTCTAGAAGGCGGGGGTGGGGGGGTGGGGGGCATCTCGGAGACTGGCCGAGACTTTATCTTATAGGGTTATTTTAACTATTAAATGAGATTATCCCAGTGAAGCTTCTGGAAGCTAATAGGTGCCCCATGCAATACCTGTTTGATTAGTGTGTTTTTCATTGCCGGTCTCGATCAATAGAAATCAGTTTCTAGATATTTCCCAAATGCAGAGGAAGCTTTATGCATCTTTATGGAAGAGAGAATTCTGATGAGGAAAGTCTTCAAACTGTTCCTGTAATTGTTAATTTGTTTAGAAGCTAGGGTGATTAGAGTTTGAGGCAAGAATATTGATAAATGCTATAAGCAAGAATTTTGACTCACAGTGAACTCACTTAATTTTATTACCACCTAGCACGTGATCATGGAGGAAAAATAGTGTATTTTAAATCTGATGCATGTATTTTTGTATGTGATTGAATATTATTTAAGTTTTACTTTCTCTAAGGTTAAACAGGTTCAAAATATTTTTTCTTTTCTATGTGCACTATATCTTACTGTTGATGATGATATAAGTATGGCATATTTTGAGGAGGACATTTACTAAATTATTTAGAAAATGATAAATAACAAGAATGTACAATGGTTATTTCTGTTTGTTGTGAAAAAGAAAGCATGACGAGAACTCTCTTATTTAATGGTTTTCTTTCAATGGTAACAAATATTTGGCCACTGGAGGGCTCCATATTTTAAAAAATTATATTAAAAGATAAAAATGCTCACTGCAACAATTTTAAACAGTAAGAAAGATTTAAAGCGCTCCTTATTTTTTAGTAAAGATATTGAATTAAATACTTGCTGGTTATAAATGAAAATTGTGTGCATGTGCAGGTAAAGTGTATTTAATAGGTGTTTGCTTCCTCCTTTTTCTTATATTGGAATGAAAATAAAACATAGAATTTCTTCATAAATAAAATATCTCCCAACTCTGATATCAAAATATAAAACTAGTCACTTGAAAGCCCCTCAGTAAACAAAGAGGTTGAGCTAGATTAAATAATTTTTTCTCATCTTTCTCTCCTATATGTACTATTTTTATGTGAGGAAACGTCTTATTTTAGGGTTCATTGAGATTATTTCCATTTAGTTTAACGAACTTTCAGTTATGTCAATGAATGCTGTGACATAATTAATAAAATTCACAGAACATTAGGAGACATTTTGAAAATTGAACCAAAACAAAAGTAGATGTGGCATCAAATAATTGGCAATCACTGATTTTTAGAGTCTTTATATTTGATATTGGCATTTCTTTGATCCAGATGTGTAGTTTACATTGTCATGCACTGCAACCTGAGAGCTTCAGGGTTTATTTTCCAGTATTAAAGTAAAATGAGAACTTAAAAAATTTAGAAATTAGAAACTCTTATAACAGGTGTCAGTACCTGAAGGTAGACTCTTTTTGTCTAGAAAAATTCTAGATAGGAAACTACCATGTTCCTCAAAAACAGCATTTTTACTTCCTTGATCTCTCCAACTTTAAAGAAGTGTTTTGATTTATTTATAATTGTGAAATGTTTCCTTTTTAAATGTTTGGTCAGAACTTGGGGAAGCCTGCAATTTCTAGGGTAGTTAAGCATTTTTTCCTCCTGATAAGATGTGGGTCTCTTTGTGCTGAGCTTGCAGAGCTGAGGCTGTGTGTTTTGGGTGATGTGAGTAGCGAAGCTCCCCAGTTATTCAGTAGCTTTGTCCCTTAGCACCTCCTCTTCATAAAGGAAGCTGTAATGCTAATTAATTGCTAATGAGGGGGAAACAAACCAAAACCAAAATGAAACAAAGTAAAAAACAAAGAACTTCTAAACTTGTTCATTTGAAAACTATCCAGGGTCTATGAATATATAAATCCCCCAAAATATGAATACCAAAATATAAATACAAAAAATCATGCAAGGTAGTAGTCCCTAAGTTAGTACTAATTATGCACATGTTGTTGAGGCAGTGTATGGAATCATTTGTTTTTTTTAAAAGCCACCACAGGCATCCTCACTGATTATTCTCATTTAAGTGGTTTTATTCTCATTTTAGTGGTTTCAGGATAGGAAGTGCCTGGGCCTCTGCATTTTAAAAAATGTCTCCTGTGATTGTGTTTTGTTGTCTGGGTTGAGAGTGATTGACTCAAAAGGAAGCTGCATTGTGGAAACTTTTTGAGGCCCCTTCAAGTTCTGATTAGTTAAACAAATGTCTCAGAGTAAATACAGCTACTCTTTATATTTGAATATGTTCTCTCCTCACCCTCAGCTTACCTCGGAGAAAAAAACCAAACTTAGGGTTATTTTGGTTGCTGACATTGCCTCTATTAATTTGAATTGAACCACTTAAATTTCTGGGGTAAGGAGTGGGGAAAGTGATTCTAGATTTTCTGATAGGGTTTGCCTCATCCTGATGAGTTTGTCATTTGTGTTACCCACTAAAGCAGTTAGTTTATCTTTTCACTTTTAAACCAGTTCTAACAGAAAATAGGATATGGTCTGTTAATTCTGTGAGTGAAATATGCTTTGGCATGTAGAGATCTTTTTTGCAATGCTTAGGGATTGTAAACATAAGGAAATGTCGTGGAAGAGCAATTTATGCTACCGGCAGACTGTAGGGTGCTGTAGGGAAAGGGGACTTCAGGATCAGCAGGCCCCCGGACAACAGGTCACTCCAACTTTTCAAAATACTCAACAGTGTCAGTCATGGGTAATGAGCCCTCATGCTTCTTTCCTGACTGTTCTCAAAATGATGAGGGAAATGTCGAAAGGCAGGCTGTGAAGGTTCCCTGAGATTTCAGTCCTGGGCCCCCTGTCCCCCCCATTCTTCGGAGGTGAGGACCCTGGATGACACTTCTCAACCATAGGTTTAGCCTGTGCGTGTTGGGATGACTCACAAATCCTGCTGTCTCCTCCACTTTTTTCTGGTTCACTCCATGTAACAAAGAGGTCACAACTGGGTCTCTGCCGACTAGAGTAAACTGTTCTGCGATCTCCTCTGCCCTAACCACCAGGACGCCCTGCTTTTCCACCACAGTAGGGCGGTATCACCTTGCCCCTCAGCCCAGGCCTCCAAGCCCTTGGGCTCATTTTGGGCTCTTCCCCCATTTCACTCAGCACATCTGACTGTTGCCTAATCACATCTACCTCATAAAGTGCCCCGGGCAGGCAGTCATGTTAGTAAACTACTTGCATGAAAATAGTGAAGATATTTAGGTTAAAAAGGAAGAAGAAATTTACCATAGAATATCTGTATGGTGGGAGAAGGTTAAGTGTTAGGAAAAAGATCAAAATTTCAAGTAAGTCTTCTGGTTTAGGGTATCTAGAAGATTTGAATTAAGCATTGTGTTTGCTATGTAGTGTAAGTTTTATTCTTGCATGTTTGGGCTGGAACCATTCTTTTTGCTTAGAATTAGCTTATAAAAAAGAAAAAGGAAAAGCTGATAATTTAAGACAAGCTTGGGGGTTCTGGTTTGTTTTTAAAGACATTGTCTTTTTTAGTAGGAGGTCTCTTGCGTATAAATATTACCAGTGCATGCATTCTTCTTGCTATTTGTGGATTATCCATAGCAACCTGGTGACATTTCAATCAGATCAGTTTTCCTTAGCTACCAAAGACTCCTTAACTTCTCTCCAGTTGCTATCTTTCTGACCTGTATTTAAGAAATGTAAAATTGATTTTACTTTTAGCTACAAGAAAAAGCTATAGTAGTTATTTAAAATTTTATATATTTGAAAACTTTTCAAATTATTTTTGCATATATTTTATCACTTTAAGAAAATTCATTTATGGGAAGACAGAGTATTCCAAAGTGAATTGAAAATGGTTTTCAGAATATTTAATCTAGTCTTCCATAAGCATTGGCAATCAAGAGCTGGCTAGTGGGAATTACAGATCCTAGTGGAAATCTTCTGTGGCATCTTAGAAATGCTTATTTCTACTTGTTTGTTAGTGCTTTTCAGTTTTTGGAAGTGTCTACGTGTATCTACTTGTAATTTAAAGTTCATTTTTATTGAGGAAATATGATTTCTAAAGTTAAGGTTGTGGGAGTTTGTTTTTTGCTTTTATGTCAGGTGTTTGGGATAACCTTCAGAGAAGGGTTCACACAATAAAAATGTACAATTGCAAAAAGAACTCACCGGGCAGATATCAAAGTAGTTATCTGTACAGTGGAATTTTAACTGAAAGGGAATGTCCTCTGGCAGGGGAACAATGGCACAATCCCTTAGGAAGTCAATTATAAGGTATGTTAATCCTACCAAAATATTAACCTCATGGTCTTCAATGCCAGGGTGTATTCTCCACCCTGCAAGTTCAGCTAAAAATATGCCAAAAGGCAAATTTCATAAGATAATGAAATAAAAATGTGGACCTAAGTCTGTAAGATACAAATTAAAAAATAAAATCCCTAGCCAAATGTGAGTGTCTGACAAATCCTTTGCTCTTTTACAATTAGTAGTCTAGTCTTTTGGGATGTTCAAAAAATAATGATTTAAAAAATGCACATTGAGAAGGCATGTGGTTAAATGATTTACCCATCTAGTAATTTTTATTCTGAAAATTTTTTTCACATTTGTGAAGTTGATGAGTATAACTGTACTATTGGTGGCTATGTCTTCTTAATATATAAAATAAAAATACATATTATATCAATTACTGTAATAATTTTTTTATAGATTTGAATGTCTTAAAAGTTTTGGATTTCAAAGAGCAGTTTTATGAAAATAATAGTACTTCATATTTATTTTTAATTTCTTATATTAAACTAGTTTAAATTCAGTGTAACAATTTGAACATAAGCTTAGTAGATGATTGAATTGTATTAATATTAAATCTTTTGATTTTATGAAAAGATCTGTGTAGACTTTTAATAGAAACTAGCATCAGATCAATTTCCAGTTCCTTAAACAGTTTGACTAATAACTAACATTCGTTATGATTTAAAGTGCATATAGCCTAAACTTTCCTTTGGTATGTTACTGCACTAGCACATTTTGGCATTTGGATCAAGGGCACAGAGCTGTGGTTGCCGGGCACCATGACTGCTGGGCATGATGGATTCCAAGCCTCATGGCTTCCAGCTTTTATTTGCTTTGATTTCAGAAAGCTAGAGAATCTTGAAATGTTTGGAGCTTAGACTCTAAGGCTTAGTGACCAGCCCTCAGTGCCCATACAGTAACTCCTAAAGTTTCTGTTTGAACATCTCCATTGATGGATAAATATCCAAGAGAGACTCACTTCACTTTTGGACAGATCTGACGGTTAGAGAGTGTTCCCTCATACTGCATACCTCAAACTGCCTCCTAGAAACATCTGTTAATTGATTCCCATTTTAAACTCTGAAACGACTATATAAAATTATGTCTTTGATGCCTCTTCTTTATAAGACCCCAAAAGGATATGAAAACAGCACTTCTTTTCCAGAGTAATATTTTCATTGCCTTCAACCATTTTGCCCCTAACAGGGTTGCTTAGCTCCTGTCCATAATCTCTCAATGATCTGGTCTAGAGGGACTTTAGTTCTTTCTGTCCTCACTTGGTAAGACAGACAGCACCAGGTAGAGTGGGCTCTCATTCCCTCTTGCTGGACAGTGTAGTTCTGCTAAATTCGATTTCCTTTTGAGTACTTTACACTGCTGACTCATATTGCAATAAGTCATTTTGCATGCTTTTCAGTTAAGGTAGGGATCCCCTGTTTGCTACTTTCAGACTGTTCTTATTCATCCCACTGATGCTACTCACTTTAGACTAACCGTTACATTTCGGTGATATAAAAGCAGATAGGGACGTCCCTGGTGGTGCAGTGGTTAAGAATCCGCCTGCCAATGCAGGGGACACGGGGTTGAGCCCTGGTCTGGGAAGATCCCACATGTCGTGGAGCAACTAAGCCCGTGCACCACAACTACTAAGCCTGCGCTCTAGAGCTCACGAGCCACAGCTACTGAAGCCCGCACACCTAGAGCCCGTGCTCCGCAACAAGAGAAGCCACCACAGTGAGAAGCCCGCACACTGCAACGAAGAGTAGCCCCCACTCACCGCAACTAGAGAAAGCCCGTGCGCAGCAACAAAGACCCAACGCAGCCATAAATAAATAAATAAATAAATAAATAAATAAATTTTTAAAAAGCAGATAAAGAGGAGATGATGATGGTTACTTATAAATTTGTGGATGTGCTTTCATTGCTACCACAATTTTTACTCCACAGTTACAGATTTTTTACTTGGACATAATGCTTTTTACCATGCATATTTTACTACTTGGTAAACATTCTCAATCATTGATGTAAAAGCAGGTTTTGATATGGAGGATGATGGAGTGAAACCTGCTGGTACCTGTGGTGCGTGAGGAATCTTTGGGGGAGGGGAGAAGATTTGTGAAGAAAGTTTGAGGACACCAAACCTCAGCTTTAATTTTTTTTTAATTTTATTTATTTATGTTTGCTGCGCTGGGTCTTTGTTGCGTCACGTGGGCTTCTCTAGTTGTGGCGAGTGGACTCTCTAATTGTGGCGTGTGGGCTCTCTAGTTGTGGTGCCTGGGCTCTAGAGAGGGCAGGCTCAGTAGTTGTGGCACGTGGGCTTAGTTGTGGTATATGGGATCTTAGTTCCACGACCAGGGATCGAACCCAGACCCCCTGCATTGGAAGCATGAAGTCTCAACCACTGGACCACCAGGGAAGTCCCCTCAGCTTTAATTTTGCTTCGGACCATTTCTATGGTACATTTCTTCTTCTAATTTTAAATCTTTATGTCACAACATAAGCAAACAATTCTGTGTATTTGTTGAGACTCTTTGCTGTGTTGAGTGTTGAGTGTTCACGGGACAGAAACTATGTTGTTTTTTTGGAACCTTATACATTGAAATTTAGATGGCTTGCAGCTGCTTTGTAGTCTCTTTTTTTAAAAATTAATTAATTTTATTTTATTATTTACTTTTGGCTGTGTTGGGTCTTCGTTGATGCGCGTGGGCTTTCTCTAGTTGTGGTGAGCGGGGGCTGCTGTTTGTTGCAGTGCGCGGGCTTCTCACTGCGGTGGCTTCTCTTGTTGCGGAGCACGGGCTCTAGGTGCACAGGCTTCAGTAGCTGTGGAACATGGGCCCAGTAGTTGTGGCTTGTGGGCTCTAGAGCACAGGCTCAGTAGTTGTGGCGCATGGGCTTAGTTGCTCCGCAGCGTGTAGGATCTTCCCGGACCAGGGCTCGAACCCATGTACCCTGCATTGGCAGGCGGATTCTTAACCACTGTGCCACCAGGGAAGCCCCTGCTTTGTAGTCTCTGTAAGATATTTCGTATGGTATATTGGGTATTGTCAGGTTTACATTAGCCTTAGCAACTCCTTCTCTTTTCCTGCCCCAATTCCCACCATCCTCTTTACCAAGCGTTGGGTGACCCAAGTTTAAGGTGGTATTGAGGGTGAGGTGGTCAGAGAGTTGAATCTTCAACTATGTTTTGCTCTGAAGCGGGGGTAAAAACATAGCTCAGGAAATTAATAGAAGAAAAGTATTATTTGAGTTCTCATATTCGAAATTCAAAAGAGATTTTCCTCTTAACAGCATCTGTCCTCTCCCGTACCTCTGTTTATCTGATGTACCGTTCTCAGTTCTGTGTAAAATTAACACATATTCAGAATACTCAGTAAGCGCATTAAAATTATTGCTTTGGAGGAGTGGCCAAGATGACGGAGTAGGAAGACTATGAGCTTACCTCCTCCCATGGGCACACTTAAAATTACAGTTATCTACAGAGCAACTGTTGATGAGAAAGATCGGAAGACTAGCAGAAAAGATCTTCCACAACTAGAGATATAAAGAAGGAACCACAATGAGACAGGTAGGATGGGCTGAGATGTGATATAGTCAAGACCCATACCCCCGGGGGAGGGGAGGGGGGCCTGCAAATGGGAAGATTACAATTACAATTGCAGAGCTTCTCCCCAAGGAGCCAGGGGGTCCAAGCCCCACATCAGGATCCCCAACCAGGGGATCCTACCTCGGGAAGACAAGCTCCCAGAACACTGGCTTTGGAAGCCAAGTGGGGCTTACTTTCTGCAGACCAACAGCTGTGGGAAATAGAGACTCCGTTCTTAAAGGGTGAGCACAAAATCTCACACACTCCAAGACCCAGGGCAGACGTGGTAATTTGAAAGGAGTCTGAGTCAGACCCACTTGCTGATCATGGAGGGCACCCCAGAGTGGCAAGGGACAACTGGGACTTACCCCGGGGACATAGACACTGGCAGCAGCCATTTTTGGGAGCTTGTTGTACTGCAAGGAAACTGGAGCTGGGAAGCACCATTTTGGAATTCTCCCTCTGGCTTATTAGTACTGGGACTAGCCCCTCCCACCAGCCTGTCAGTGGCTCCAGCAGTGGGATGCCTCAGGCCAGGGAACTAGCAGGGGGGTGGGGGGGAGATGATGGGACAGGACACACATAGCCCCACCCACCAGCAGCACAGCAGCTGTAAGATCCCCTGAGCCCACAGCTGCCCCAGGACCAAACCCTGTCTGCCACTGGGCAGGCACTAACCCCAGGACCCACTGGGCCTCAGCCCCATCTACCAGTGGGCCAGCGCCAGCTCCGGGACCCCCAGGGCCTTGCAGCCCGAGACCCTCAGACCTACCTCTGCCCACCAGTGGGCCAGCACTAGATGCAGGACCCAGCCTCACCCCCCAGTGGATGGGCACCAGCCCCAGGACTACCACAGACCCCCAGCCTGCCTTGTCAAGACCCAGCCCACCCACCAGCAGGCCAGCACCAGCACTGGACCCACTCCCCAGCCCCAGCCCTGTACACGAGCAAGTGGATACCAGCTCTGAGATACCCTGGACCCCTCAGCCAGCCGTCCTGGGATCTAGCCTCAGTCACCAGTGGGCGACACCAGCTTTGGTATACCCTGGACCCTACAGCCAGCAGTGTCAGGAAGCAGCCCTGCCCACCAGCCAGCCAGCACTAGATGTGGGGCTTCTGATGCCACAGCCACCCACCCTGCGACCTGGCCCTGCCCACCAGTGGCTGGCATCCTCCAAATAAGGCAGAGCCTGGCAGCCAACCGAACTGGGGGCCAGCCACACCTACCATACTGCCCACGGTGGTCAGCCAGCCAGCCAAAAGAGAAGGACCCATGCAGCCCACATAGGGGGCACCCCTAAGACATATAGCTCTGGTGACCAGAGGGGAGTGTGTTTACTGGGACACATAGGATATCTCCTACAAAAGGCCACTTCTCCAAGGTCAGGAACCATAAACCAAATACATAGAAATAAAAACAGTGTATTAGGCCAAAATGAGGTGACAGAGGAATATGTTCAAAACAAAGGAACAAGCTAAAGCCCCAGAAGGACTAAGTGAAGTAGAGATAGGCAATCTGCTCGAGAAAGAGTTCAGGGTAGTGATGGTAAAGATGATGAAAGAACTAGGGAGAAGAATGGATGCACAGAGTGAGAAGTTAGATGTTTTTAACAAAGAGAATATATAAAGAGCAACCAAACAGAGATGAAGAATACAATAACTGAAATGAAAAATAAACTTGAAGGAATCAACAGTAGACTAAATGATACAGAGAAACGGATCAGCGAGCTGGAAAACTCACTTATCTGAGTGGAAATCACTGAAGCTGAACAGAAAAAGAGTGAAAAGAAATGAGGACAGTTTGAAAGAGACCACTCGGATAGCGAGCCTACTAACATTCACATGATAGGGGTCCCTGAAGGAGAAGAGAAAGAGAAAGGGGCAGAGAGCCATATTTGTAGACATAGTAGCTGAAAACCTCCCTAACCTGGAAAAGGAAACAGACATCCAGGTCCAGGAAGCACAGAGCCCCAAACAGGATCAACACAAAGAGGACTATACCAAGACACATAATTAAAATGGTAAAAATTAAAGATAAAGAGTGAACATTAAAAGCTGCAAGGGAAAAGCAACAAGTTGCGTAAGAGGGATCTCCCATAAGAGTGTCAGCTGACTTTTTAGCAGAAACTCTGCAGGCCATAACGGAGTGAAACAATGTATTTAAAGTAATGAAAGGGAAAAACCTACAACCAAGAATACCTGGCAAGGCTTTTATTTAGATTTGATGGAGAGATCAAAAGTTTTACAGACAAGCAAAAGCCAACAGTGTTCAGCACCACCAAACCAGCTTTACAAGACTGTTAAAGGGACTTCTCTTATCGAAAAAGAAAAGGCCACAACTAGAAACATGAAAATTACAAAAGGGAAAAAAGCTCATTGGTAAAGGCAAATATATGGTAAAGGTCGTAAATCAACTACATACAAAGCTAGTAAGAAGGTTAAATGACAAAAGGCGTAAAATCATCTATATCTACAATAATTAGTTAAGCCAAACAGAAACAAAAAATGTGAAATATGTAAAAAACAGTTTATTTTTATTGGAGTATAGTTGCTTTACAATGGTGTGTTAGTTTCTGCTATACAACAAAGTGAATCAGCTATATGTGTACATGTATCCCCTCCCTCTTGGACCTCCCTCCCACCACTCCTCCATCCCACTCATTACAAAAAATACAAACCCAGTAAGCATTGGGGGGGAGAGTAAAAATGTGTATGAGCTTAAGAAATCAGCAACTTAAAGTAATCAGGTATATGTAGATTGCTATATATAAATCTCATGGTAACCGCAAACCAAAAATCTATACTAGATACACATACAAGAAAAGGGAAAAGAATACAAACATAACACTAAAGTTAGCCATAACACAAGGGAAGAGAGCAAAAGAAGAAAGGAACAAAAAAGGACTACGAAAACAACCCTGAAGCAATGAACAAAATGACAAAAAGTACACATTTATTAATAATTACGTTAGGGCTTCCCTGGTGGCGCAGTGGTTGGGAGTACGCCTGCCGACGCAGGGGACGCGGGTTCATGCCCCGGTCTGGGAGGATCCCACGTGCCGCGGAGCAGCTGGGCCCGTGAGCCATGGCCGCTGAGCCTGCGCGTCCGGAGCCTGTGCTCCGCAAACGGAGAGGCCACAGCAGTGAGAGGCCCACGTACTGCAAAAAAAAAAAAAAAAAAAAAAGAAAAAGAAAAAGAAAATTACGTTAAACACAAATGGACTTGTATGCTCCCATCTAAAGATGTAGAGTGGCTGAATGGAATATTGACCATAAAAAAGAATGAAATATTGACATTTGCAATAACATGGATGGACCTACAGGGTATTATGCTAAGTAAAATATGTCAGACAGAGAAAGACAAATACTGTATGATTTCACTTATATGTGGAATCTATAAAACAAAATGAATTAACATAACAAAACAGAAACGGAGTTAAAGGTACAGAGGTACAGAGAACAAGGAGGTGGTTGCCAGAGGAGAGGGGGTTGGGGAGAGGAATGAAATAGGTGAGGGAGATGAAGAGGTACAAACTTGCAGTTGCAAAATAAATGTCAAGGGTATGAAATGTACAGAATGGGGAATATAGTTAGTAATTATATATATATAATATTCTTGTATGGGGACATATAGTACTTTGACTTAGCATGGTGATCATTTTGAAATGTATAGAAATAATGAATCACTAGGGATATAGTGTACAACATGCTAAATATAATTAACACTGCTCTGTGTTATATATGAAAGTTGTTAAGAGAATAAATGCTAAGAGTTCTCATCACAAGGAAAAATATTTTTTTTCCTATTTCTTTAATTTTATATCTGTATGAGGTGATGGATGTTCCTTCAACTTATTGTGATAATCATTTCAGGATGTATGTAAGGCAAACCATTATGCTGTACACCTTAAACTTATACAGTGCTATATCTCAATTATATCTCAATAAAACTGGAAGGACAAGAGTCAATAAAATGGAGGGAGGGAGGGGAATGGGAGTGGAGTATGGGATAAAGGGAAGCTAATTAGTTAATTAAGACTGTCTTGTTAGCTACAGTGTTGAACTGTGTTGCAGATTTTATTATAAATAAATAGGCTTCTATTCAAGTGTGTATCTTAGACTATATCTGGAGGATTCCCCAAAATTCATTATATGAAACTCTTGACACTGACTAGATTCACTGAAGACAATGAATCACATTCCTGAATCAGAATCTGAGATATATTACTATTCTTCCTGTTACTGTTCACCCCAAGTAGAGTAATTGAAGTAACTGTGTTGTCAAAGCAGGGACTGACATTTACAGAACACTGTATAAGCCTCCTTAGTATAGCTAATGTTTGGAAATGTATGCTAGGTCTGATTTTACATTTAAATGATATTTCTTTCTCTGTATCCATCTTACCTCCAAAGTAAGAAACAAGTGCTTGTGTTGTTGCTTTTATTTTTTTGTTTTGTTTTGTTTTGTTTTGCGGTATGCGGGCCTCTCACTGTTGTGGCCTCTCCTGTTGCGGAGCACAGGCTCAGGACCTGCAGGCTCAGCGGCCATGGCTCATGGGCCCAGCTGCTCCACAGCATGTGGGATCTTCCCTTATTGGGGCACGAACCTGTGTCCCCTGCATCGGCAGGCGGACTCAACCACTGCGCCACCAGGGAAGCCCTGTGTTGTTGCTTTTAAATTATAGCAAGGACTCTCTGGAATCAGAGTAATGATAGAATTCAACACTTTGGAGTTGAGGTTGTATGTGTTCGTTCATATGTGAACACATCACATATATTATTGTCAACTTTTATGAAAGGCCTGGGTCAAGTAAACTTATATGAGAGATTTATGAAGAAAATAATTTCCAATATATTGTATGATATCCAACTCTTTGGTTCTTTGTGACTATTCCTATCTATAAAAGTAACTTAGGGTGCAAAGAAGATTCCCTTTAAAATTTATATTCAGGCTGTTACCAAAAAGAAATAATAAGTGTTGTAGAGAATGTGGAGAAAAGGGAGCCCTTATATGCTGTTGGTAGGAATATAAATTGGTGCAACCACTATGGAAAACAGTGTATAGAGATTCCTCAAAAAATTAAGAACAGTACTACCATATGATCCAGTTATTATACTTCTGGATATTTATCCGGTTACAAAAACACTAATTCAAAGAGATATATGCACCCCTGCGTTCATTGCAGCATTGTTTACAATAGCCAAGGTGTGGAAAGAACTTGTGTTTACCAATGGATGAATGGATAAAGAAGATCTCACACACACACACACACACACACACACACACATATGCAGACACTGAAATACTATGCAGCCATAAAAAATAACGTGAAATTCATTAATTTAATTTGCCATTCACTGCAACATGGATCCCTATAGGGTATTATCCTAAGTGAAATAAGTCAGACAAATACTGTATGATTTCACTTATATGTGGAATCTAAAAAATAAAATAATAAGCAAAATCATAGACACAGAGAATAGATTGGTGGATACCAGATGGGTAAGTGATTGGGGGTACAGTGAAATCGGTAGAGGGGATCAACTGTATGGGGATGGATGGTAACTAGACTTACTGTGGTAACTACTTTGTAGTGTGTACAAATATTGATTTATAATTTTATACACCTGAAGTTTATATAATATTATATACCAGTTTTACCTCAATTAAAAAATGATATTCAGAATAGCTTTCATGTCATTATATTTTACTTTAGTTCTTTAAAAATTGTTTATTTTTCCAGAAATTTGTATGGTAACTCTCACTAAAGCAAAGCACTGTATTCCCAACTATTCCATGTTTTTTTTTCCTCCTCTGAAATATAAGAAAAAAAATATAATTTCAGGCATGGAGAATGAATTGTGTGCTACTATCCACTTAACTATAATAGCATACGTAACAAACAAGGCATTGGAAATGCCCTTAGAATTGGTTTTAGAAGTCACATTAACATTATCCAGGTTTTCAGTGTTTTTGTTGAAACTTGAAACTTCTCTTTATAGGAAATATAAATTGAAAGAAAATTGGTGCTACAGGAGTACAGATTGAAAATTTAAACATCTTGACTTACTGAATGTCATGATGTGCCAAAATTTTTGAATAAATTTATTGAAATTAGGATTTGAAATAAAGTAAAATAAATCAGTGCTCTCGTTCATTTCTTTTCAGGGGCTTTATGTGTGGTCCACTACTTTTGGGTTTTTTTCTCTTATTACAACAACACTGCCAAGCATTCTACTTTCTTTTCTCCTCTCACTTCAGACACTAGTAATAATGTAGCTTAACACACCTGTTATATATTTTGTGTGCTGTGCCCCAATCCAGGTTTCACACCCATTTCTCATTCCGGAAGATGGAATAAGCTGATGGGCCAAGCCTGGGTTATATTTCTATCTCTGAAGCTTGAGTAGAATTAGTTCAGTCCCACTCAGGGCACATGGACCTTGAGAAGGTGGAGTATTTTCTCAAAACTCAAAGTGCTTTTACCAGAAAATGGGAGATACACATATACCTTGCAGGCAAAAACATACATGTCTATAACTTCTGCTTAAGAAAAGCCAGTATAGAAAAACATACTTTTGTGGCTGATTATTCTCCCATTTAAATAAGGCATCTACAGTGAGTTTCCATTTTAACTTGAAAGGTGACAAAACCTGATTTTCTTAACTATAAAAAAAGTTAACATTTCAAAATACTTACTGGCAGTATCGAGAAGCACGGCTGTTAAAGATGTTTGCAGGGCATATACCTTTCACCATTCACCTTGTAATTGGTGGCCTCTGTGGGTGTATAACACTGAGCTCTAAGGGTCAGTATGCTGGAATTAACCACAAAGGATAAACCCTTTGTCTATCAATGGGAATACTTGGAGAATATGTCCTTTGATTTGGTTTTTTTTTTGGTTGGTTTAATTTGAGCCAGATATTGTATATTACTTTAAATAACTGCCATAGGAGCAGAGGCATTTATTGAAGATTAGTGATCAGTGGAGCATATATACTGTACAGACGTTGTTGTAGGGCATGGGCTTAGTTTTAATGGAGGACATAAATTTAATTGTTACTAGGTGTTTCTGGTGAGAGTGAGCATTTAAGGGAGAATTACTGTTTATGAATTCTCAACTGGCATTGGCCTGTCATTTGCTAGTGAGTATATAATTTTCATATTGTTAGAATGAAGTAAGTTGATATTAGCTTTTTAAAAAAATTAATAAACTTTACTTTTTAGAGCAGTTTTAGGTTCACAGCAAAGTTGGATAGAGAGTACAGAGTTTCCATATACTCACTACCCCCTCCCCCCACATAAACGAACATTAACTTTTTATTCAAGGTATTTATAAAAGTATTTAGAAACACAAAGTAGTATTTTGTGTGCTTTTACTTCTGCAACTAGAAGTTGTCTTTCTCTGTCTTCAGACTAGAAAGGGGAAAGTGTTCTAGAGCCAAGAAGCATTCTCTGACAACCCCGAGAGTGAAGTTAGGCCCTTTTTTATGATCCTTTTCCAGCTGAATGTTGCTATTTACAATGGAAGATCAGAGGAAGATTAGGGATCTAAGGTAACCTGGTCTGGAGCCCCCTGCTGTCAGATCAAACTGATTGATGATAGTCCAGAAGAGCAGTGTGCAGTAGGGGCAATGCACTGACCCATAGTGGGAGCCCTGGGTTCTGGCCTAGCTCTGCCTGTAGCTTGCCATGTGGTTGAAGGGGCTGAACTGAGTGACCTCTGACTGCCTGCAGCATTCTGTGATTCCACAACTGATTGGAATGTCCAATAGGGTCTAATAACATCAAATCCTGCAGGGGCAGCAGTGTGGAGCCATGGGGTGTGGTCCAGCATGGCCACAAACCAGCTGAAGGCCTTTTGTCCAGTCTCTTAACCTTTTTGGGTCTGTCTTGGTTTCAGCTATGGAAATGTTGGGATTGGACTTCTCTGTTTCCCTCTAAGGGAAAGTTTTTTGGATCTTTCTGGTGTAAAGTAGCTAATTACTGTATAGGATTATTTATCTTGGGAATAACTGCTTTGTGAATAAATAACTTCAAAAAGGGAGCATATTAACACTTTATTGTGGATCATTTTTGAGCAGACTCCTTTATGTCTTCATATCAGGAATGTTCTTGCAATTAACATATCTGGAACCAGTCTTTCTGTTGCAAAGCTATTTGCTGGATATCCATTAGGCGCACCTGAAAGGGACAGGGGCTCTTTCTAGATAGTATATTTTTTTTGGTTTTTAATAACACAATGTAAATTTTAATAGAGATGTGCTTATTAATATCACAAAATTTTAAATTACGCTTATATGTCTTTAAATTGTCTTTGTGCAATTTAAGTGATAAAAGAAAAAAAGGAAAGACTAGTGTCCTTTACTTCTCAGAACAGAATATTTTCCATTTAAAATTATGTAAATTGCTAACAGCTGACTTCCGTTTTTAATCAAATGACTTTGGACTAAATTAAGAGTGTGATTTTCTGTATATTGTGAATTATTGTTGATTAAAGGAATCCTTTCTTACCTCAAAGGACAAGGCGGTCCTGAGATTCCTCCAGTGGGTTTCATTCACAGAACCCCTCCCTAAAGATATAGGCTAATTCCTCAAGTGTGTAGGCCAAGGTTTACTTGGGCTAAACCAGAGTAATGCATAGGCGCGATGTCGGCGCGATGTCCTACAGGGCTGGGATTATCTTAACCTTCTATCTTCCAGCTCAGTGGCTTGATAGAGCTAAGGAGTCTTCCCAAAGTACCTAGGGGTTCCCTGTCAGTGTTCCTCACGTAGCTGCTGGCAAGCATGTTTTTATACTTTTCCTGGAAGTGAAACTCTTTCTGTCTTAAATGTGCAGTTTCCCCTGCCTGAGAAGGTCAAAGGCACGTTTATATAGTTCACAAGAGTATAAAAGAGGCTTTCAGGGCCTCCCTGCCAAGCCATCTATCTGACTGGACTAATGCCTACTCATTTTCCACCTCTACTTACAGAAACTGCAGAAATTCATAGTTGCACCATGGTCCCTGAAACAACAGTCTTATGGCATATGAGCATTATAATAAAATATCATATTATCAAATCAGGTAATGTAGCTCGAAATTGGTAGGAGTAAAAAGTGGTTGTTCAGACTGTCAGAATTAAACGTATGTTAAAACTACCTAAATTAAAACAAAATCTACCTTTTGAAAAACTAGCAATTTACTTAGTATCCAAATGTTGAGAATATTCAAAGCAAACTTCGGTATGTTCACAATATTACTTTATTACATGCTTTTCTACCACATAGTTTAACTCTAGGGAGCTTACTAACATTACCTGAGCACTTCCTGTATGCCAAGACCTTTGTATTTATAATATCTTCTGATAATTTAAGGCAACCTTTAGAGGTGTAGGAATTGTTACCCTGATTTTGCAGATGAGGAATGGAGGCTCAGAGAGTCTCAGGAATTGGCCCACAATTGCAGGGGAGTAAGTAAATGAGGGGTACAAGTTTGGCCCTAAAGTCAGTATGCTTTGCAGAACACCATGCTGCTAACTGTGCTCTGCTGTTTATGAGGCTATGGAGAGAAAAAAAAGAGCAAATTGCATTACTTTCTCATTTGCCCGCATTTCACGTTCCACTTTCTGATGTGAGCCCTGCACTTCGACCAGATCTGCCTCCTGTCCCCTCCAGCATGCTTCTTCCCAGTATGTAACTTAGGCCCAGTCTCTGCCTGTGCCTGTGACACCCTTCTCCATATCCCAGTTTGCAGCTGGTGCCTTAGGTTGCAGCTTTTATTTGTTTCCTGCATAAAGATTCCCTTGTGCAGTCTAACTTTTGGGGAATTCTTTGCTTACCGTTTTGACATTATACATTTCTCTCTCTTCTTGTGTAACTGTGTGTGTGTGTGTGTGTGTGTGTGTGTGTGTGTGTGTGTGTGTGTGTGTGTGTGTATGCGATTACCCAACTAGATCATCAGCTTCTAGAAAACAACTCTTATAATACCTTTTGCAGTGTTAATACATAGTAAGTTATTATTAATTTCTCAAACTATAAAAGGTTATACCATTTGCATCTCTGTGCTCTTGGCATGTAGATAGGTGGAAGGTAGTTTTTAAAGTATAGTTTTATAATTGGTCAATATTGAGTACTGAAGGAAAGAGGATTTCCAAATCTTTCATCTTAGACCTATGTCTAACAGTGAATGCTAGAGTTTCTGTCTCTGCCTGCTGGTGTTTTCCAACACCTTTCTGGAAATTCCAAACAGATGGACAGATCTGTAATGACTTTTAGTTACTTTGCTTTGCTGTTAGTATCTAGTGAACTCTTAGGACTTGTTTTGCCTTTATTACTATGTTTAAGGTTTTTTAACTGAAAGGCTCTGGGTCATGAGGAAATGCAGGGGTGGGGGTGGGAAGGTGATAAAAAGATACTTCAGATTTGCATTTTCTTTTAAGAAATTTCCATTCTCAGTATAGCTGACACTTGGAATTTCTGTTAAAGATTGGTGCCTGGCCAGAAATGCCTGTGAAATAGCTTTGGTTTAAGCTTCAACTATAAAGACAGGCAGGGTGATTTTAACAAGTGTTGTCTTTATTCATACTTTATATTGTCACTGTCATAAAATAAAGACAGTGAAAATATGAAGTATGAAGTAAAGGCAACTCTTGTTAAAAAGCATATATATTATATATTTCCCTGCATTTATCTTTGTCTACATGAAGATAATTTATTTCAGCAAATGATTTAACCGGAGCTTATCATTTCTAGAAAAAAAAATCCTTTGTCCTCTGGTGTACCACAGTGACCTGAGGTATGGAATTCATTGGCCAAAATTGCATAACAGCCGGTATGCAATTTCAGTACTATATTATTTTGTAATGTGCCTGGTGCTACTACTGAGGAGATGAAAAGAATATTAATTACATTGGGGTGAGTGGGAGACCTTATGCATATACATAAGGAGGCTTTAGTTAATGAGTTTTTTTGGACTAAAAATATGATATATTTACGTAGAAGTAAAAGCTCGGTGTTTGTATTTAAGTTTATTTATAAACAACCTTTACATTTCATTTGTAAACATGCAGTGTATAAAAGAGTGAATTGAGGAAAATATAAGAATTGTATTTATTTAAAGAAGTAATTTTAAGCCAGAAAAAATCTTTTAAGAACACCTACTTTGTAAAGTGGAGATCGGAATACATATTGTTGGGAAAATGGAGGAAGCCAGTGGAAGATTTAGTGAAAGAGTGGATGTTAAGACTGTTATTTGTGACCTGGATTTATTTTGGCTTTCAGAGGTCATGCTTACTCTTAGATTAGAAATGCAGCCTCTTTCAAAGCATAAACATAATTGAAAAAAATAATTTTGAAATTTGCTTTCTTGGGTTCTCCATTTTGTTTTCTTCAGGTGTAAAAGCATGAGTATTCTATTTTCAGGAAGATGAGGAAAAAAATCTATTTCCTTTTCTAGCAGTTTGGCTATTTTTGTTGTTGTTTCTGGCTCCATAAATGGAGAGGCATCTGTACCGTGCATTGTATCGTGCCCAGCAAGTTTTTTTTCATTTGAATCTAATTGTTCCTTAGCAAATAATTGCAGTCCAGAATGACTTTTATTGAGCTTGATTGAATTAGGGTTATGTATGAAAATGAGTTAGTTAAAGCTTAATCTATTACCCAGAGAAATGATGAAAACATCAGAAAAGCAGTCATTCATGGGGATTAAATATTCTTCCATGTAAATGGGCAACATGGTTGCCTGGAGTCCCTTCTGCACTGACTAGGTTGTAGTGACATTAGGGTGCAAAACATACAGTGTTGGCATAGAAGGGGATCTTGTCATGATGTGCCTTTGAATGTTATACTGGACATTAACACTAATGAGGGAGCCTGCCTTGTTATAAGAAGTGGCACCTCACCTTTTTTAGTATAATAAGCTTTCAAAACATAGAACCCCAAGGGGGGCAGTGTGTAAACTGCCAGAAAGCCAGCTGCTTTGGGATATTTCAGTGGTTGCTGAGACCAGATCTTTAAGATGGGTTTTTCAGATGCCAAGTCAGATACTCTATTTGTGGTTAAGAGGTAAAGAGGAGATAATTCAACATTAGCTCTCCCATCTGCCATGATGATCTCAGAGGGCATCCTGAGCTGTGCCAGGTCCATCCTGGCTAGGTGTGCACCCTGTGGGAAGCCGTGTTTTGGTGGGAAGCGGGCCTTGCAAAGGGAAAAGGAGCCCGTTAACGGAGCAGGCTCTTAATGAGACAGTGGGAGCTAAGTGTGGGCGGTCAGGAATCCAAGGCCCTGTGTGGATGGGAAGTGAGGGTTAGGAGGAAGCTGTAGTGTGACCCAGAGAACACAGACAGGCCTGGCGTGGCTCACTTGAAGATCTCTCCTGGCTATGGTCTAAGGGCATGTTCAGGTCACCATTCTGCAGGGTTGTATTCACCCTTTAGACATTTCCCATTCTTGCCCACCTGTTCTTCTGACACCTCACACAGCCACCCATTTCCATCAAATCAAAACCCTTTTGAAGTACTGGTAACTTAAATGCAGAACAGCTTATGCTGAAACTGCTTTTCTGAAGCTACTCATGTGGGCATTTGTAATAGCCAGATAAAATCTGGAGTTTGGCTGTCAGAGAACTCAGAGGGAGTCTGTCTCAGGCAGGATCTTCAGCCTTGAAATTGACCTCTGCTCTGTGGCTGATTCCCTGGCTCCCCTCCTAGTCAGTAAAGTCCAACATGATTTCTTTGTTATCCTGAGTTTTAAAACCCATATTGGCCACAGCACAGTCAGCCTCCTCCCTCTCCCTCCCTACTTTATCCATAGATAGTTGCATCCCAGGTGATAAATTATTGAACGGTAATCAAAATAAAGTATAGATATGGTCCATTTTGGGGGTATATATTTGATTATAGAAACAAACAAATGTGTAAGGGTACCTTAAGATTAGTGAGAGTTTATTTTTGAGCTCCTAAAAGAACTTCTGTATATAGGATATACTAGCATATTTTATTTCTCAGATAGCATGCACTCACTTCTTAAACTAAAATGTAGGGGCTTCCCTGGTGGCGCAGTGGTTAAGAATCCGCCTGCCAATGCAGGGGACACGGGTTCAATCCCTGGCCTGGGAAGATCCAGCATGCCACGGAGCAACTAAGCCTGTGCACCACAGCTGCTGAGCCTGGGCTCTGGAGCCCGTGAGCCACAACTACTGAAGCCCGCGCGCCTAGAGCCCATCCTCCACAACAAGAGAAGCCACCGCAATGAGAAGCCCGCACACTGCAACAAAGAGTAGCCCCCGCTCGCCACAACGAGAGAAAGCCCACGTGCAGCAACGAAGGCCTAATGCAGCCAAAAATAAAATAAAGTAAATAAATTAAAAAAAAACCCACTAAAATGTAAGCAAATCTCTAAACCAAAATAAGAATTAAACCCACACTATCAGAATTAATGTTGGACCCTCCTCTCCCAGTTTTGGCAGTATTAATTATACACTGTTTGTTTTTTTAGTTTATACCAATTTATTTACTTGACAGTTATTTATAGATATTCATGATTTTTGCCTATTTATTAACTTTTTATTTTAATGGTTCTTCTCTATACTGGCTTTTATGGATTTATATCAAGAAAAAGTATGGAAATAAATATATGAGATAGTGCATGTGATTTTCTTAAAACAGCAGTTTTTAAAAAAAAATTTATTTATTTTTGGCTGCGTTGGGTCTTCATTGCTGCGCGTGGGCTTTCTGTAGTTGTGGCGAGCCGGGACTATTCTTCGTTTTGGTGCGTACGCTTCTCATTGAGGTGGCTTCTCTTGCTGCAGAGCACGGGCTCTAGGTGCACGGGCTTCAGTAGTTGTGGCGCGTGGGCTCAGTAGTTGTGGCTCGCGGGCTCTAGAGCGCAGGCTCAGTAGTTGTGGCGCATGGGCTTAGTTCCTCTGCGGCATGTGGGATCTTCCCAGACCAGGGCTTGAACCTGTGTCCCCTGAATTGGCCAGCGGATTCTTAACCACTGAGCCACGAGGGAAGCCCAAAACAGCAGTTTTAATGTTAGTTGCCTAGTTTATGATAATTAAGGATAGACTTTTATATAATTTACTTAATCAGTTTTTGGAATTGTACACTTCCTTGATAAAAACATAGGCATTAATTTGAAAGTTTTCATATGTCCTTTGTAGTTTTCGTCAAAGATCTGGATTTATTCTTTCATCCATAGCCTTGTTTTAAAAAATGTGGATGAATGAGTAGTATCTTGTGTGAAGCCACGTGAGGCCGTTTAATATTTTATTTATTCTTTCAAGCTGTTGTTTTCTTCCATAGCACTGGGTGACAACTGAATCATCTAAGTCTAGTTAGGATTATTCAAATGAATCATGACACATTTTTGATATTTAATGTGTAAGAGCCAATTCTTCCATATTGTAGTGGCTGATTAGGGAAAAAAACTTTAGCCAAGCCATAAAATCACTAACAGTATTGATCAAGCTGTAAGCCAGTAAGTGATATCCGATTTCTAGAGTGTGTTATAACCTACTGATTGTAAGGAAATATATTGTCATAATATGCAAGAGGGTAGGAAATTATCTCTCTTAGTTGAGTGTGAATTTAGTATTACCATGAAGCACTTGAGAAACTAAATGAATGTCTCAGAAACTGAAATAATTTTTAAAAAAGATACAGTTTAAGTGTGTGTCTGTATTTGCAGTATTAATGTAAAATGTTCATTTATTTTGTATACTCTTGTTGATTTTGATCCTCTTATATTTATTTCATCATATGTAGCTAGAAGGTAATTTTTTAGTTACAGCTTTTCTCTATTTGTATGTTCCCCCCACTCCCCACCTTAAAAAAAAACTATCTTGGTTTCACTTGTTATCTTTAAAACATTTAAAAGATAAAATATAAGATATTAACATCTGAACCACAGCTTAACTGTATGGGTTGGGCCTGTCATTTCAAATAACTTCAGTTTAGTCAGAATGTCAATATAATTTCATGTTTTTCCAGAGAATTCACCTGTAACTCTACACCTGAATTTAGTCAGAAAGCTAAGAAGTGATTGCCTGTAATTCTTTGTCTCTGTAACTTTAGTCTCAGAATTCCCATTGAGTAATTTTAGTGACTATCTTTTTGTTAAAGTTGACAATAAACACTTCAGGCCTTTTTTTCCTAAATAGTGTTAGTAGAGGGATGTTTAATAATTTTCCTGATTTTGATTGCCTGGCTGTTAATTCATCTTATTTAGGGATTATTTTGCTAAAGGAGAATAAGTGTCAGCTTTGTTTGAAAGGGCTTCCTGGCTCACCATTTTAATCACTTTGCTATGGGTCCTTCACAGAATTCTGCTGCATCACAGAAGCTGGAAGTTCTGATGTTCCATTGAAATCACAATGGAAAGTCTTGACTTGACCGGTAAGAGCAGCCCTGCAGGTGCATCTTACTTACTTACCTGGAAGCAGTGAAACAGTCAGGAGCTAAGTGGTAACAGAGCTGGTCTCAACTTTTTCCCATCTGATGGATTCGCCTTCCGTATTGATCAGGGAAGAGTGATAATTGTGTATTTTTTTGGTCAATTTTATGAGTATTTTTTAAGTGACACTTTAATCTCTATCATCAAGTAAGTTAAATTTTCCTTTAAAATCATGAATTTAAAAAAATTAACTATTTCAGAATCTCTGGTTTGTTTCTCCACAGTAATGGGCTATTGGTGAAAAGTGCATTTATTGAAGTCCTAATTATCTAGAGAATACATACCTAAATAAATATTACATTGGTCTGTCCCCCCAAAGCCTTTTTTTGTATTGCCTGAAAAAGTTGAGATTTTAAAATATATACATGTGGCAAATTATATCAGACTTTGAAACTCACAGATCCTATAATTCTGTCCTCTTGTATATAAGTTATATTCAAAACTGCTTCTTTAGGAATATTTTAAGATTAATTTTGGTCATGATTACTTAAATGCATAGCGTTTTCTCAGTCTGGGAATGAAAATGTGTGATTGCTTTACTGATGTTTGAATACTTTATGGTGAACTGATGATTTATAAGACCAAGGAATTTAATATAAATTAAAATTAACAGAAGTAGTAAATATTGTTTAGTTGCAATTTTTAGGACGTGAACTTATTTTTCAATTTTTTTATTCATCGAAATCTTAAATCTTTTCTGTTCTTAAGTATTTTTGATAGCTTATTAGGTCCGTCTAGAATATCTGTGTCTACCTTTTTTGTTTTAGTAAGTATATGACTGAATGTTGCTTTTATGATATGAGTATAAATATAAGGCCTCTGAACCATTCTTCTGAATGTTGCAGTCTAGGATTGTACACATTGTAAAAATAAATGCCGTTTTTTCAGCTTGTGTGTTTACTAGGATATTGAAACAACAGCAAAATCTTATTGCCAGTGAGAAGATTGGGATTTAGTTATTTTTCCTCCTTTCTGTGCTATCCTTTAAGGCACAATGAAGCTAGAAATATAAATTCTGGATTTACAAATGCCAGTTAGGATACAGTTGATTATGGTTTTACTGGGTCAGCAGAATAGACTACAGAATATTTGAATATCTATACTGAAATGTCAAATATGTTCTCGATTACTAATCTTAAAGGCAGTTGAGTATAGTGAGATACAAAGAAAATTAAATTTGTGGCAGTATTCTTAGTTTTCTGAATATGAATACATATATAGAAAATAAAGCAGGACCTTTTATATTACCTATTCAGAAAACTAAATCATTAATCAGTAGTTGTTGGCAGTCTTGACTTAAGTAGCCATCTCATCTATGATCTCTAAATGTTAATCATATTATTTTAATACAATACTTTTATTGACTGTAAGCAGAAATTGACAAAAAATGCTGATAAAATTTGAGAAGACTGAGACTTTATACTTCTAGCATAACTATATATTCATCTTAAATACAGTATTAACTAACAGAAAATTGCCGTACAAAATCGGGAGTAATTTAGGAAACAAATTTTGGAAAATGTTACGGAGCAGAATGATGCCAGGGTTCAGTAAATCTGGGAAACATGCTATTTTAGTTAGCTTAGGCAAAATTTTGTTTAATTATCCAGAGAGTCCCCAAGTCTTAGTGGTTTATAGCAGTAAAAGTTTCTTTCTCACTCATGTTCATGTTCTTGATGAATCTGCTGCCACTCTGCTCCATATCCTCTTCATTCCTGGACCAAAGCTGAAGGACAGCCTCTCTGGGATGCTTAAGTCTTGTGGCAGAAGGAGAAAGGAATGATGGTGGAATCTGGGCTCTTTAAACTGCTGCTGAGAGGTGGTATATGTCACTACCTCTTATGTTTCATTGGCTAAAGCATGTCACATGGCCAACTCATGTCATAGGATAGGAGTGGTCTTTTAAGAGGGGTGGGGTAGGGGAAGGCTGATAGGGAGGCATAATGCATATTTTAAGTATAATATCTGCATAATCCTGTCTAGGGTTCTTCTAGACAGACAGAATGCACCTAGTATGTTAAGCTTCCAGGAAGTCCTGTAGTAAATGAATCTGTTTAACATGGAAAGTTATTTGACTGTGAATCCTCTTGCAGTTACATGGAACACAGTGAGTTTTGAAACCCTGTGACAAATTTTAAGGAATGAGGAGTTGATACAATTCAAGAGTTTCATTAAGTTTTGAACATTATCACTTTTCCACTATGCAATAAATGGAAATACAGTCTATATTAAACTTACTTACCTTATTGTTTTATAAGTTGTTTTAAAATGAATGAAAATTGCTGCAGACTGGACCCTCTATGGTTTGCATACAGAGTTAGAGAAGGGAAATAATGATTCGCATAATAACTTCTTACCTATGTTTACTAAGTTAAGAACTTTTTTTTTTTTTTTCGGTACGCGGGCCTCTCACTGTTGTGGCCTCTCCCGTTGCGGAGCACAGGCTCCGGACGTGCAGGCTCAGCGGCCATGGCTCACGGGCCCAGCCGCTCCACAGCATGTGGGATCTTCCCGGACCGGGGCACGGACCCGTGTCCCCTGCATCGGCAGGCGGACTCTCAGCCACTGCGCCACCAGGGAAGCCCTAAGAACTTTTGACAGATGTTATCTAATTTGATATAGAGGAAGAGCATGAGAAAATGGGTACTTTGCTTTTTCCAGTAGTAATACAATAATTTTACTATGTAATGGTAACCAAATGCCTCTACTTAAGATCAATTTAAGGAATCATTCTAGAGAGAAAAAATGCAGATACTATAAGGGTGGTTAACAATCGAATCCCATGGGTTTTCTGATGTACTTCACTCGAGGTTGTATTCACTATATAGTGATTGCATTATTCTCTCCTAAGTTTTCTAGAAAATTGCTAGGCATTATGAACTCAACCAATGTTGATCTGATTAATCCCACAGGTTTTATAAAACATTGCTACCAGACCTGGGTGGACTAAGATGATTTAAATATCAAGGAGTTAAAAAAAAATATCAAGGAGTATATAAACAGTGCTTTGTTTGATAGTTCGTAGTTCTTTAAGACTGGGGAAAAGGAACATTCTAAGACATCTGTGGATTCAGAGAAACTTAGGCATAAACCGTAGTTCTGGAACTTTTAAATTGGAAAGAATTTGGGTGTTTATGTAACCTCTCTGAAATTTTGTTTTCTCATCTTAATATCGGATAATGATCTCTACCTCGTAGAATTCTGTTAACTAAATAAGGGAATTATGTTGAGTGTTGATACACTGCCTGGCACATGGGATGCAGTCAAGAAATGGTAGTTAAGAAAAATGTGATCATAGTTCAATAATCTTGAAGGCACTATAATAGACCTTTATTACAGTGTATGTATGTCTAAACTGTGTTTGCATGTTTATATTTACACACACATACTTCGAGTTTTAACAAATTGTCCTGAATGCATAAGAGCCTATATATTCTACAGTTACCACTGAAAGGGTGAATCCTGTAGAAATACTAGTCACCCTATGATCTAATAAATCACTTCTTGCCACTGAGAACATAGAAATCCTAAGGACAGAATGATTGCCAAAGGTGGATTTATGGCCTTGACTCTGGATATTAATGAGGTCAGAATCAAAGAAATCAAATTTTATATAATCTCGATGCACAAGGTACAAGAACAGGAGACAGTGCCACAGAAATTTTCTTCACCATGTAGAGCAAATGCTGTTTGGTTTCAAAAGAATCAACATTTCTATTTCAAGATTTTTATGTTGCTGTTTTCCAGTGAGGGTGAGATTATTTAGATTCCTTCGAGGACTTCTCTGTTGGCATTGTCCCCTTGCACTCAGAAACAGGACAACAGAGGATATCTCTTAGGGGTTCAAAGCTTTATGCTATTTCCAAATGACAATTTAATGTAGAACAGCACACACATATATAAATAATTTTGGAGTGAATTATTCTTCACATTGCTCCAGGCACTTCTCTTCATAAACGAATCATTGTTGCAACAACTATCAGTTACATATTCAGCTGGATATTTTTTTGTGTTTGTTTATTTGGCTGCGCCAGGTCTTAGCTGCGGCACGTAGGAATCTTCGTTGGTGCATGCAGTATCTTTTAGTTGCGGCATGCGGACTCTTGGTTGCGGCACGAGAACTCATAGTTGCGGCATGCATGTGGGATCTAGTTCCCTGACCAGGGATCAAACCCGGGCCCTCTACACTGGGAGTGCAGAGTTTTAACCACTGGCCCACCAGGGAAGTCCCCTCAGCTGGATTATTGATAGAGTAAAACTATTTCAAAAATAGAATCTTTTAATTTTTAGAGATTATATAGTCTGCTTGGGCTGCCATAACAAAATACCACAGACTGGGTGGCTTAAACAGCAGATAGATATTTTTTAACAGTTCTGGAGGCTAAAAGTCCATGATAAAGATGCTGACAAATTCTGTCTCTGGTGTGGTTTCTCTTCCTGGCTTATGGACAGTTGCCTTCTTGCTGTGTCCTCACATGACCTTTTGTATGTGTGTGTGTGTGTGTGTGTATGTGTGTGTGTGTTTGTGTGTGTGTGTGTGTGTGTGTGTGTGTGTGTAGAAAGTGTGCTCTGGTTTCTTCCCCTTCTTAAAAGGACACCAGTTCTATCAGATAATGGCCCCACCCTAATGACCTTACTTAACTTTTACCTACTTCTAGGGTCTATCTCCAAATATAATCACATTGGGCTTTGAGGTTTCATCATATGAATTTGAGGGCAACCAGTTCAGTTCATCCCAGAGATAATTGTTTTTCTGTGCCAAAGAATGACGTGAAAGTTAAAAAAAACAAAGAACTTTCTATGTTATTTAATTTATAAACAAGAAAACCTGGTTTATTATAGTCATCGAAGACTAAAAATATCTTTGGATCTTTGAGATGGGAGACATTTGAAATTACTGAATTCATATTTCTTCCACTTTGAAGTCACTGTGCATGAAAAAGTGTCTTTCAAGTGAAGGGATCAAATCTAAGAACTTGAAAATTAGAGTGTTTTGTATGATGGAGGAATTATATCATTGTAAAAATCGATTTCCATGTGTATTCATTGTTATCTAGGAATGGAATGTATTTGAAAATTAGGTTGAGGAATAAGACGATTAGTCTTTTGAGTTGTATCTGTTTCTGCTTACTATAATCAAGCCAATTCACATTTTTTCAAGGCTATATTCTTTTACTTTGTGAATCAGTTGTGAATTCAACAGGGAAATGGCATACTCTTAAAGATTCTGGAAAACAGAAAGAAGAGATTGTTTATTTGAAATAAAGCCAGCAGAAGCCATGGAGTCCTAAATCTGCTCTTCTACCTGTTTATTTTCCTGCCTCCCTCTCTCTCTTTTTTTATCCACTTTTTTCTTCCTCCTCCTTTCCCTTTTTTCCTCTGATATCAGCTCTTGAGTTAGGTAATCATTGTATTTCTCAAGTATGATAGTCTAAGTGCAATTCTTTGAACATATGTATAGTACTTCTTTCTACTACACAATAGGGACTTTTTCTATTAGGTAAGTCAGTTGATGGGTGTTTGGGATTAGTGATGGGTAATAACATTGATGTAGGCTCAGCTTAACTCTTCGTTTTATCTTTAAATTTTTTGTAATATGTGTGTTCTGTGTCACTGGAATAATTTCAGTTTCTGGTGATTTGATACCTTTATAAAAACAAAACATACTCCAAAGGAAACAAACCTTTGAGACATGTACCTATGTGTAAAAATAACTTTAAATTGATTTGTAATTTTTTTTCTCATCTTGTGTGTTTATAGACTAAAGGATAAGCTCTTGAGCACTGATCTAATTTTGTGGATGATAGTTTAATTGGTTGAAAATTATTTTAACTCATTTATCTACCTTTTCTTTGAATTTTATTTTATTTTTTTATACAGCAAACAGCAGATTTTATACAGCAGGTTCTTATTAGTTATCTATTTTACACATATTAGTGTATATATTGTCAAGCCCAATCTTCCAATTCATCCCCCACACGTTCCCCCTTTGGTGTCCATACTTCTGTTCTCTACATCTGTGTCTCTACTTCTGCCTTGCAAACCTGTTCATCTATACCATTTTTCTAGATTCCACATATATGTGTTAATATACGATATTTGTTTTCCTCTTTTTGACTTACTTCACTCTGTATGACAGTCTCTAGGTCCATCCACATCTCTGCAAATGACCCAATGTTGTTCCTTTTTATGGCTGAGTAATATTCCATTGTATATATGTATCACCTCTTCTTTATCGATTTGTCTGTCAATGGGCATTTAGGTTGCTTCCATGACCTGGCTATTGTAAATAGTGCTGCATTGAACATTGGGGTGCATGTGTCTTTTTGAATTATGGTTTTCTCTGGGTATATGCCCAGTAGGTGGTGGGATTGCTGGGTCATATGGTAATTCTAGCTTTAGTTTTTTAAGGAACCTCCATACTGTTCTCCATAGTGGCTGTATCAATTTACATTCCCATCAACAGTGCCAAAGGGATCCCTTTTCTCCACACCCTCTGCAGCATTTGTTGTTTGTGATTTTCTGATGATGCCCATTCTAACCAGTGTGATGTGATACCTCATTGTAGTTTTGATTTGCATTTCTCCAATAATTAGTGATGTTGAGCAGCGTTTCATGTGCCTCTTGGCCATCTGTATGTCTTCTTTGGAGAAGTGTCTATTTAGGTCTTCTGCCCATTTTTGGATTGGGTTGTTTGTTTTTTTGTTATTGAGCTGCATGAGCTATTTATACATTTTGGACATTAATCCTTTGTTGATTCGTTTGCAAATATTTTCTCCCATTCTGAGGATTGTCTTTTCATCTTGTTTACAGTTTCCTTTGCTGTGCAAAAGCTTTGAAGTTTCATTAGGTCCCATCTGTTTATTTTTGTTTTTATTT